>NW_019154108.1:8937858-9244216 GCF_002288905.1 Enhydra lutris kenyoni | reverse complement strand
TCGTAGTATCTCTGACCACGCCTCGGTGTACTAGGAATGTGGCTGGGAGCCTGGAGCATAGAGCTTCCTCCATCAGGAATTTACCATCAGGTCAAGTCGTAGTATCTCTGACCACGCCTCGGTGTACTAGGAATGTGGCTGGGAGCCTGGAGCATAGAGCTTCCTCCATCAGGAATTTACCATCAGGTCAAGTCAGAGTTAGTCTCGGCAAAACAGGACCTTGGAAGCTATCAGTTCTGGCTGCCTTTTCCTTCTGTGAATTCCTACAGAATGGGATGTTGATATGGATGCTGGCTTAGAAGATCTTAGAAGCTAGAGCTCGCCACTGTGATTAATGGGAACAAAATAGGGTCTTCCAAAGTACTGGGAATTTCTGGGACTCGAGTCTTCCATTAGCCTTTAAGGATATGGACATCCTTAGAGAGTTGGGAGTCCAAATGAGACTCAGAAATAGGTTCCCCCAGAACATTCACCCCAGGGCAGGTGCGGGGGCAGTGGTGCGGGAGCCAGCCCAGCCCTGCAGCTGAAGTGCTGGGGGACAGGTGAGGGGCTGTCTTGGAAGGCGGGCACCCTGATGTCCCCACCTGCAGTAGCTGGCAGGGAAAATGAGCAGCAAAGTTCTCATTTGATGCAGAACAAAGTGCTTCCCGGGAGTTCTGCTCAGCCGTCACAACACGGCCACCCAAGGGAGCTGACGCATCGGTGAGAGCAGGTGGGTTCCGAGAGTGACGGTAAAAGGGCCTTTTGGTACCTCGCGTTGTGTTGTGTTGTATTGTTGCAGTCAAACGCTCTACCCCTGAGCTATACCCCCTGTACTTGCATATTTGGTCTCCAATGATTGAGAAGCTATACAATGACAAAAAGGTGCTATGAGTTCACTATCACCTTCAAGTGAATTGATATCTACTTAGAGACCAAAGCATTGACATTTTCAAAGAAGAATGCACCTATTTACCTAAGATATTCCACATCTAGTCTACATTCAGCCTCCGGTGGACATATGGGTGCCTGGGCCCCTGTAAACATCTCGGCCCTGTCCACGCATCACAGCCCTCCTGTTCTAACCATCCCTCTAAGACACAGTGTCATAGGGACTAGCCCCACAGGCTGACACAGATGGTCATCGCTGGGTTTGCTCAATGGGGTGAAAGACCCAGCTAGCAGTCACACCCTTGGGAATCAGGACCTACATTTGCAATCAGAAGCTAGAGAAATCAGAAGCCAGGTGGACACTGAGACCCCTGACCCAGGGTGGGGAGGGTGAGAGCAAGGGTCAGCTCCAGGGAGGAGGGCTAGCAAAAGCCACACACGGTATAAAGAAGTCTGTCCAGGAGGCTGGGGCTCAGAGCAGGACTGTCAGAGGTAGGAGTGTGAGAACAAGGTAGGGGGAGGATGGCTGGAGCAGCCCAGGACGTGGAGGGGGTGGGGCCGGGAGTCATGCCCTAGGGGCAGCCAAGAGATAAGTGCTCACCCCTGAAGCCAGCTGACAGCAAAGGACACTGGCAGGCCTGGAGACTTAACAGCAGTGGCCTCTGGAGTCAGAGGGGCATTTGGTTTAATTCTCAGAGCTGCTGGGTGCGGGATAGGGAGGGGAACTGCGGGCATCTTTCTATCCTCAGGATTGCTCTAGGAACCGGGGCTAGACCGATCCCGCCAGTGGGGGCATCAGAACATTCTGTGGGAGGAACCGAAGACAGCAGCTTCAGAGGCAACAAGCCGGTGCCGACCAGCCCGACAGAAGGACAGAAGAGCCCAGCCTCATGAAACCTCCTTCCCAGGTCTGGAACACACCAGCCCACACTCCCCAAGATTCTGAGAACTCGGGGACGTTATTTAGGACAGAAGGACAGAGAGATGCGGAATCATTCCCGAATTTCCCCTCTGTATACGCTCTTCGTGCGCAGTCGCGTTCAGTGGGAAAACATGAATACTGAGGGCCTCACTTCCAAAACAGACAGTAAGAGTGGCGCAATTTAATGGGCAGAATCTTTGTGGGCTCCCCGATTCAGATCCTTATTGTAATTCAGGAGCCAAACACATTTCCACACCGCCCCCACGGCTCAGGCTGAAGCTGCCGTTCCACCGTGGAAGGAACCGCTCCTAGAAACAGCCCCCTCGCCGCCCCCCCCCCCCCCCCCCCTACAGAAACAGTTCCACATCCTTTGTCTCTGCATCAAAAACAGGATGATTAATGTCGACGGTGGTGATGTTAAAAAGGGATCTCTGAGACCCAGGGATGTTATCTAACGGCAAGTGTCTCCAAAAATGCCTTTCACAAACCTCAAAGCACTCTCCATCAAACACACCCAAGGGAGCAGCCGCAAAAGGCCGCGACAATAACTTGAGATGAGTAGTGTTCAGAATAGTAAAAAGTTTCAGGAATGGCCAAAAGTCGAAACAATGCTGCGGAGTGGGGAGGGAGCTCTGCCCCGAGACTCGCATTCATGGAGGGCAATAAATAAAAACTTCAGAAAGAAGGAAAGAGCCCCATGCCGGGAGTAGGGCAAGTGCATGGCTGGACGGGCCCTTCTTTATGAGTCTGACGGGTGACACACGCTTCCAATCCCACCTGAAAAGGACCGCATTTTGGCAAAAGAGGGTTATGGCTAATTCTAGAGGAATGTTCAGGTGTAGACCCAATCTTCTTCCTGTTCTGGGCCGGCTCAAATCTTTTGGAGGCAGTAGGATCCTTACTCAGATTGATGTTTCCCCATGACCCCCTGTGCTAAGGAAGTCACCTTCTAGTAGAACCCTGATTCAGGCACACCCCCTATAAATCAGATGGGGTAGCCTCCTAAAACATGAAGGAAAGCCAGTTTTCTTTCCTTTTGGCCATTCAAATCACAAGACAGAGCTTTCTATGGGCAGAAGGAATGTGGCCAGTCCCCTCTTGACTTTGTCACCTCCCTTACCGACACAGATAGTGTTCCAAATGTATCGTCCATCCCCCAAGTCACCAGGCATGACTACTGCCATTAAGAGCTGGTCACTTACTGTCTACCGAATGTGGGCTCTATACCACATGCTACTTACATACAAGATACTACCTAATGGTTTCTGGTTGTAGGAGATTCTTCTGGTGCCTACCCAAACCCCCACCCCTCTCCCCAATCAAACTCTCCCCCATGAAGCCTAAGGGACACACGACAAATTGACCCCATCCTCATCAGAGGTAGATGCTGATGGGTCTGAGTGAATCGTCGTGAGCTCATTCTCCTTGCTAGAGTTTGGCTCAGGAATGCAGGTACGTTCTCGGAGCTCCTTCCTCTGGCATCTGTTCAGGGGTGGCTGTGCGACCTAAGTGGGCCAACCAGCCTGAAGGGAAAGACTTCTGAGCCATGCTTTCTCTCTCCCTGCCTCCCTCGCTCCCTCTCCCTCTGTCGCTCCTCATCTGGGCGTGAACAAGGAAACAGACGGCCCCAATGCCACTGGTAGCCACCTCCTAGTCCCCTCTGCACCAAGAAGGGAGCCGTTCTGAGAACAAAGTTGACAGAGATTGGAGCCCCTCAAGACTTCTTGATCTGAGAGCCGAGAGATGCCCTTATTTCTTAGGCCAGTCAAATGCTCTGTTACAACCGGAAGTACCTTCACGATAGATCTGAGGCAAAGTTCTTTATTTCTCTCTCCCTCCAATCTTTCCTTTTCCTTCCTTCCTTCCAAGGAGGCGGCCCTGCTGGTTTTCTAGCTGTGTGAACTTAGGCAAATCCTTCCACCTCCCCGGTCTCCAGTGTCACCGTAGGTAATGAAGGAGCTGGACTAGGATGATTTGTAAGAACCCTTCAAACTGTAACATTTGTGGTACAAAGATTAAATAGTATAATACTTCTACTCAAAAGACAAGTGTCATATTAAGTAGGTAAACCACTGAGATTAGTTCAAACTGGTTCAAGCTTAAGACACAGAGTTGCCAAGGCAATAAAAAAAGAAGGTTTGAGAAGACGTGAAGCAAACTCCCATACACAGCAGGCTTCAAGTCAATGAACACAGAAAATCAATGAGGCGAAAACCATGTACCCCTGAGAATGAATGAGGTGAAAATAAATTGACCACAAAATCGTATGTTCCCTTTTACACTCAGCCAAACAGACACTCTTCCCAGTCCCTCTGTTGTGCCTCTTGGCTCTGACAACGCCAAGAAGATAAGGGAAAAAAGGACCCAGGGATTTATTCAGGAACAAAGAATAGAGGAAAGCACTCGAATGATGGGAGAAGGAAGGGATGTTGTTTGAGGCAAGAGGCTCTGAGAATTCACTCAGTGACATTTCTTTTCCTCCTACATTCCTGTGGACATTCTGTTCCTAGTGAGTCTCCAGTGGACGGCAAGGACCAAAGACTTTCTCAGAGTAGTTTTGCCCCAATAAAGGGCTGATGAGGGGGAGGCTTGCCAAGCCTCCAACAAGACAAGGCTGCAGTGTCGGAATCTAGAGCATGAGTGTCCGGGTGGCAGACAATCTGGCGGTGAGAGCAGGAGAGTACTGTCCTGAGGATACAGGAGAAAAAGACCTTCTATGTTCTAGGCAATGACTGCATGAGAGCTTAGACCAGTGCCCTTGGGACCCAAGTCAGGAAGGGAGGAGGATGCTTATTTACACTTTCTAGGATTCCCACCATCCTGGCTCAAAAGGAAGTTCTACAAATAGTCATTGCATCGATGACTGAGGTGAGTACAATGAGTAAAAATACATCTAAGCCAGTGAAGACACTTCGTGGAAATTGAACAAAAGTAGGAGTTGCTGGGACCGTACCTGTGAAGAATAATGGACAGGGATAGGGGCAGCAACTTAGGAACCATCACCAAGAGAGATTAAAAATAACAGTCATGAGGCTTGAGCCCCTCCCATACCCAAGAAATTTTCATTTGGCTGATCTGGAGCAGGGTTAAAGTTTGGAACCAGGAAGTGAGGGGGCAGTGAAAGCACTGTTCTGATCAGCTCTAACTACCAGCTCTTTGAGCCCACTGAATTTTGACAAGCGGCCAGCAGGATACTTTTCCAGGCAGGAGTGGGTCTATGTTTTTGTCTCTGCACCACCAGAATGGTCTTTCCAAAGCTCTTGCCTCCATAACTGAAATGACCATTCATCACCAGCAGGTTAAAAATCCTGGAACAAGTTCGTGGCTTTCATATGATTTCCATTCTTATGATTTGTCAAGAAATATGTCATACTTCACACTTAGACATCACCTTGAGGGATTTCTGAACTCCAAATAAAGATTAAAAAAAAAAAAAAAGAGGTCGGAAAATTGAGTTCTGAGCACTTGCTTCAAAAGAAGAGTTCAGAAACAGACCAACATAAAAACGTCTCTCTTGGTGGACACTTTTGTAGGAAACTCCGGTTAAAGATCATTAGATTCTTGACTGACAGTCCACTGAGTGGGAAGCTAATCTCCCAGAGGCAGACTCTCTTTAAGCTCATTAAAGTTTATTTTTAAATTACTTAAGCATTTTATCAGGAATATTAATTTCTTCCCAGAAGGAAGTTGAGAAATACATCATGCAAAGAGACCAGGGGATAATTTTTCCTTTCTAATTTTTCTTTCCTAAGGAAAATCTTACAACTCTCTGCAAAACTGAAGCAACTCTCTTTGCTTTAATTGCTCTTAAAGCAAATAAAATCATTCTGGCACCATCTCATAGTCAAACCTAAAATCAGAAGACAATGAGCGATGTTTTCAGACTTTCCAGGAAAAAAAGTTGTCTGACCCAAGATTTCCATACCTGAAAACAAATTATTCAGTGTAAGAGCAAACTAGAAATATTGTTTGTTATGCTAGGATTCTAAATGGATCCCATTTTGTTCTTTCTGAAAAGCTCACTCGAGGAGGTACTCAAGCAAAACAAAAATTAAATAGCAACAAAAATTTCTAGAAAGAGGGAAGCAACCTATGGAAGTTATGGTAGGGTGACAGTAAGGTGATGATAACATTGTTGTCAAATGTAAAACAAGTGTTAAGAGAAACTTCTGACAAAATAAAAGGAGCTCTTAAGAAAAAGCATCACCACTCTGTCCCCCTGCTCTGGAACTTTCTTGTCTTCCTGGTTTTTTTCAGCAGTACTGCCCCAGGGCAGTGTGTGGTAAAACCCTGGGTCTTCCGCCTGGGGGATCTTAGTGTAAAGCAAAATAACCCTTTCCTCCAGCAGCACCAAAGGCTGAGATGTTCTCAACTCATTCTTAAACTGTGTAACTCTAAAAAGACATTCAATAAGTAGAGCTGGAAATGCTGGTCAGGATATAAACATGAAAATGACCTGCCGCTTGGAGTTTTGCCCTTCTAATCTCAAAGCACAGGGCCAAGTTCAAGTCCTCCAAAAAGCCTTCCACGAAGCGGCTACAAGGAGAAATTGCCTGACATATTCTAGGCAATCCATACATGTCTTCACTGAAAGGAATTAAATAGAAACAACCAACTTAGCTGATTTACTTTCCCACGGTAATTTTGTAAGTCACGTGCAGCCACGGGAAGCAACTGGACATATTCTCGTTCACCTGGTTTGTTAGATAGAAGTCAAATCACAGAATCCTGCCTCACCCCCCTCACCCCCCCCCCCCCCCCACCACCACCTTTCAGTAACAGTGCTTTTTACTCCTCACCTGCACGCTGGGCACAGAGGTCTAGGGTGAGGAGGGTCAGGTGGGAGGGGTTGTGAACAACCCCCAGCCCAGGGAGGAGGTCACGTGCCCAGCCCCAGGTTGCTCAGTGAACTTGGGCCCCTCCCGGCCACGCCCTTGGAGCCACGCCCCACCGCCCACCTGGCTCCCCACTGCCCAGTCTGTGGTCCCCTGCGCTACCCTCTTTCTGGCTAAAGGGAATTTGAAATGCAGAGGACCCACTGGAATGCAGCGATGGTTGGAAGTTCCCAAATTACTAATTCATTTCTCTCCTCTTACCACTCACAGACATTGAAAATGTTCAGCCAACACCTCATTCCTTGCACGCGCGCGCACACCTTCTCTCTCCCCCACCCACCCCGGGACAATAGCTTCTACCAGCATTCTGGATAACCAAAGGCGACACTGAGAGCGGCCACAGGTGACTTGAGCTCCTGTGGCTCCCCGCAGCCCACATCCATGCAGTGTTTTCCTGGGTGGAACAGAAGGCCAGAGACCCCACTCTGATCCCAGTCGTGCTTAGAACTATTTTCTCACCCTCGGTCCCCTTATCCGTGGAGTGACAAGGTAGAGACAGGGCCCAGCCCCAAGAGAGCGCGTCATCGACAGGTCTGCAGGAGCGCGAAGCCACCGGCCCTGGGATCCGAACCTGTATTTTCAGACACTGAGGCATCTGCCTGCGCCTCTCTCCGGCAGGTCCTCTGCCTCTTTCAGATCCGGCCCCTCTTTAACCGCGCGGCGGCCGAGCCTGGCGCCCGGAGAGTTCAAACGGAAACGGGAACCGAGCCGCTCGCTGGCCTCGCGGTGACCCGCGGGCGCGCTGCGGGGGCTGCGGGGCCCGGGGCGGCGGCGGCAGGTGCCCCGGATCCGGCCGCGCCCCCGCGGCGCGCGCCTGGGGAATCTTCGCAGGAACGAGAGGAATGAGCCGAGGCTGCAGCCGCGCATTCTGGGCGCCCCCCTCCCGCCCCGACTGCCCCCACGTCGCTTCCCCGCGTCCACCGCCGGGGTGGGGGGCGGTAATCTCTTCTTGGTGCCCGAGTCAGGTGTCATTCCCTTCCTTGTCCAGGCCCAGCGACGAAGCTCTGAGGCCCGTCCGGCTCCGGAGCCCGTCTCTGGTGCGCAAGAGATGGCAGGGGTGGGGGGGGGGGGGCGGAGGCAGGGATCCCAGCCCGCAACGCCCCCCAACCCTGCCCTGGCAGCTCTCCCACACTCCCTGACCTGGGGGCGGCGGGACTTCTGGGGGTGGGGGGCTCCTAGCGCCCAGAGGGCCTGGCGCCTGCCACCCTGACCCTTCCCGGGAAAACGATTTGGGTTTCTTGAAAGGGAAAGTGGCTCTGCTGAAACAAAACGAAACAGAACAAAAAATAATAAATAAAATCTTTAAAACAAAACAAAACTGAATCTGTGCTAAGAGGTCCCCGGGGGAAAGGGTTCGGATTACCTGCTCTTTCAGACTGACTTAGGGCACAGCAGGCCAAAAGAACTGGACCAAAATTTCAGGAATAGGAGTGGGACGCGGAGCTGGGATTGAACCTTCTACGCTTCAGACGACCGCTGGTCTGTAATGTGCTATAGGGTGCTGCAGGCCAAGGGAGAACAGGAAGGGCCTGTATTGTGGGGCTCCTGGACAGTCCGGTTGGTTGATGGAGGGACTCGTTTGGCGCAGGTCATGGTTTCTGGGTCGTGAGATAGAGCCCGGCATCAGGTGCTGCGCCCAGCCCGGAGTCTGCCTGAGATTCTTTCTCTCTCTCCCTCTGCCCCTCCCCCTGCTCTCTTTGCTAATAAATAAAGTAAAATCTTTATTAAAGAAAAGGGGGGCGTGTAGGAGAAAGAGGCTCAGAGGAGGGTGGAGAAAAGCAGCCCGTAGTGAAAATGACAAACCATCAGGAACCCCACCGATGAGCCAGAGAATGTTCTAAACCGCTCAAACGCAACGTATCACTTACTCTCAAGGCAACCCCAGGAGCTCGAGGTCCGCGAAGTTACTATACCCATTTCACAGATGGCACCAAAACGCGGAGCTATTAAACGAACTTGCCATTCAACGCAGGGCAGAGCTGGGAGGAGCTCCCCTTGGTACTGCTCCTTTTCCATTTTGTAAAACCAGGCTAGGTGGCAGGCCTTTGGGAACTTACCTGGTTTTAGGTAAATTCTAGCTCCACTGTGTAGATGAGCCACTGAGTCTCTGAGTCCCAGTTTCTCAGGAATGAGGGCAGTAATTGTTGGCTTTTCAGGAATGCTGTGAAAATCAAATGCGATCATGTATCAGCACGCGGTTGGCAAAGTAGAAGGCAGTTACCAAATATAAAATGATTTCATATTGTCCTGGTCCGTCCCTGGAGGGGGAGCCTCGAAAAGATCTTCTGAGAGGGGCATCCATGTGCACTCATTAGCCCTCGGAACAACTTCCGCTTCCGCCTGCGCTATTTGTGATAAAGACATTGAAAAGGCCCCTGATCCAAGTAGGCCTCATTCCCCTTTAACAGAATTCTTTGTTCCGTTTGTCGAATATACTCCTGGATTTAGGGTGCTTCCCCCAGGTATTTCCTTGCAACTTAGAAACAAATGACTAGACATTATGTTGGTTCTATGGTTTATAGCCTGGCCTGGGGGGAATAAAGCCCAGTTTCTTTTTTAAGCGTGGGCCTGAGCTTGGGAAACCACCAGCTACCTCTTTCCTTGCTGCCTAGGTCATGACTCCACTGGAAGGAGGGGATGGTTCTCAGGCCCAGCCGCGGCTTCCTAAACGCTGCGAGGGGGGGTGTCTGGGAAAATCAGTCAGTGAAGCTCCACGGCAGCAATCCTTCGGGAGAGGGAGAAGGAACATGTGAGATTCTGCACGTGGCTGGTATATCGGTTTGCAAGAGTTGACATAACAACGGACCAGAGACTGAGCTGCTTAAAGAACAGAATTTTATCTTCTCCTAGTTCTGGAAGCTGGAATTCTAAGGTCAAGCTGGAATTCTAAGATCTGGCTCCTTCTAAAAGCCGTGAAAGAAGGACCTGTTCCAGGCCTCTCTCCTCGGCGTGTTACACGGCTCTCTTCTCCCTGTATCTTTACCTGGGTTTCCCTCTCCTCCCATCTGTGTCCTCGCCTCTTCTTACAAGGACCCCAGTGATACTGGTGGAGTGCCCACCCTACGACCTCATTTTAATTCGATTTCCTCTTTAAAGACCCTATCCCCAGTTACAGTCACATTCCGAGGTACTTAACACATGGATTTTGGGGTGACACTTTTCAGCTCACAGCAGCTGGCCGGCAAAGGAATAGATGCTCTCCAACCCAGCTGAGAGCAAAGTCTTCCCCAGAACCAGCACATAAAGATCATACCCAGGGGCGCCTGGGTGGCTCAGTGGGTTAAAGCCTCTGCCTTCGGCTCAGGTCATGATCCCAGCGTCCTGGGATCGAGCCCCGCATCGGGCTCTCTGCTCTGTGGAGAGCCTGCTTCCTCCTCTCTCTGCCTGCCTTCCTGCCTGCTTGTGATCTCTCTCTCTGTCAAATAAATAAATAAAATCTTTAAAAAAAAAAATCATACCCATTATTAGATAAGGTCGTTGCCTGTCACCTATTAAAGTGGCATGCTTTTTTTCCATGAAAACATGAATTCCGAAATCGATGTGTCATATTTCCTGTTTTTGCTCTGGTAACCGGGAAACTCAGACCCAAATTTGTCACTAAGTCTTGGTGGCAATATAAGATTTTGTGACCTGTGGGTCTCCATGCCATCCTGGATCACAGTCTTCTAGTCCTACCCATATTTCCCCTAGCCCTGATTCTCTACTTCTACTTTTCCTATTATTAGACAAAGTATATTCTAGATGCTTCATCCAACCCGCTGTGGAACATGGTAAAAACAATAAATGAATAAATTCTACAGCTCTCTACCTGGGACCAATAATAATAACACCCAAGGAAGAGTTGCCTGTGGTATGTCCGCCTTTTCCATTTACCTGTGGAGACAGTGACCTATAGGAATTCGATGAGAATTAATGACAGAGATGCTCCGGAGAACTTCCAGCTACTCCAGAAGCAGAGAATTTGTCAATAAAGCCCCAAGCAGCAAGGAAGTTCATATTATGACACTGGAGCTCTTGAGGCCTCCCCCAAAACCTGCTCCACTCTCTCCTCCCTCACCTATTTCTGCTGGACTATTTTCACAAGGGTTTTGAGGAGGGGTGTCTGAGCCCCACCCCATCCCCATCTCTAACTTACAAAACCGCCCCTTGAGAGCCGAAATTCAGAACACCTAGTTGGCGAAGCAAAATCCAAATGATCAGATGGTGTTTATTATGATCATTATTAGGCACATTAATGGATCTGCTTTTGTCTCATCATGGAATACAGAACAGTAAGGCACTGCTGCTATCCAAATATTTTCTGATAAGGTGGCAGGAGATCAGACAGCACAAGGCCTAATGCCACCTGAAGCTAAATTATCACTTAATATACACAGCGAGCAGCTGATGTCCAGAAGTCAGCATCGAGCTTCTTGCTAACATGATGAGCAATGGCCATCTGTCCCCACAAAGCCAGGCAGCCTGACCTTCAGTCCCAGGCGTTGCTAGCATGGCTCTTGCCCATGATGAAGGATGAGAGAGAGAGCTGCTGTGATAATTTTCTGTTATGAGCAACAACAAAAACCAAAGTGCTTGTCTCTGTTTTCGTTACATATTTTCTCCTAAAACACACACACACACATACACACACAAAAAACAAACAGAGGAAGAATCAACTGGAACCTGGATGACAAGTTAGAGCGTAGAGATACGTGATCCTATTTTCTTAGAAGGAAGATGTATGCACATAATTAATATGTAATCAAAGAGCAAAGCCGAGCTCATGCATTATACTGGAAATTCCTTCATGTTTTATTAATCTAAACTACATGGAAACATCTAGCTGGAACAAAGACACAGCTCAAAACCTCTGGCCACCAAACCACTCCCGACAAACAGCACGTCACTCTGAACTCTGGGTCTACTGCTGTTGGCAGTAACAAAGTAAACAATGATTGAGAAGGTGAGAGCAAGTCACTGCTAAGATACAACCTTGCCAGTGAGGGGTTTGTAATCTAGATCGACTCATTAAATCCTTATGTGAATTGAACGCATTCCCCCATTTGTCTCCTGCATTCTTTTCTGTGTCTGTCATACATGGGATTGTTAGTAGCCTCAGAACAAAAAAGGGGGGGGGGTGTGTGTGGAAAGTAAGTGCCTGCTTCTCAGTGGGAATCCATCATTTGACAGAGAGTAAAATAACCATGTCCAAGATCAACAAAACCAGACATTATAAAATGTTTCTTTAAGCCTGAGTGGTTCTCACAATATCAAGCAAATATGTATGCAGTGTGTTATTTTTGTAAAAGAATTCCGTTTTTCCATAACCTTTTGCTTAGCTCTCGGGATTTAAGGGGGGAAAAAAAGTTTTAAAAAAATGTAAGTCATTTCCTAAGAACTTGCTTCCATAGTTCATTCAAAGAAATAGGAAACATAAAGAGTTGTTGCTGTGTCCCTTTGCGTGAAACACTGGCCACGGCTTAAGCCCTGAAGATTGTTTGTTGGTGTCCTCATGAGAGTCTGGAGGGATTGGATGGCAATCCAGGAGTTCAGCAGCTCGACTCTCGGTTCTTGTGTTCCTCCTTCCTTTGTGTGTCGGCTTTTCATTCTGGTGTCTGTCAGCTCGCAGTCCCAAGTTGGCCGACAGAGCTTTAGGTGTCGGATTCGCTCCCTGGCATCGCAGCAGGGGACAAAGGGCAGAAACACAAGTTTTAGCCTATCTGGGCTTCCTCTTTATTCAAGAAGGGCAGCCCTGTGTAGATTTTCCCTTGGGTCTCATTGGCAGACCTGGATCTCTTGCCTTTCGGTAGGCCAGTCACTAGCAGGAACGAAAACAGGCTTCAGCTAGGCATGGTCCACCCCTGGGATGAGTCTCATCCTGATACCAGTCAGAGGAGAAACTGTGACAAACGGTGGCTAGGAAAGGCAAGGACCACAGTCTACCCCAGGGGGCCACGGCCTGGTCCCCTCCCCATTCTCCAAAAACTCTACTCGTCAGTTTCCTTGGGCCTTATCAAGATCAGCCCATGCAAAACAGCTACCCACCAGATATGACATGATATTCAGAATCATTTTCCCATCTGGGTTTCCAGGCATTTTCCTACAGTTTTCCATTCTGCCGTTGGCCATAACTCTTCTTCTGGCAACAGGTGCCTCTTACGTTTGCCAAGCCTCCCCTCCTGATGCCTCCCATGTTGGAGCAAACTTACCCTTCTCCATCTTCCATTTCCTTAAGAAAAAAAACAAAAACAAAAACAAACAAAACAAACAAACAAAAACCCCGCAGACCTGTCTGCTTGTTGAAGCTGTGACTTCCATCTTTGGGATCAGAGCTAGGCAGTTTCCCCCCATGGCAAGAGGCAAGGCAGACATGGCGACTCCCCACTGTAGCCCACTTAGCCATGAGCATTCCTCGCTCATTGGCCTTCTGGGAGCATCTATTAGGTGCACTTGGCTGGAAAAGCAATCTTCTTGGAAAGAAGGTTCGTGTCAGAGTGTCCCATCCCTGGCGGTCACTTCCTGCCCATCCCCCAGGGCAGGCCCCAGCTCCATAAGGGGTTTCACAACCTGAGGGTGTTAGGGTGGGGGGCACACTCGATCGGTACCCCTGCCAGTATGGGGCTCTTACTGCTTGCCCAATCCTAGTAGAACACCATCAGGAAACTGCTGGTCTCCTAATAAAAGAAAAAAGAAAAAGAAAAAAGGAAATCTGATCAGATCTGCCTAGGTGGGTTGGCAGCAAAGAGAGAGTCTCCCTGCAGGAAAGCAGCGGGATCTTGGAGCCCAGAGTGTGGCTCTGCGTGTAGGCTCTCTGACGATCGGCCTCCCTGAGACCCACACTGGCCTTGCTGGAACAAGGTGGGGGCAGTGTGCTCCACTCCCGCTCCTCCTGACCCCCCTGCGTCGTCCCCTCCCATTTCCTCCTGATAACTGGGCTACGGAGGGGGCAGGTTATAGCACACAAATAGAGCTTTTCTAAAAAGGCAAGAGAAAGGAGAGAAACAAAAAGGATTACAACTCGAGGATTTATTGTCCTCCCAATGTGGTCTCTTGGTTGTCTTCTTGGGGTCCCCTGCCAGCGTGGTTCTAGGCTCCCTTTTTATGTCAGAAGCCACCAACAACAGAATGACAAAATGGGAATTCCCCGACTGGCCAAGGGCTGACAGCAGCACAAGACTCTGGGGACGCCCGGCCAAGGGTGATTTTGCCCCCTCGGGGACATATGGCCATGTCTAGAGACATGCTGTTTGGGCAATGCTACCGACATGCAATGAAGAGAGGCGAGGGCTCTGCTGAAAAGTCGGT
Organism: Enhydra lutris kenyoni; assembly: GCF_002288905.1. NCBI lineage: Eukaryota > Metazoa > Chordata > Mammalia > Carnivora > Mustelidae > Enhydra > Enhydra lutris. The sequence goes on along the minus strand of NW_019154108.1, from coordinate 9,230,245 downwards.
GATGCAGGATAGGTCTCAAAGCAGAGCATCCTCTGGCCCAAAATAGCTGTAGTGCTATGACTGAGACACCCTACCCTTGCCTCTGGGCATCAGCCAACCTTAAGGCATTCTGCCACATTAACGCGTCACCTACAGGGAGGCATGTGGGGGAGGGAGCAGTAAAGATGGACAAAAGACAGCGTGTCTTCTAACTGATCATCATGGGTGATCTCTGGTTCCTGGGAAGGGCAGAGTGTCCTCCCCCTCACTTTGAGCCTGAGCAAGAGGAGACCTCAAGAAACTCACCTCACCAGATTGACATAGGTCTTCTGGGACTTAGGGGAAGCAAGACCTGGTGTCTGGCTTTTCTCAAGTAAACAGTCTCCACAGAAGAGGCTCTCCAGAGCTGGGAGAGCTAAGGGAAGAGCTGCATTGGGAGCCAAGCTACATCTCTACCAACAGCAGAAAAGGGCTGGCCTGGGATGGGCTTTAAATAAGTGGAGTGGGGGCACCTGGGTGGCTCAGTCAGTTGAGCCTCCCGCTCTTGGTTTTGGCTCAGGTCCTGATTACAGGGTCATGAGATCAGGCCCCACGTCGGGTTCTCACTCACCGCAGAGTCTACTTGGGATTCCTCCCCCTCCTTCTTCCTTCCCCTCTGTTCCTCCCCCGCCTCCACCCTCGCTCTCTCTCACTCAAATAAATAAAATCTTAAAGAAAAAAAAAAAAGACCCTATCTACAAGGATCTTTTGGAAAAACAGACATACACCAGCATAGAAAGGGATTGCTAGAATCCCAGGAGATATGACAGGGATGAGGCTGGCTGCACAATGGGCACAACTCCCTGGGGGCTGGAGAGAGAGAGAGAGAGAGAGCCACCATCTTCCCTCCCACAACAGAGTGCCAAGCTACAATAGCACAAACAGGTAGGAAAATGAGGACATTCTCAACCCTTTCACAGAAAATTCCTACCCAAGAATCTTCCTTTCACACCTGATTGGCCAGAATTGTATCAGATGCTCATGTTTCACCAACCACTGGCAATGGGAAATGAGACCACTAGGAATGGCTTGGACCAATCAAAATTCACCCCCAGAGAGACTGGGACCTCCTCCCAGAGTACAAGGATAATGAAGAACAAGTAGACAAATAATTGTGGTTGTCAGAACACTCAAAATACCTCCAGGCTCAGACATTGCAAGAGCCCCTGTGCTTGGAAAATAAATATCCAACATATGATATATAGCAAAGGGGTGGAAAGACAGGAGCTTGGAGTTTCTACCAGCAAATTGGCCATTAGGAAAGTTAGTTTCCTTTGACTCTTTTTGGATAGCCCTTCTCCCAAAATTTCTCTCTCTTTTGGGCAGATACAAATAATGACCTCATTGTTTGTATCAAAATGATATACACTCATTTTTTTAATGAGTAATACAGAAAAGTACAAAGGGGGAAAAAAAGCAACAAATCACCCAAATCCCACTGCTGAGAACTGACTAATATTAACATTGATGAGCATAATTGCAGACCTTACTCTGCGTGTGAGACAGATCCGGGAAAGGGGAACTATAGAAAGAGGTAATTTAATAAGGATAGCGTGCTATGTATTCTCCTCTTAATTAAAAGTATTCACTTGCATGTGGCTTGATTTTAATCAGCAGGAAAAATATCTTGAAGTGAACCTGAAAAGTATCATGGAATTTTTAGACATGTATTGGCACTAGATATATTATTTTCCTAAAATATCTAAGTATTTTTTTAAAAAGCAAATCTGTTGCTTAAGAAGTTAGAGTATCTTTACCTTTTACATAGAAGTTGAATTTTAGAAACTAGGGTGAAGCAATTAGCCTCCTCCCATCTCTACTCCCAAATTTCTATTGGTGATATATTTTTATTTTATCGAGTTTTGTGATATTTGCACTCTTTTCGGTTACCAGCTGTTTGAGCAAGCATCCCTTGCCTTTTTCCTTCAGGCCTTCTTGAAGTCAAGTGTTCAAAGGCAATGCCTCCCACCCAGACTTCATACCTTCTTCCCGGGCTCTCCAGTTGCATAAATGGCAGACTCACTTGTGTCCCGCCCCAACCGTCATTCCTCGCTCTACACTTTTTTATACCATTCCCTTCTGTCCCACTGACTGAGTCCCGTGCACTTTATTATTCAATTCTTCTACTGCTTATTCCCTACATCCACATCACTTTTTCAGGTAAGTTAGTAAGATCCTTGCTGGCAGGAAGCTAGTCTAATTCTGCATTCTCTTGTGGCCTAACAAAGCACGGGAGCACTTAATACATGCTCAACAGACAACTGCTCAGTCGGAATAGCCACGTGCAGAATAAAGCAAAAGCAGCAGACTCTGGCATAAAAGATGGAAAAAGCACAGATAGATCCCTGCTTGCTCATCGCACATAGCAAAAGGCCACTACGTTTCCCAGACACCCTTCCCGGACAAAAGCATGTCTCCTGGCTTCCTGAAAGGAGATGATCCATCACAGGAAACAACAGGACGACTGGATCACTGCCTGTATCACTCACATGGAAAAAAATCTAGAAATTTTAAGGCTGAAAGTTATTGGTCAATGAAAAGATGGTATTTTTAATTTATGAAAATTCAGGACGCCTGGATGGTGTAGTTGGTTGGGTGTCGGACTCTTGGTTTCGGCTTGAGTTGTGATCTCATGGGTCTTGAGATCAAGTCCCTGGTCAGTCTCCACCCTTAGTTCAGAGTCTGCTTGAGATTCTCTCCCTCTGCCCCTCCCCCCCTTCAGTGGCACACTCCCTCTCTCTCTCTCAAAAAATAAAATTAAATTTAAAAAAATAAGATAAGGGGCACCTGGGTGGCTCAGTGGGTTAAAGCCTCTGCCTTCTGCTCGGGTCATGATCCCAGGGTCCTGGGATTGAGCCCCGCATTGGGCTCTCTGCTCAGAAGGGGCCTGCTTCCTCCTCTCTCTCTGCCTGCTTCTCTGCCTACTTGTGATATCTGTCTGTCAAATAATAATAAAATCTTTAAAAAAAAAAGATAAAACAAAACAATAAAATAAAATAAAATAGAAAGGGCTAGTTGCTCACAATTCAGCCCTGTAAAATAACTTCTCCCCACAAGCATCTTGAAGGCTTTTTCTGTCACTGACGATTATATGGAAAGCCTTCATGGTTACATGTATTCATAATGTATCTACAAAATAAAGACCCTTACTTATAAAATAAACATTCATGTGTTAGTCTAGTTTTTTTTAAGATTGATTTATTTATTTGAGAGAGAGAGAACAGAAGCAGAGAGAAGGGGCAGAGGGAAAGGGAGAAGCAGACTCCCCACTGAGCAGAAACCCCCCCCCCTGCAATGTGAGGCTCCCCCCCAGGACCCTGGGATCATGACCTGAGCCGAAGGCAGAGCCCAACTGACTGAGCCACCCAGGTGTCCCAGTCTAGTATTTTTGTTTGTTTGTTTTTAAGGATTTTGTTTATTTATTTGACAGACAGAGATCACAAGTAGTCAGAGAGGCAGGCAGAGAGAGAAGGGGGAAGCAGGCTCCTCGCCGAGCAGAAAGCCTGATGTGGGGCTTAATCCCAGGACCCTGGGATCATGACCCGAGCCAAAGGCAGAGAGGCTTTAACCCACTGAGCCACCCAGGAGACCCTAGTTTTGTTGTTTTGTTTTGTTTTGTTTTTGTAAGAATTTACTTTTTACCTAAGACTTGCCCTCAGATAGTTCTCAATTTCCAGAAAAATAAGTCTCTCTCATTAAAATAACTAGATGCATTCCAGCAGTGAGTGTGTGTGTATGTGTATGTGTGTGTGTTGTTGGAGAGAGAGGAGCCCTAAATCAAGTCCTACATAATGTATTTCCCCCCACTGATTTCTACTAGTGTAATGAAAATGTCAAGGTAAAGGAACAAATAAATTCTAGAGGTAATGTCTTCCTACATAGTTGTTGTACAAAAACCAACTATGTGCTTTTGGAACAAATGGGGTAGCTACTCACCATCCACCACATCCCAGGTCTTTGTCACCTCTGTTCCATTAGCCCCAATCAGTGTCCCTCCACCCCACTGTCCCTCTGTTTTCAATGGGACCAAGGGGTCAGCTGCTCGCCACAGGTCAGCTCATCTGTCTGCTGAATTCAGGGTCCCTGCCCCACCCCATTAATCCCAACTCAGGAGCTGGGAGACGAAGCAGGGGAATATGACTTTCGATCACCTCCCTAAGTTATTCCAAAGAATGGCCAAATTGGGGAAGCACAGCTAACACCCTCCTCAAGCACCTCTTTCTCTTGGATGCCTTGCTAATCCTCCCAATTCTCCACTCTTCTCCCAAGGAATTATACATAGAAATATATCCTATTTTTACATAATGTTATATTATAAATAGAGGAGGATCCCCACATATTACTCTTCCTAGTCTTAGCCCAAGTCTTGGAATATTGTAATTCCTGTACCTCTTTGTGGAATGAATCAATAAAAGGAGGAATCAGGAAAAATGGCTCACTATCTTTGAAGATGGAAAGGTTAAGATGGGGTCTGGTCCTTAAGCACTAGACACTCTGTGTTCCCCCCTTCGGGTGGGCTTTCCGCTTCCACAGCAGCAGATCCCCTCTTCTGGAAGCCCTGACTTCAGGCTCCATTACCAAGTCACCTCCTGACCAAGAGTGGGGTGGCAAGACTTAAACTTTAGGAAACACGGATTCGTAATTGCCGGAAACTGCAGGCTTGGGATTCCAGGTACTGACAGACCACATCTGGACAAAAGAAAAACACGTGTCATTTGGGGGAGAGCTGTGAGTCACTTGTAGAGCATCCTACCCTTAAGAATTATCTCCTGGCTTGCACAAATCGTCACACAGTTGTCATTTTCTGAGAATCAGCAGTTAAATGAGATGCGTGTGTTTGGGCAGTTATCTACTACCATCTTCTGAAACCCTCACAGTGATGGGAAGGCAGAGTGGTGGCACGAAGAAAAGAAATAAAACAGAAATAAATGTGTAAACAAGAGCATTAAACTATCCAAGAGCTAAATCGAGCTGGTCGAGCCTCAGCCGCGCTGCTGTCTGTGACCGGACTGAGTAAACGGAGGGAACAACGGTGCCTCTTCCAACAGCACGCAGAAATCAGCCTGAGGACCGAGCTGTTCAGGAATGCCTGCATCGCGGCTCTTATTTACGGTCGCGGGGTTTAAGCCTCGCTGCATACGCGTTCACAATATAAACAGGAAGGATTAAAGTGACCCCATGTCCCGAAAGACTGAAGCAGTCCGGGAAAAGCTCCGGTTACCTTGCATCCCGAGCAGCCTGCCCCTTGATGACAAATGTCCCAGATTCGGGCGTTCTTTTGTAGTTCATGGGAAAGCACGACTAATCCGTGCAAGCCCGCGCGCACACAGACCAGCTCCATTCAGCAGCGTCGCACAAAGCGCTGGCTGGCTCCCCGCGTGGGGCCCGGGCGCCCGCTCCCCGCCCGGCCCCCGGCCCCCGGCCCCTTGGCCCTGGCTCCTCTCCGCTCCCCGCCCGGCCCCAGGCCCCCTGGCCCCCCCGCCCCTCGCCCCGACCCCGCTCCCCGCTCAGGGCCCCGCCCTCGTCCCCAGCCCCAGCCCCGCTCACCCCCGCCACCCCGGGGCCCCTACCCCAGCCCCCAGCCCCCAACTCCTGGTCCCGGCCCCGGCCCCCCTCCCAGCCCAGGCCCCGGTCCCCAGTCCCCAACCCCCGGCCCCACTCCCCGCCCCGGGCCCCAGCCCCCGGACCGCAGACCGTCTACCCAGCCCGGCCACGCTCAGCTGTGCTCACACGTGCGAGCGCCGCCCTGCTGCGGGGACACCAGACTGGCGGCGACTCGGGTCTCCCAGCGCCCAGGCTTCGAGGAAGGGGAAAAGCAAGAGCCGCAGGCCGGCCTTCTGCCTCTAAACAGCTCTTCTGCCCTACCTGGGGTTCACCCAGCTTTTTAAACCCTCCGCCCTCTGTTCCCCCTCCCCTTTTCCATTCTCCTGGTTCAGGTGGCACTGCGAACGCTCCAGGCTCTGTTCTGAGAGCCTCCGGGCAGGGAGGGACCTCAAGGGCATCACAACCCTGTGAGGTAGGTGCATTTTATAGGGGAGGAAACCGAGACACGAATGGGCCCTGGGGCAGCGCGCGTGGAACCAGGCTTCCAGAATGCGTCCTCTTCACCACTAAGCTGCCCCTTGTCGCTGACGCAGAACTTTGCCATAACCCGCGCTGGGAGTCGCCCATCTACGTTTCCATCTCAACTGACACTTTGGAGGTGTCAGGCAAATGGAGAAGACCCAGGGAAGAGGCGGGCCGTGGTTCAGTCTGTCAGCTGCAAAGCCTGGCCTCCAGAAAGTTCCCTTGCTTCTTCTGGAAGGGCTTGGGTTCAATGAACAGCCACCCTCCACCAGCTCATTTCCCCATTACAGGGGTTAAAGCTGAGTTTTTGCCTCGGAGAAGGGGGTCAAAAACCGAGCTGTAAAACATGAACTGTGTGCCTTAGACATTTCCAGTAAGATGGCTGAAAGGAGGGTGGTCTGCAGGGTTTTCCTAACTCCTGACAAGTGATCTCCTTGGTATTCTGGAAAATGCTCAAAATCCTATGCTATGTACCTGGGAATATGTTGGTAATTCAGAAAACGACAAGGTGGTGAACAAAAGTCCAGGCAGATTTATTGAGGTTTGGAACATAGGAATCAGAAAAGGACTGAATTTGTGCAGGGAGAAGGGAGTGGGGAGTTTGGGAACAGAGAGAGTTTCACCTTCATTAGCAATTAAAGCAGTGAAAGAAAACAGCAAAGAGATACCAAATTTTCCTTTGGCCAAACAATAAAAACAAAATGGAACGAGGTAGACTTTGCCATCTCATATACTGCTGGTGAGAGTGTCAGTTGGAGCAAACCTTTAAGAGATGATTGGGAAACACTTATCCAAAGCCTTCAAATGTGTACATTTTTGGCCCAGCAGTCTTTCAAGGAAAAAATAAATTTGTTTCTCCCCAAAACAGTACCACAAAAGCAGCTTCCGAGTCAAAGCTGGGACAGCCCTCCACCTGGGCAAGAACCCCTAATGTGATTCTTGTCACATCAGTGTCTGGTACCCGAGCATAATAAAGTCCTTCAATCAGCAACACAGAGGACAGGCACAGGTCTTAGGCTCCCTGCAGGGAATTTAACTGGAGAGTGTTACTGACCGAAGCTTGGCAAAGAAATTTATCACAGATTTAAGTAGCTATTTCTAAACACGTGACCTTACAATCAGGTGGGGCGGGGGGTTCCTACCAAGAGATATGAGCAAATTTTAAAAATTGAGATATATTTGACATACAGCATTACGTGTAGGTTTAAGGTGTACAACATATTGATCTGATACATTGATATTGCAATATGGTTGCCACTGTAGTGTTGGCTAATACCTCTACTGTGTCACATAACTATCATTTTTTTCCAGTTTGGGGAACAATTAAGGTCTAGTCACTTAGCAAGAGTAATGTTTATAATACAGTTTTATTGTCTATAATCACTGTAGTATGTGTTAGGTCTCCAGGACTTACTACATAAGATCATTTTCTAAAGCACTAATGTAAGTCATTACGTAGTGAAGATCGCAAGTATATGCTGTATTTGTTTGCTGGGACTGTTCTAACAGTGTAGGAGTAACTGAGTAGCTTAAAGCAACAGAAATTTCTTGTCTCACAATTCTGGAAGCTGGAATTCTAAAATTAAGGTGTTGGCAAGGCACAGTCTCCTCCTGAAACCTGTAGGGGAAAATCCTTCCTTGTCTCCTCCAGTGCCTGGTGTTTGTTGGCAATCCTTGGCCTTCCTTGGCTCGTGGGGGTCTCTTTCTGATCTCTGCCTGAGTCATCACATGTCCATCTTTCCCTGTGTGTCTCTCTGATCTACTTGCTGGATATCAGATTAGAGGCTCTTCCTCTTCCGTTTTGACCTCACCCTAACTAAATACATCTACCTATGAGGACCCTATTTTCAAATAAGGTCACATTCTGAGACCCCAGCAGTTAGGACCTCAACATGTCTTCTTGGAGGACACAATTCAACCCATTGCATACATCTACAGAAGAAAAGCTTTTGAACCAGCTCTCTAGTCTTGGGTAAATGATATTTGTGTCCTGAGATAAAATTCAATGACTACATCATACATGGGTTCAAAAATGCTGTCTCCCAAATAAATTACAGGAAAAGATAATATTCTCCCCCCAAAAATGTTGTCAATGACTCCTAAGGCAGCTCTTTTTAATGATGACACTGTGTGAGAGTTAATTTTGTCGGTCAGCTTGAGTGGCCTGGGGATACCCAGATTAAACATGAATTCTGGGTGTGTCTGTGGGAGCATTTCTGGGTGAGATTAGCATTTGAATCCATAGACTAAAAAAGTAGGTTGCCCTCCCCAAGGCCTCTGAAGGCCTAAGGAGAATAAGAGGCATAGGAAGTGGAATTTGCCCCATTTTTCTGCATCCTTGCTTGAACCCAGACATCTCATTTTCTCCTACCCTCAGATGGGGATTTACACTGTTGGAACCCCAGTTTTCAAGACTTCAGACACAGACTGGATTTTACCACTGGCTTTCCCAGGTCCCCAGCCTGCACACAGCAGATGGTGGGACTTCTCAGCCCCCCATAATCGTGAGCCAATTCCTCATAATAAATATCCTTATATACAAATATAAACATATATATAATATAAATCTATACATTATATAAATATCTATAAATATCTTCTTGGTTCTGTTCTCTGGAGCCCTGACTAGTATACAACAATGTTAAAAATTCATTTAAAAAGTTTGAATAGGGATGCCTGGGTGGCTTAGTTGATTAAGCCGCTGCCTTCGGCTCAGGTCATGATCCCAGGATCCTGGGATCGAGTCCCACATCAGGCTCCTTGCTCGGCAGGGAGCCTGCTTCTCTCTCTGCCTCTGCCTGCCACTGTGCCTGCTTGTGCGCTCTCTCACGCACTCTCTCTCTCTCTCTCTCTCTGACAAATAAATATATAAACCCTTAAAAAAAGTTTGAATAAAATTACTTCTTAATATTTGAGAGTTGAAAAACACATGTTCTAAATTAATATTCTGTTTTTCATAGTTAAGATCCCTTAATACATAAAATTGAGTTGCCAGGTGGTATTACACTTAAAAAAGGATGCCAATTTTTTTCTTTAAGTGTAAGAATAATCCTGGACTCTTGCCTTAGAATCTTAGTATATAGTTTCTTCCCATTCTACCTGATTTTTACTTCTTAATCTTTTTTTTTGGAACCCTATTTATGGATGCCTATTATATATACAAAAGTACTTGCTAGACATAGGGAAAAGAGCAGTGAATTAAACAGACATGCTTTCTGCTCCTATATAGTCTCCGTTATTTACACAGAGAACTGCCTTTAATTATCTTTAGAAGTAGATACATTAACACATAAGGGGATGATAAGAGAGAAGCATAAGGGCCTATGAACAGAAGGGACAATTCAATGAGGGATCGGTGGTGAACAACACTTGGCATCGTAGAACTGTTTGTCTTTAGAAATCAGTGGCCAGCTTCTCATATCTAAGGCGGACAAAGATGGGCTAGAAATAGAAATGACAAAAAGAGTATGCTTCCAACCCATCTATTAAAACCAACATCCAAGCCATGACTATGAACATAGGGGTCGAGTAATCCCCAGGATTGCTATCTGGGTCCAGAGTCCACAGTCTGTCATAGGACCACTCACTAGGCAAAGTGATTTTTTTCTTCTTCTTCTTCCCCATCCTTTACCACAGACCTGTGTTTCCACTCTTCTCCGTGACAGAAAATGGCACTGCCGTCTACCAGGTTCCCCAAACACACAAATCAGTCTTGACTCCTCTCTCTCTCCATCACTCCTGTCAGATTAATCTCCAAGATTTGGCAATTCTACCTTGCAAGTAAGTATCTTCTGAATCCATGCATTCGTTACCATAACCGCAGCTATAACCCAGTCTTAAAAATAAGATTAGCATTTATTGAGCTCCTAATGGATCTCAGGCATAATTTAACCTCTTTATTTGTATTGGCTGTCTTAATTCTGACTCTAATACTATGTGGTAGGTACAATTAATATCCTGATTTTAGAGAAGAGGAAATGAGGTGTGCAGAGATGAGGTAACGTTCTCAAGATCACACAGTAGGAAAGTGTCAGAGCTCGGATTCAAATTACAGAAGACTGCCTTCTGAGCCCACGCGCTCAATAATGGCAGTACAGCCCAGCCAGCCTCCTGTTCTTCCCTGAAAGTTTGCCTCCTCTATCAGAGCTGAGTATTTTATTCCTTGTAACTTTTTATTGCTTTTCTACCTCCCCAGTTTTAGCCAATCACCTTGCCTTAGAAAAGAGAAGCCACCAAATCCATAAATGAGAATTCATCAGTACCCATCTTTCCTATCTCCTTGGTTTTACTGAAAGAAGTATCCAGAGACCCACAAGGAGTCCATGGAGAAAATTCAGTTTTGTGAACTTAGATGGGAAAAAAACATTACATCTCTATTTTCATTAATTGAACAAGCCACAGTTGGATTAGCAATACCTTTTTTTTTTATCTTTATCAGCAGTATTAATGACAGATTTTTAAAAAGATTTTATTTATTTATTCGACAGAGAGAGAGAGACAGCTTGCACGCACGTGAGAGAGAGAGATGGAGAGAGAGGAGAGAGAGAACAAAAGCAGGGCAAGGGGCAGAGGGAGAGAGAGAAGCAGGCCCTCTGCCAAGCAGGGAGCCTGCTGTGGGGCTCGATCCCAGGACCCTGGGATCATGACCTGAGCCAAAGGCAGACATTTAATCACCTGAGCCACCCAGACGCCCCCAAATCACAGATGTTTTGAAATTACACTACAGCTTTGCAGACATCTCCAAACAGCATTTCTGCCTCATCACAACTTAAAATTATAGTCGTTATTAGACCCACCACTAGATCTTGTAAGGTATATGTTAACAGATAAACACACGTAATAGACTTGTCTTTTTTTTTTTAACTCTAGTTGCTATCAAACCCCTCTCCCATGCTCCAGACTCAGAGCCAACTGCCTCCTGTCATCTCTAGTTAAACATATAGTAAGTATCTCAAAGTTAATACGTCCAAAACAGAGTTCTTGATTTCCCCCCAAACTTGTTGCTCCCCTCAGTCACCCACAACTCCATAAAGGACTTTTCCATCCACTCAGCTGTTTACACGAAACCCCAGGAGTCCTTCCTCGTTCCCCTCTTACACTCAGTTCCCATGACCAAGTTCTATTAAGTTACACCTGCCTCTCCATTCACCCCTGCAACCTGCTCTCCTCCTCACTACACTCAGCCTCACAGAACCTGTGTCTGTCCCGGAACACTTCAGGTGTGCATCCTGTTTGTACTCCCTAGGGCCACCATTTTCATCTCCAGATCCTTACGTGGTTTCCAATTCCTTATCCTTCAGGCCTCAGTTGAAACATCATCCACAGCACACGTCACGACTGTAAACACGAAACGTCATCCACAGCACACATCACGACTGTAAACACGAAACGTCATCCACAGCACACGTCACGACTGTAAACACGCTTTTGTGTATCTTGCTTGTTTCCTGCCTCCCCTCTAGAACGTGAACTCCACGAGGGCGTGATCTAGTCTGTCCTGGTCACTGCTGTATCCCCAGAGCCTGGATAGGAGCCACACAGCAGATCAATAAAAATATATTGCATGAATAAATGCTTAAGCAACTAATTAGTATGAGGCTATTTTGCAGATTAATTAAAATAGCACGTGTTCCTCCCTCAGCACAGCCTCACTGCATGGGGAGCGCTCGATCACTGTTTCACACTGAATGTTCCCTTTCTCCCCCATGACACCATGGTAGGGATAACCTGAAGGTCCTCTGACACATTAGTTCCCCTGACGGCACAAACATAAAGCTGGAATTCAATTTAAACCACAGAAGAGAAGACAGCGTACGGATAAGAATACCTTTAGGCAAACTAACAGGAGTGCAGGGTCAAGTCAGATAAACGCAGACCAGAAAGAGTATACATTTTGGAGGGAGGTGGTCTTGTATTCAAGTCCCTGTTCATTTCCTTCCCCAATTTGCATGTTGGCAATTGTTCAAGGTCTCCAAGCCTCAGTGTCCTTGGCTTGTGAGAGCCCAGTGGCAGAACAGGCCACGAGGACACAACACAAGGCAGAGCCTCCCTACAGTATCACTGCCATTTGCACGCTAGCAAGTCCTCCTTGAAAAGCTAGCACTTAGAGTTGCGAGGAACCTGACAGAGCTCCTGTTTTGTCTCATTTTTTTATATTTAATGTCAAACATAATACATTTTTTTAAATCCACACACTACACGGTAATGGGCTGCTGCAAACAAAAATTTACCAAGTATTTCTTTATGCTCTAAAAAATTTTTCCTTTCTTGCCAGCCTTGCATTTAAATGAATCCCTTCCCCGGTAATCATGCTGACATGGACTCATATCTGTATTTAGCGTAGACTCCCACTGTTCTTAGGGGTAATTTTCAAATCTTTCTACGCCAGTCGACACGCAGTTCCCATTGATAAATAACAGCCTCGATGCTTTTGCTTCCTGCATACTATTTTGACAGATCACCACCCTGCAGAAGTTTTTATGTTTAAGGAAAGTAATTTGTCTAAAGGAAGAGGGTATTTTCAAACCACACTTCCAAAAAATGTCAAATAATGGGAACAAAGGGGGAAATGAGCTCTGGAGGAAAACAGAGAACTCTTAAATAAAAGAAATCTCAAAATAAAAAGAATAGAAAAGATCAAGGGACAGCACAAAAGCAAAATAGGAATCTAAACGTGTACTGGAGGTGGGAATTGAAAGTGTAACTGCATTTGTACCCAGCTGTGAGAGTTTTAAATGACATGACAATGTTAATGAAACAGGAGAAGTGGTATTTCAAACCAATGGTCTCATCCTTTGAAAACTTGTCTTTTTTTTTTTTCTTTAGAATTTCAGGATAATGAGACCCAACTGCAGGAATTAATATACAGACATAAGTCCTTCATTGTAGAGGATTTTCCATTAGCAATTTTAATAAAAATTAAGACTTCACATAGAGATAAGAAATTAAATTACAATCTAACCCCTAACTATGCTAAAATGTGAAATGCTATGACATTCTACTCAGTTAAGTATCAAATAATTTGCTGGTGCTCAAAGGTAAAATCTCTAAGCCCCATCACAATTATTCCTACACAGTTTTGACCTGCAGCCTCTGTTTTGTTTGCTTGTTTTCACGGTAATAGCATTTTTTAAAAAATATTTTATTTATTTATTTGACAGAGAGAGACACAGTGAGAGAGGGAACACAAGCAGGGGGAGTGGGAGAGGGAGAAGCAGGCTTCCCGTGGAGCAGGGAGCCCCATGTGGGGCTCGATCCCAGGACCCTGAGATCACGACCTGAGCCAAAGGCAGACACTTAACAACTGAGCCTCCCAGAAGCCCCACAACAACATAATTTCAAAAAAAGAATTCAAACCAGATGTTGACTTTAGAATGCAGTTTCTTATTGACCAAAGCCCGCAAAACCAGCTTCTTAATGAAGTCGAAAACTCTTTTCCCTGAGAATTTCTTAGCAACGCTTCATAATTTATGTAAATCTATCCTTAAAATTCTTTTTTTTAAATCACTTGCCATTCCATTCCTTAATGTTGGTTTGTTAATAACTGCTCCACATTTCATCTCCTTGTCCTAAAATGTAAATTATCTTTCCTATTAAAAATACCTTCACATGGCAATAAGCTAGGACTTTCAGTCCTGTATACCTATTCCTGCAGCTGTATAAACCTTCATGTTCTAGGTTTGTTTGTATTTATTAGGGCTTTTTCTTGTTAAGTTCTTTTGGTTTGGTGGCTACTTATGGGAAGGAAGATAAAGGAACAAAGACCAGTGGGTACCCACGAAGAATGCAGTCTCTCTGGATATGTCAGGGTAAAGAACCCTTCAGTTATTTTGTCTAAAGTCAAGCTGTTTATAAAACTTCCAAAATGGTTTAGCAGAACTACTTGGATAATGAATACTTACGCACAAATTATGACTGCCATACACATCGCAGCGTCCAATAATATAGAATAAACAACAGCCATATCAAACCATAAAGCAATAATTTGCACTCAACTTTTGAATTTAAAAAAAAACAGTATTGAAGGATCAGGTTTGAAGTGGAAGATTATCGTACTAATTCTATCTCTATGTCTACCCCTATGTCATGGTTCTCGTGAAGAAATATTCCAAAAAACTACTATTTGTTGGTCCAAGCTTATTTTGACCATGAGCATTAAAAACCACATTGGTTCTCTTTAGCTATTAGACAGGACATAAGTTCTTGATAATAAAGGCACAAGTATGATAAGAGAGACTACTCCAGCCGCCACTGAAACAGTAAGGATCCAAAGTTGGGCACCGCATTCTTTGAGGAAAGATTTGAGGGTCATAAATGGAGGCATTCACAAGCAGGGGAGCTAAATACCTGCTAGTTGCAAGAGCTTGTAATAACTTCTCAGGACCTGTAATGATTTATTTGAGGGCCCTTATACCTAAGGATTCTATATCTACATATATGGGTTGCTTATCTATCAAGGTGAAATTTAAAATTCAATCATGCCGATGTATTCTCTATTTGAGTGTTTTTAAAAATACAGGCATCTGGAAATCTTATTTAATGTTCTGATGCAGAATGAAATTGACGTCAACTGACTTAAAGCTTGCTTGCCTCCTTCAAGTCAATCATATTCTCAATGACTAAAATAATTTAAAATAAATTTGGTGCTTTTCTTTCATGTTTTGAGGTGCATATGTTACAGCCGAGAGCCTCACTCACAAGTCTGCCCCCTTTCTCATGTCCTCATGTATTATTATTAAATATGCTCACAGGAGCTAACATATATTATATATCCACTATGTCCTAGATATGATATAATAAGCACTTTATGTATATTCTTTCACCTGCTGTAGTTTCCATTTTATGAAGAAATAGCTTGGGGTTTAGAGAGAAGATGTCACTTGTACAAGGTCACCTGCTTTCACGTATGGATCTGGGATTTGAGTGTCTGTTGAGGCAGTCGGGAGTCTTTGTGGCAAAGATGGAAACTGACCAGCTGGTTTTAGCAAAAAGAAAGAAATTATTAAAAGGATCATCGACTGTTTATAGAATTTCCAGGAGGGCTACATTAAAAGCCACAGAAAAATGGCCAGGAGCACAGAGAGGCTATGGAGGCAGAACCGCTGTGACACAAGTCACAGTAATGAGTCAGAAACCCAAGAGTGCCAGCACTGGGCACCGGCCATCAATGCCAGCACCACCATTCCTGGAACCCTAGAAACTGGGTGTTGCAGCAACCACTGCTGCCACCAAAAAGAATCTGACAACCTACCGGCATTTTTGGACCACCAGTTCCTGATCAGAGGTCTGGGGCAAATGAGTCTAACCGCCGGAGTGTAGGTCTAGACTGTTCCTGGGCCCCAACTGGAAGGAAGACTGAGAAAGGAGGAGTCTGGCCCCTCTAGCTTCAACAGTGAGTGGTGAGCTCTAACTTGTATCAAGATTCCTATTGTAAGAAATTTCCCCTGAAGACAGAAAGGATCATTTCCTTGGGCTCATCACCATATCTCTTAGCATTTAGCACAATACCAACACTAAGCAGATGTTCAGTAAAGGTATATGAAATGAACAAATGGATGTTTGATCCAGTTGTCCCCAGGAGGGACACAGAGAAAGGCATGAAAATAGTATCCATAGCTGGTAACATTATTGAAAGGGGCAAACAGGTAAACCCTACTTGACTGAACGTTCTGAGTAGTGAAGGTGTGGAACTGGAACTCCATTCCAGAACGCAAAGCTGACACTGACAAGCCTGGGAGTCGGTTGCTTTCTTACTTCCTGAGCGTGTCCTTCCCCTGAAAGAGAATGTCCTCAGAGAGGCCCAAATCCTTAGTACTGGTCACCACCGCTGTTGTCAACCAGGTCAGAAACAACCCATTTGAAAGTACGCAGAAAGCAATGCATGCTTGCTATGTGCCAAAGGTTTTGCACGGATTAGCTCACATCACCTCAGAACAACCCTGAGAAGTAGCTACTATTTGCAGCTCTATTTTGTGGAAGAGAAGAGCTAAAGCCTGGGGAGATTGCTGAAGGTTACATAACTAGGAATTGGCAGAACCTGGCTTTGAATCCAAGCCTTATTGACTCCAAATCCACCTCTTAAGAGCTAGGCAGCGCTATACAACAGCAACTTAAACTATAAAAATAGGTTATTGTGGAAGGCATTTCTTTTACAAAATCTAGTTTCACTGTCAACTTATCCCATTATTTCTCATTTCACATTTTTACCGAAGAAATCAGCCTACACTTGAGCTGGCTCCAGTGAGGGAAATGGAGGGCTGAGTTTGATGCTCTCCAAGGTTCTGAAAACCAATGTCTGAAATTTAAAATTTAACTGCCAGAGTAAAGGTAGCATCATTTTATATTGGCTCTTCAATTTTTACACCCAGGGCAAAGCCATCTGTGAGCGGATGAAAATGAAATAATTATGAAATTTAGGCAGTTCTTAAGAAACTAAGTTTTCAAAACACCCACATCCATTCACTAAAATTAAGGAATATGAACTCTGAAAACAGACTTCCTTTATACATTTTTGGCTTTCCTCCACAGTTATGAAAGTCAATCCCTGCCAGTAATGTCTAAAATCACGATGGGAATTTTCTGAGGACTGCAGTACATCCATTCTCCTGGTTATGCATCATCACTCCTGGAACGTTGCTGAGGCCAGAGTAAGCATCTGGATGCAGAGTACCTGGTGGCAGAGGCAAGAGACAGCCAGTGGGGTGAGAATCAGAGTTAGAATTGGCAGCAAGAGTCTGGAAGAAGAAAGGAAATCAAAAGGAAAGGAGGGGAGTAAAGATCTGAAATAGAGAGAGGGAAAAAAAAAAAAAAAAAACCCTAAAGCTTGAATGGGGCCAGTCCGAAAGGAGATGAGGCTGTGGCCAGTGGCAAGTCATGGCTTTCAATTCATGGGGAGAAAGGTATCATCTGCTCTCTCTTTACTCCTAATACCAACTGCAGTGATGCTGTTTCTTTCCAAGTCTTTCTACATAGCTCCACGGGGGTTGACATTGGGCTGGACTGACATCTGCTGCTACTTCTTGCTGCATTCTGTGCTATTTGGAGATATTCTATTGATATCATCCTTCTTTGACCTTGCTTTACTCTTCCCCCTCCCAACCCTCCTTCCGCTGTCCTATTTGTAGCACCCGCTTTAGTCCACTAACAAGGGCTCTTTTATCTATTGGTCCTGCTCTTGCTTTTGTTTCTCTTGTCTGTTTGGAGTTAGCTTCTTGATATAAAGCCAGCACGAATTCTCCCTTGTCCTTGAGAAACTGTTGAATGTAGCTGACTTGCTAGAACCGGCAGGTAAAAGTATAAGCTAATTCCATATTTCATAGTAGTGTGTTCAGCAGCCTTCAACTTGAGCTAAGTAAATAACCATTTTCCTTTGCAAAAATTGTCATCCTGCCCTTATAATCACAATCCCCAGCCATGAGTTACAGAGACCACATGTGTTTAGAATAAATAAATAAAAAGAACTGAGCTCCTGTCATATGGATTCTGGCTTAGGCTCTTTGGACCCTGCCATTGCAGCTGAAGATGGGTTTGCTGCTTTCGGAATACTAATTGCTATTACTATTCTGAACGGGTCTGTCTTATGAAAGAAAAAAATATGAGAGAAAAGCTTATTTGGGGGCTGGTCACTCAAAATCATAAGCTGACTTCGGAGAAAAATCTTTGCACCAAATACATATATCCCCAGACTTTTTTTTTTTTTCTTGCCAGAATGCCTTTGGGTTTGCACCCAGTGAGAAGTGTCATGACTCTCCAGTGATCGTTTACAGTTCGTGTGCTCACTTTGTCACAGCGGTCTGTCAACCATATTTACCGAGCACTAGTGTGTACACAGAACAGGAGAAGGCTGATCTTCTTGCTTGTTTGACTCTATTTAGATAGAACAAATTAATCTAAAAGTCTGTTTGCCAGAGATTCACCATTGATCATGTATTCTTTGATGTTCTCTTAGTGGATTTAACATCAGATGTTAGCAAACTTGAAGGTAAGAGGAGAAGTATTAATCCTTAGGTCCAGATGGAAGTTTTCCTGGTTTGGTGGGAGACCTACGGATTTGGAGGCAGAAGACCCAAGAGTAAAGCCCGGCCCTGTTACTTGGGCTTATGCAAGCAACTCAGTGTTTTTGAGCTCTGGTTTACCACCTCTAAAGTAAAGGTAGAAGCCCTCCCCTGACTAGATCATGGGATCACCGTAAGGATTAAGTGTGACTAGGATGTGAACCAGCTTTGCAAACTGGAAAATATAGTCAGAAAGGAGTTAGAAATTGTCATAGTAATGTGGCATGGTGGCTATAAGATATACCGACTGTCAGGATGAAGGATCACGGTTCAGGCGACAGCCACTCTAAATTGTCAACCCATTTTCCCCAAGTGGAAGTTAACACTATTCTAATCAATTCAAACTATGCTTCCATTTTCTCCTTCTGGGGTTTCATTCCACCGGATGAATTAAATAAAGCTAAGAAATCATTAGTAGGGGCTGGAAGTAATTTGGTTCAACGAAGCTCTTTTCATCTTAGCACTATTCCTTACAATGCACATACTGTAAAGCGTCTCATTAAAATAAACTAGAATATATCTTAAAGTATTTCGCCAGCAAATGAAACAGCTCTATACACATTTTCTGCTCAGTTATTTCCTCCCAGACATCAAGGGTAGCATGGAACCGTGAGAGGGATTTGCAGAGAGATACACACTTGGTGAAGAGAATCCTGTGAGGTTTTAGAGAGCGTTCTGGGAACATCCTCTTCAGAGGCTTGTTCCCTGGGAGACCATACCTTCCTCTGTCTCTGGCAGTGATTTGAGAACGGCTAACTGAAGTTACCACAGAAGAAGTGAGGAGGGAATTCAAATCCTGGGCAGAGTCTGGACTAGATTAGTCCTTCCTGGTGTAGGGTCACCAGCCTTTCCTCCTTAAAAAAAGCCTTCAGAAAAATTAACTATCAGGACACTTGGTGCTGCTCAGTCATTAAGGATCTGCCTTTAGCTCTGATCATGGTCCCAGGGTCCCAGGATCGAGCCCTGCACTGGGCTTCCTGCTCAGCAGGGAGCCTGCTTCTCCCACTGCCTCCTGCTCCCCCTGTTTGTGCTTTCTCACTCTCTGACCAATAAATAAGTAAAATCCTAAAAAAAAAAAATTAACTATCTTGATCAGGTCATTTTTTAAAGGGTTATCTTCACATGAGAAAAGTGGGTAACTACAAAATCACAGAATAAAGAACAGGCCTGAAAATGTAATCATTCCATTTATTGGGGGGAAAGTCACTACATCGTCCTTAGATTCTCCTATTAATGCAAACCAGGAAGGCTTCCTCTGATGCCGGCACCGGTTGCCGGCCAACATGAAGCCGATACTTGTCTACGACTCCTTCCAACTCTGAGATACTCTGGTCACAAAAATGCATTAAAACAAAATGAGGTATTATTGTTGCAGCACAAAAGAGTACCTTTCCGGCAGCGTGTGTGAGCAGCTCTCTATAAGGCTACGACTAATTTCAGATTTCGAGAGCCTCTGCCATCAGAGTTTTGATGAAAAATGTTTCATATTTTCATCAAGGAACTCTGGTCACTCCCTATCACACAATGAATTCACCTAAATAGCTACCAGAAAAATAGGAAGAGAAAAATAAACTAGGAAAAAAATCATGTGCAGATTTTTCTCTATTGACAGCATTGCACAAGCCATTCAGATATTGCCAAAGAGGACATTCGACATTTTGCCCAGGTGGAAGGAGGTGTGAGGTTTGATTTCCCAGGATGTCGTGCCCCTGCTTCCAGTTGCTCTCTGCCAGCAGCGTGGGATTCGCCTGCTGTTTTCTGTTTCTATTAGCTGCGAGTTTCTCTGCATTCAAGTTCCATCTGAGAGCCCGGCTAAACTTAGCTCATCCCAGCGAGAACAGCTCCCATTGGAAAGGTGTCATTGGATCAAGTCTCATGACCTCGGTATCGGAGAAAGCCAGCCCTCCTTGATTTTGCTCATCACGAAGGAGATAAAAATATATGAAAAGATCTGCCTTTGTTTTTCCTAGCCATCCAATATTCACTAGGCTGGACCATTTTATATGGAAGCTCAAGAATTAGGATGAGTTGGTTCTTAAGAGAACAAAGAATTTTTTTTAAAACAAGTGATGTCTTTCCTATAAATGGAATGAACAAGATTGTGGCCGTGTGATAATATTTCAAAATTTTATAAATGTGCTATACATAGCACTTCCATTTAGTGTCTCAGGCATTCTCTGCCCAGCGGAGTGGCTGTGATGCATAATAATTGTTTCTGTCAAAATCAGGTTTCCTTTTTTAAAGCTCCTGAAGGGACTGAGTTGATTTCTTGTCCTTATTTTCTCCCTGTATCACAGCCTATCCTGAACATCAGCAAATGTAGGATAATGAGTTCAGGGGAAATTAACCCCTACCCTGCGATTGCTCACACATTCATTCACTCGCTCATTTATTCTACAACTATTTGCTTAATGTCCGGTCCACGCAAGGCATTTATACTATTTCTGGGATTCCCGACACGAAGAGGAGTTCACGGTTTGATGGAATCTGGGTTAGCATGTGTCAACCCCAAAGTGGTCAGGATGGTATTTCTCAAAACCAAAAAATTTCTTTTACTTTTTGAAAGATTTTATTTATTTGAGAGAGAGAGAGAAGGAGAGCACCAGCGCACACCAGCAGGGGGAGGGGCAGGGGGAGGAGTAGACTCCCCACTGAGCAGGGAACCTGATGGGGGGCTCGATTGCAGGACCCCAGGATCATGACCTGAGCCAAAGGCAGATGCTTAACCAACTGAGCCACCTAGGTGCCCCCCATTTTTTTGCTATAATCCACAGTAAGAAATAAACTTTATATCCCAAGTCATTACCTATGAAGCACACATACACACCTTTGTGCACAAACAGGCAAACACACAACCAATGCTCTACTGAAACAATTTTCAGAAACTGGACATAACTCTTTATGTGTGTGATTCACTGCAGTATTTTCTGTCCTATTCATTTAATTCTTTAAAAGGCTGACATGACTGTCTGAAGGGATTTCAGAGCCCACTGTCGTAACGCGCAGTTTGAAAGAGAGCAGTCTGGGTAGGTCAGTAGGCAGCTAAAAATATCAAGAAAATTGTCAAGAAGCATAGTGGAAATAGAGACAAAAGACATGGCTAAGTAATAATAGAGTATTTCAGCTGATGTGCCGTAAGAAAAGATGTTAACCACAGATAAGAAGGATATTAACTTCCATTCTTCAGCACGGATGTGTTAAGCTTGGACCTAATATATTCAGTACCACTTCTCAAAGGGCGCTAACCAAAGGTAGAGAATTCGGGGACTTAGTTATGTTGCAAGTCAGGGTAAATATGGGGGAAATGAAGCTAAAAATTACCCCAATCTCACCTCCTGTTTTACATCTGTTCAATGCAATGGCACCAACCAACACCTTTTATAGTCTAAAGAGAGGAAGAAAGTGATGCAAACATCCAATATATAGTTAGTTTTCAGACATTTGTCCAAATCTTCCAAGAAAGTAAGGAGAAATCAGAGACAGAAATGTAATAATGATCAAAGACCTTTGAGAGGCTCCTGAGTGGCTCAGTTGTTAAGCCTCTGCCTTTGGCTCGGGTCATGACCCCAGGGTCCTGGGATGGAGTCCCCCATTAGGCTCCCTGCTGGGAGCAGGGGGACACCTGCTTCTCCCTCTCCCACTCCCTCCACTTGTGTTTCCTCTCTTGCTATGTCTCTCTCTGCCAAATAAATAAATAAAAATCTTAAAAAAAAAAAAAAACCAAACATGTGTAGTGTACGAATACCTTCTGGTGGCTCTTTTCTCCAGTTGAGCTGTTCTTGACACAGGAGGGGTTGAAGGAGAGGTAGGAATCAAGAATAATGTATAGGCTTCAGACTTGGGATATCTGATGGATGGGATGTTATTTATAGAGATAAGATCCCCAGGCAAAGAACATGTTTGAGAGGAAAGTGAAGAATTCTGTTTTGGACATAGTGAGTTTAAAAGTACTTGCAAATATTCAGTTCAACAAATAATCAAACAGAGAGGCTCCGTGCTTATGATTTGGGCAAACAGCATCAAGCAAAGTCAGTTGCAATAACAAAATTTCAGAATAAAAAGAGGTCCACCAAAACCCCTTTAATAAATCTTAAGAATTCTATACAATAAAAGTCTCAGTCTTTTATTTCAATATTTTAAAGTTTGTTGTGATTTTTTACATTTTAATTCCATTATAGTTTAGCATGCAGTGTTATATAAGTTTCAGGTGTACAGTATAGTGATTCAACATTTCCACACGTCACCCAGTGCTCATCAGGACAAGTGCGCTCCTAATCCCCATCACCTGTTTCACTCATTCCCTACCCACCTCCCTTCTGGCAACCAGAAGTGAGTTCTCCATCGTTAAGAGTCTGTTTCTTGGTTTGTCTCTCTTTCTTTCTTTTTTTTCTTTGCTCATTTGTCGTTTCTCAATTCCACATAAAAGGAGAAATCACATGGTATTTGTCCTTCTCTAACTGGCTTATTTCACTTAACATTATACTCTTTATCTCCATCCATGTCATTGAAGCACCAAGATTTCTTCCATTTTGTGGCTGAATAATATTTGGTTACATATATACATATGTGTGTATATATATATATATTACATCTTCTTTATCCATTCATCAATCAGTGGACACTTGGGCTGCCTCCCTGTTTTGGCTATTGTAAATAATGCTGCAATAAATATAGAGATGCATGTATTCCTTTGAATTAGTGTTTTTGTATTTTGGGGATAAATACCCAGTAGTGCAATTATTGGATCATAGACCAGTTCTATTTTTAATGTTTTGAAGAACCTCCATACTGTTCTCCACAATGGCTGCAGAGGTTTACAATCCCACCAACAGTGCACAAGATTTCCTTTTTCTCCACATCCTCACCAGCACCTGTTGTTTCTTGTGGTTTTGATTTTAGCCACTCTGAAGTCATGGGGTGATATTTCATTGTAATTTTGATTTGTATTTCCCTGATGATGAGTGATGTTGAACATCTTTTCATATGTCTGTTGGCCATCTGTATGTCTTCTTTGGAGAAATGTCTGTTCGTGTTTTCCACCCATTTCTTTAATTGAACTTTCTGGTTTTGGAGTGTTTAGTAGTATCAGTTTCTTTCTTTTTTTTTTTTTTTTTAATTTTATTTACTTATATGACAGAGAGAGAGAGATCACAAGTAGCAGAGAGGGAGGCAGAGAGAGGAGGAAGCAGGCTCCCTGCCAAGCAGAGAGCCCGATGTGGGGCTCGATCCCAGGACCTTGAGACCATGACCTGAGCCGAAGGCAGAGGCTTAACCCACTGAGCCACTCAGGCGCCCCCTCAGTTTCTTTTTTAATGTTGTATGAGTTCTTTATATATTTTGGATACTAACCCTTTATCAGATATGTCATTTGCAAATACTTTTTCCCATTCTATAGGTTGCCTTTTAGTCTTGTTGATTGTTTCCTTCGCCATGCAGAAGTTTTTATTTTGACGAAGTTCCAGTAGTTCCTTTTTGCTTTTGTTTCCCTTGCCTCTGTAGACATACACAGAAAGAAGCTATGGCTGCCATCAAAGAGGTTACTGCCTGTGTTCTCTTCTAAGATTTTTATGCTTTCCTGTCTCACATTTAGGTCTTTCATCCATTTTGAATTTATTTCTGTATATTAATTCTTACATTATGATGTAAGACAATGGTCCAGTTTCATTCTTTTGAATGTTGCTGTCCAGTTTGCCCAACACCATTTGTTGAAAAGACTATCTTTTTCCTATTGAATGTCCTTTCTTGCTTTGTCAGAGACTAACTGACCATATAATTGTGGGTTTATTTCTATATTTTCTATTCTGTTCCATTGATCTGTGTCTGTTTTGTACCAGTACCATACTGTTTTGATCACTACAGCTTTGTAGTATAACTTAAGTCTGGAGTTGTGATGCCTCCAGCTTTGCTTTTCAGAATTGCTTTGGCTACTTGGGGTCTTTAGTGGTTCCATACAATTTTAGGATGTTTGTTCTAGTTCTGTGAAAAAATGCTATTTTGATAGGGGTTGCATTGTGTACATAGTGTAGATTGCTTGGGTGGTATAGGAACTTTAACAATATTCATTCTTCCAATCGATGTGCATAGAATGTCTTTCCATGTCTCTGTGTTGTCTTCAGTCTCTTTCATCAATGTTTTATAGTTTTCAGAGTATAAGTCCTTTACCTCTTTGGTTAGGTTTATTCCTAGATATCTTAATCTTACATAATCTTAATTAATTTCTCCTCTTACCTGGTATATAGTGATCATTTCAAAATGTTTAATAGCTGAGAAGCTATTTTTGTGTTTTAGATCATGGTAAGAGCACTTAGTTTGCTATTGCTTGTTGATAATCCCACTTTCTGATAGTTTTCATAACTTACACATTTTATTGAGCCTATAAAAATTATGCTAACTTTCATATTTAAGAAATATAATATCCTCCTCTTTAGTCCCAATTAGACCTTTGATATTCTCATCCCATTCTCCTTCCCACTTCACCAGATTTAAAGAACATAAGAATTCGCTTTTACAAATGTCCTCCAAAGTTCCCTCCCAAAAAGAGATGCTCATGATAATAGACAAATGGACTAAGAAAAGAAGACTTTGTGTCTTGCTTCATTTACACCCTCTAACCTATTTTTATCATAAGTGTCTGATTTAAAAAATGATTGTGCCTTGAATTATTTTAGATTTCAGGTCTTTGGATTATAGTGTCAAAATCAGACTTCTAATACAAAAAGTATCAGCCCAAGGGGCGCCTGGGTGGCTCAGTTGGTTAAGCATCTGAATTCAGCTCAGCTCGTGATCTCAGGGCATTGGGATCAGGCTCTGCACTCAGGGGAAAGTCTGCTTTTCCCTCTCCCTCTGCTTTTCTCTCTCTCTCTCTCAAATAAATAAATAAAATCTTTTAAAAAACAATCAGCTCAAAACTCTTTTAATATATTTGAAGAGTTGCATACAATAAAAAACCTTAAAGTTTCACTTTTTTTCCTCCATAATCTTTTGTAGAGTGAAAATACTACATACTCTCAACATTAGTTCACTCTCACTGCTCTGCATGAGATAGGTCAGTGTTCAGTTTTCGTATTTCCCAGGAAGGAAGGAATACCCAGAAGTTATGGTGACATGTGATAACATAAGCAGCTGTGTCAAAACTAGAATTTACAGGGGCACCTGGGTGGCTCAGTGGGTTAAGCCTCTGCCTTCAGCTCAGGTCATGATCTCAGGGTCCTGGGATCGAGCCCCGCATCGGGCTCTCTGCTCAGCGGTGAGCCTGCTTCTCCCTCTCTCTGCCTGCCTCTCTGCCTACTTGTGGTCTCTCTCTCTCTGTGTCAAATAAATGAATAAAATATTAAAAAAAAAAAAACTAGAATTTACAACTTTTAATTCTCAATACTCGGGGTATGCAAGCCACAGTCCTACACATTCTGCTTTCCCAGTAATAAATGCCAACTATATTATATATCTGAATTGTAAAATGAAGTCTGCTATAGAATCCCATTTACCATTTTAACAAGAAAATTGGAAAACACCGTCCAGGAGAACATGAAAATTAAAACTGTAGATAATCTTCCTACAGATTGAAAACAACTTAATTAAACTAACAGGGCAGGTAAGGCAATTCTGTTATTGAATGACAACCCCTCAGCTGTTTGAAATAACCACCGTGTAATCAATACCATGTTGAGATTTTCACCTAGCATTTATTTCAAGGGATGTCTTGTTTTGAACAATCATTTTAAATCCTAGTAAACTGAAGAGTTAATTAGCAAGCACGGAGGCTCAGCAAACTAATGCTTTAGTCTGTCCAACCATCTGCTCAGAAGCACCTTTTTCTACTCTTGGCATTATTGAGAATGGGGGAATATAGCACTTTAGACGGTGGTGCTGGTAGACGAGTTGGTCCTGAGTATCTAACCATTCCATCTTCCAAATGCTCATCAAGAGACTCAGTCCTAGGAATCAGCTCAGGAACTTCCTAGCTCCGTTTGCACTTGTGGTCAGAATGACGGTGAGGCCAAGCTTTATTTAAGGGCAAGGACCCGGTCAAAAATTACTTATCTACCCCAGCTAGTTTTGTCCCTTTCTAAGTAAGTACCACATGGTTCCAGTCTAAATCCAATCATTTTTCTACTCAGATCATATTTTAAATTTCATTTTTGGAACTTTTTTTTGCATATTCATTCTCGAACAGTGGGAAAGAATCTGAATCTGTTTAATATAGTTAGCTATTTCATGTAAGAATGTTTTGTAATTATAACCTAATGAGACAATTTTTATTTTACAGTTTGCTAACTGATTCAGAAGGCAGTTCAGAAATGGAGGTTCGAGACAAAAACAAAACCATGCTGAGGAAAAGCGACATGATTTGAACAAGCATACAGTTTGCTCCCTGAAGGGGCTGCTTGTGCTTGGTGGAAAGGACTGATAGACTTGTTTAGAAAAAAAAAAATCTCATGTCCTTAAATAAATTCAGCATATTTGCCAACTGAAGCATAAACCTGCTGCTTTGTCTGCTCAGCACTTACCCTCCCCTTTTCCAATGACAAGACATGGTTTTCCTTTGGCAATGAGCCCCTCACCCACTTTCAGTCTAGTTAACTCCTGCGGAGGATGGAGAACCAAGGCCAGACCAGTTGGGTGCATCCTATCACTACTGGCCCCAGACCCAAGCCTGAGGGTCCATTCCATGACTTGGCTGAAACTGGGAAGAGAAACTTGCTTTCTTTGGAGGTTACAAAGCTTAAATAAAGTGGAGGGTGGGGATGGTTGTAATCACTAGGAATCATGTGGAGAGAACCTCCTGAGGATGAAGCCAATGTGGAGTAAGGCAGAGCTGAAAGATGGAGGAAAAGAACCCTGATGACATCATTTGAGCAGC
The DNA here is from genome assembly GCF_002288905.1 of Enhydra lutris kenyoni. NCBI lineage: Eukaryota > Metazoa > Chordata > Mammalia > Carnivora > Mustelidae > Enhydra > Enhydra lutris. The sequence continues at coordinate 9,203,248 of NW_019154108.1, read as the reverse complement.
TAGATCCAGCTCTGCCTGAAGCTAGCTCCCTAATCTATTCAGTTATGACAGCCAAAAATTCCTTTTTAAAAATTTACTCCCTGAAGTGTGTTTCCCTACATAATGTTTCAGTCAAGGAAAAAACCAACAGGAAACGTCACAGCATACACACACGCAAATATGATGTGACTTACATTGTGCCCATTTATATTTTCATTAAGTTTTAGTTTGACATCTTTGGTCATGTGTATTTCATTTTTCTCAACTTCATAGCTACACAAAGTGTTTCTAATTTCTGGTCTGTTTTAGGGGCCCCTGAGTGGCTTAGGCAGTTAAATGCCTCTCTTCGGCTCAAGTCATGATCCCAGGGTCTTGGAATCAAGTCCCGCATCTGGCTTCTCATTCAGCAGCAAGTCTGTTTCTCCCTACTACCTACTGCTCCACGTGCTTGTACTCCCTCTCTCTGTTAAATAAATAAATTCATTTCCTAAAAAAAAAAAATTATTGCCTGTTTTACAGAGCTGAGGATTTAGTGGCTGGGGTAGGAGAGAGAATGTGCTTAATCTTTAAGACTATTTTCATTCACGACACCTTAAGTTTGGAATATAATGATTCTGGATATGATATATTTAAAGACAGCAATGTTACCTTCAGAGGCTAAGAGACATCAGATCAGAAATCAATGCTGACATCTTGTCCCTTCCCTCTGTGTCACAACCTTCCCTTTGTAGTGCAGGGTAGCCAATCTTTGGGTCTTTCTGGCAGCCTATTTCCTGGGCTATCATATCTCAGCACAGTAAACCCACTGCAGGCTGTTTTTCTCTAAAAATCTGATCAATACATCTGTTTCCCAGGGCAAGAGGAAGAACAAACAGCAAATCCTGATAACCCTTCGCTGGCATTGCTCATTTCCTCAAAGGCTGTCCATGGCACACACTTATCGCTTTAGCCTGTGCTATTAATAAGCCTTCTTGAGTAAACCCCGAAAGCTCTAATTCCACCCAGATGCAAGCAGTAACACCAAGTGCCTTGTCCCTGATGTTCCACTGAAATTACTAAGAGCACATCATGACTCACATGTTCTCAAGCACTCCTCTCTATCCTAAAATCTAAAACTCGGGAATCTGGAGCAGGTTGCCGTTTGACAATTGACTTTTCAGCGACTGTAACTCACGCCGTGGCTCCACTATACATTTCCTTCCTCACAGAAGAAGGCAGTTTGCATTAAAAAATTAGCCCAGTTTGGGGACGTGGGAGGAGGAGAAGTGAGGAGCAAGATGGCAGAGGTGTGAGAGACTTAAACCTTATCGGGTCCCAGGAATTCAGCTAGGTAGTTACCAAACCATTCTGAACTCCTACAAACTCCACAGGAGACTGAAGAGAAGAAGAGCAGCAATTCTAGGAACAGAAAAACTAACACTTTCTGGAAGGTAGGACATGTGGAGAAGTGAATCTGAGGTGATATGTGGTAAGATAGACCCCCGGGGGAGGGGCCAGTGGTGGAGTAGCAGAGCACAAAATTGGAACTTTTAGAAGTCTGCTCTACTGAGGGACATCGCTCCAGAAGCTAAGCAGGGGGTGGAGCCCTCGCGGGGACAGTGTGGTCTCAGGTCCCGTGAGGTCACAAAAAGACCAGGGGTGTCTGAGTGCAGCAGAGTTCCCAGGTATTGGAGGGGGGAAGCCGGCTAAAGAGATGGAGCAAGGAGGGAGCTCTCAGCTCGGGGTTACCTTAAACCATGATCCCGGGCACATTCAGGCCATTGCTCTTCAAGCAGGGATCCCCCAAGTGGCAGATGTGGGGAGACTCACCTTCCTACTCCAGGAGGTGTGGCACAGGAGCACGGTAGGAATCTGCTGGGTCTGCAGACTCCAAACGGGGCTGCGCGCCAGAGATAGAAACACTCCATCACAGGCCGGGTGAGCTCGGAGCGCGGCCAGAGACCAGGGAGATGGGAGGGACTGACCGCTTTTCTCTGAGATGCACTGAGGAGTGGGGGCCGAGCTCTTGGCTCCCCCGGCCAGAGACTGGGCAGCCGCCATCTTCATTCCCGTCCTCCCAAGCGGTATGGAAAGCGCTCAGGGAACAAAAGCTCCGAGCGCCAACCCGAGCGGATTGCTTAGCCCCGCCCCTGGCGAGGGCGGTGCGGTTCCGCCTTGGGCAAAGACATTTGAGAATCACGGCAACAGGCCCCTCCTGCAGAAGATCCACAAGAATGTCCAGCCAAGACCAAGTTCTCCGATCAATGAGAACTGAGAAATTTCCAGAGCAAAGCGAATGCATCACATAGAATTCATGGCTTTCTTTCCCCATGATTTTTAGTCTTTGAAAGTTAATTTATTTTATTTTTTTCTTATTCTATTTTTTTAAATTTTTCCCTTTCCTATTTTAACCTTTTTAACTATTTTATCTTATCAATACCTTTTTAAAATATATTTTTAAATTTCCATTGTTATATTCTATCCCTTCATTGTATTTAACTTTATTTTTTGTATACATACAAGTTTTTCTTTCTTTAAAATTTTGGATTATAGTTTCTTCTAACAAATCAAAATGTAACCTAAATCTAGTGTATGGCTTTGTTCTAGTCTCCAGCCTGATCACATTATTTCCTCCTTTTTTCTTTCTTTTTTCAACCAACTTCTTATCAATTCCTTTAAATTTTTTATAATTTTCATCTTTACAGTCATATTCCTCCCTTCATCATATTTACTCTTATTTGTGTGTGTGTGTGTGTGTGTGTGTGTGTGTGTGTAAGCTTTTCTTTCTTTAAAATTTTGGGAGGCATTTTCTTCTAACAGACCAAAATATACCCAAAAGCAAGTGTGTGGCTCTGTTATATTCACCAGTCTATACACACACACACACACACACACACACACACACTTTTTTTTCCCTTTCTTCTCCCCCCAGTTTCGGGTCTCTTCTGATTTGGTTAGTGTATATTTTTTTTCTGGGGTCCTTGATACCCTTTTAGTATTTTGTTCTCTCATTCATCTATCCTTCTCTGGATAAAATGACAAGGCAGAAAAACTCACCTCAAAATAAAAAACAAGAAGCAGTACTGATGGCTAGGTATCTAATCAATATGGACATTAGTAAGATGTCAGAACTAGAGTTCAGAATGATTATTAAAAAGATGCTAGCTGGGCTTGAAAAAAACCATAGAAGATGCTGGAGAATCCCTTTCTGGAGAATTAAAAAATTAAAATCTAACCAAGTTGAAATTAAAAAACCATTAATGAGGTGCAATTAAAAAAATGGAGGCTCTTACTGCTGGGATAAATGAAGCAGAAGAGAGAATTAGTGATACAGAAGACCAAAATGATGGAGAATAAAGAAGCAGAGAAAAAGAGAGAGAAACAACTACTGGACCATAAGGGGAGAATTTGAGAGATAAGTGAAACCATAAGACAAACAATATTAGAATAATTGGGGTCCCAGAAGAAGAAGAAAGAAAGAAAGGGGCAGAAGGTACATTGGAGCAAATTGTAGTAGAGAATTTCCCTAATTTGGGGAAGGGAATAAACGTCAAAACACAGGAGGCACAGAGAACCCCCCTCAAAATCAATAAAAATAGGTCCACACCCCATCCTCTAATAGTAAAACCTACAAGTCTCAGTGACAAAGAGAAAATCCTGAAAGCAGCTCAGGACAAGAGGACTGTAGTACACAATGGTAGAAATGTTAGATTGGCACCAGATCTATCCACAGAGACCTGGCAGGCCAGAAAGGACTGGCATAATATGTTCAGAGCACTAAATGAGAAAAATATGCAGCCAAGAATACTATATCCAGTTAGGCTGTCATTAAAAATAGGAGAGATAAAAAGCTTCCAGGACAAACAAAAATGAAAAGAATTTGCAAACACCAAACCAGCCCTACAGGAAATATTGAAAGTGGTTCTCTAAGCAAGCAGAGAGCCTAAAAGTAACAGAACAGAAAGGAACAGAGATAATATACAGTAACTGTCACCTTACAGACAATACAATGGCACTCAAGTCATATCTTTCAATAGTTACCCTGAATATAAATGGGCTAAATGCCCCAGTCAAAAGACACAGAGTATCAGAATGGATAAACAAACAAACAAACAAACCAGACCATCAATATGCTGTCTGGAAGAAACTCATTTTAGACCCAAAGATATCTCCATATTTTAAGTGAGGGGGTGGAAAACAAGTTACCATGCTAATGGACATTCAAAAGAAACCGGAGGTGGCAATCCTTATATCAGATAAATTAGATATTAAGCCAAAGACTATAATAAGAGGTGAAGAAGGACACTATATCATACTTAGGTCTGTCCAACATGAAGATCTAACAATTTTAAATATCTATGCCCCTAACATGGGAGCAGTCAATTATATAAACCAATTAGTAACAAAATCAAAGAAAGACATCAACAATAATACAATAGTAGTAGGAGAATTTAATACCCCCCTCACAGAAATGGATAAATCGTCTAAGCCAAAGATCAACAAGGAAATAAAGGCTTTAAATGACACACTGGACCAGATGGGCATCACATATATTCAGAACATTCCATCCCAAAGCAACAAAATACACATTCTTCTCTAGTGCACATGGAACGTTCCCCAGAATAGATCACATCCTGGGTCACAAATCAGGTCTCAATGGTACCAAAAGATTGGGATCATTCCCTGCATATTTTCAGACCACAATGCTTTGAAACTAGAACTCAACCACAAGAGGAAAGTTGGAAAGAACTCAAATACACGCAGGCTAAAGATCATCCTACTAAAGAATGGGTCAAACAGAAAATTAAAGAAGAATTTTAAAAATTCATGGAAACAAATGAAAATGAAAACACAACTGTTCAAAATCTTTGGAATACAGCAAAGGCGGTCGTGAGAGGAAAGTATATACCAATACAAGCCTTTCTCAAGATACAAGAAAGTCCTCAAAGAAACAACCGAACCCTACACCTAAAGGAGCTGGAGAAAGAACAGCAAAGAAAGCCTAAACCCTGCAGGAGAAGAGAAGTAATAAAGATCAGAGCAGAGATCAATGAAATAGAAACCAACAGAAGAGTAAAACAGATCAACAAAACAAGGAGTTGGTTCTTTGGAAGAGTTAATAGGATTGATAAACCCCTCGCCAGGCTTATCAAAAAGAAAAGAGAAAGGACCCAAATTAATAAAATCATGAATGAAAGAGGAGAGATCACAACCAACACCAAAGAAATACAAACAATTATAAGAACATATTATGAGCAACTATACGCCAGCAAATTTGACAGTCTGGAAGAAATGGATGTATTCCTAGAGATGTATAAAGTACCAAAACTCAACCAGAAAGAAATAGAAAAACCTGAACAGACCCATAACCAGTAGGGAGATTGAAGCAGTCATCAAAAATCTCCCAACAAATATGAGCCCAGGGCCAGACAGCCTACCAAACATTTAAAGAAGAATAAATACCTATTCTCCTGAAACTGTTCCAAAAAATAGAAATGGAAGGAAAACTTCCAAACTCATTTTATGAAGCCAGCATTACCTTGATCCCAAAACCAAAGGTCCCATCAAAAAGGAGAATTACAGACCAATATCCCTGATGAACATGGATGCAAAAATTCTCACCAAAATACTAGCCAACAGGATCCAATAGTACATTAAAAGGATTATTCACCAAGACCAAGTGGGGTTTATGCCTGGACTACAAGGTTGGTTCAACATCTGCAAATCAAATAATCAATATAATATTAATAATCAATGTGATTAATAAATTTATACATTAATAAAAGAGCAAGAACCATATGATACTCAATAGATGAAGAAGAAGCATTTGACAAAGTAGAGCATTCTTTCTTGATCAAAACTCTTCACAAAGTAGGGAAAGAGGTTACATACCTCAATATCATCAAAGCCATCTATGAAAAACCCATGGCAAATATCATTCTCAATGAGGAAAAACTGAGAGCTTTTCCCCTAAGGTCAGGAACACAGCAGGGATGTCCACTATCACCATGGCTATTCAACATAGTACTAGAAGTCCTAGCCTCAGCAATCAGACAACAAAAAGAAATAAAAGGCATCTGAATTGGTAAAGAAGAAGTCAAACTTTCACTCTTTGCAGATGATATGATACATTATGTAGAAAACCCAAAGACTCCACTCCCAAACTTCCAGGACTCATACAAGAATTCAGTAAAGTGTCAGGATCAATGCACAGAAATCAGTTGCATTTCTATACACCAACAACAAGACAGAAGAAAGAGAAATTAAGGAGTCAATCCCATTTACAATTACACCCAAAACCATAAGATAACTAGGAATAAACCTAACCAAAGAGGCAAAGAATCTGTACTCAGAAAACTATAGAGTACTTATGAAAGAAATTGAGGAAGACACAAAGAAATGGAAAAACGTTTCATGTTCATGGATTGGAGGAACAAATATTGTGAAAATGTCTATGGTACCTATAGCAATCTACACATTTAATGCAATCCCCTGTTGATCTTCTGCTTAGATGAAAAACATTGCTTTAGGGACACCTGGGTGGCTCAGTCTGTTAAGCATCTAACTTTGGCTCAGATCATGATCCCAGAGTCCTGGGATCCAGTCCTGCGTCAGGCTCCCTGCTAAGCAGTGAGCCTGCTTCTCCCTCTCCCTCCACCACTCCCCCTGCTGTGCTCTCACTCACTTTCTCTCTGTCAAATACATAAACGAAATCTTCAAAAAGGAAAAAGAACGTTGCTTAGTCAAAAAGTTGTTGCTGCTTCTTGCATTCCTTGCAACTAAAGTTCTGCATATGAGATCTTTGAAAGTCAATTTGTACACGTCATACTAATAATCGGTTTGAGTTTTCTTTTGTCATTATATAATTTCCAATTTTTAGGAAAATACTAGTATTTATAGATAGTCTTCACTAATTATCCAAATCTAAAATACAATAGACCTTTAGTTGCAATGTTCACATCACCACATAGATGACTAATTTTTCAAATTAGTCATGGAAGTCAGAACTATGAGTCACTGAGTGGCTCACCCTAATGAATGAAAATAAAATATATGCTTCTCCCAGATGGACTGTATTTTATTTTTTAAATATTTATTAAGGCTTATTAGCTTTGTGCTGAAATTTTGTGAGTTGTTTCTCCCCATGCATGTTTCAAGCCTTCGGTATGTTATTGTGTTTGTACCTGTGCAATCTAATACCAAGTCAGACTTGGGATGGAGCCTGGCATGTGATACAGATGTACAAATTGTACCAAATATTCCAGTTCGCTCACAAGCACAGGCTGGCCACTGCATCCTGTCGCCATATTGGGAACGGTCTCAATATTTAACACAACCTTCACAGCAGGAAAACAGTCCTGCACAGCTAAGCTAAATACCACCTACTAAACTCTTAAAAAGAGTGATGAAGCCATTGATGTGACTATTTTTTTACACCTTGTCAAATTTTACATGTCATTAGACTTGTGTAGCAGGTCTTGCTGTGTGGAGAAGAAATAGTCTTATTGTAGACAGCAGTAAATGTATGAACATATGTAAGCATTGAGCAGTCATCGAACATTCTTGAGCACCGACTGTGTCTGGCATTATTCTGGGTGTGTGGTACCAAAGGAAAAGGCACAGTCTCTATGTTCAAGGAGTTGTACCCAGTGTAAGGGAGGTCGTGTAAACAGATGTGATATAGGAGAATCTTGGTATGCTTTTCAACGGTATAAAGAAAGGACCACTGAGTAAATTGTGCACAGATTGGAAATTATAAGGCTGTCGCTTCATGGGGCAAAGAGTCAAATTTAAGAGAAGCAGTGGGGCGGGGGGCCTGGGTGGCACATCACTTAAGTGGCTGACTTGGTTTCAGCTCAGGTCATGATCTCAGGGTCATGAGATCAAGTCCCATGTCATACTCTGAGCTCTGCAAGGAGTCTGCTTGAGATTCTCTCTCCCTCTGCCCCTCCCCACACTTGCTCGTGCTTTCTCTCTCTCTCAAATAAACAATCTTTTAAAAAAAAAAAAGAGAGAGTGAAGCAATTGATCCAATGATGAATATCCTTTAAATTAAAAAAAAAAAAAAAAAAAAAAGATTCTTGAGACCAGCATATGGAGATCAGTGGTGTGGCCGTGATCTTTTCTTGAGAAGCTGAGTTCCAAAGAGAAAGATCCTAACAACACTCAGGGACTCACTTCTGTAACTAAGTGAAGCAGAGAATGAGAACAGAGAATGAGTGTCGGAGACCTTGACACCAATGTTCAGGAGCTGCGGAGAAGCCCCAGTATATTGCACACAAACCTAAGGAGGCCAGCAGAATGGAATCAGAGAGAATCACAGGGTCCCCTTTTAATTAGGGCAGCTGAGTATTGTAGCCCAGAAACCTTTTAATGCCAATCACGCTTTAAATCTTAGCGTCTCCTACAAGCACTCTCACTCTGAAAAGATGCAGGTTGAGTTTGACCTCCTTCCTTCTTTAGGTTACTGTTGGATCCTCCAGGAAAATTGGCTCAGGGCTAGAGAGTGATCACCAAGAGATTCACTATGGAGGCGCGACAGTCCCTAGGTGTTCCTATTTCTTTAAATTTTACCCTAGTGTGATCCCACTGACTGACCTGCTCTTTAATACGTGTGCAAAGTGACAGCTATAAAGAACTAGATTCGTTTAAAAATACATGTGACTGAAAACAATCTTTTCAATTCGGCATTTCCAAGTTAATTATGCTTAGGGACGTTTGGATCTTTGGGGGCCATTGATCCATAAATCAGCACCCACCCCCCACACACATCCCTTGTAAAGGCAGCTTATCTTCAACGCAGGCAGGACGAAAGAACAGAAACCGCTGCTGACTTGCGCAATACACCAGGCACCGTATTAATTAGTTTGCATGTTGCTTCTTCATTAATTTTCTCAACCACCTTAAAATCCAGGAACCATAATTCTCACCACCTTATACACAAGGAAACTGAGAAGAAATGTGCACCAGTTCGCAGTCAGCAAGTGGAGAAGCCAGAATTCCAGGCCAGACATACTCTGACTCCAGAACCCACACAGCGCAAACTAGGCTCCTTTGCTGCGGTAGAAGCAGCGGCGGGTACTGGCTTCTGAGTGAAAAAGACAGAGTAGGGGCAGGAAAGTCAAACGGGAATGGAGCACGGGAAGATCAGAGACCCAGAAAAGGAAAAGAGCAAAAATGGCGTCACTGACCTGACTCACTCCTCCCTTCTCACCAAACTTTCTGCATTTCCTGGAAAACACTTGCACAATCCGTGTTTCCCGTTTGTGTTTAATCCTGATTACCCACACGCACTAGGAAGTCTGCCTTTCCCCCAATCGGCACACCGCACAGAGCACTGCCCAGCACCTCTAAAATGCAAGAAGCATTTCTTGAATTGATCATTAAATTAAGCAATGAAATTATATTCTTTTCAAAACCGGAGGCTAAGCTCCCACAAACTTTTTTTTCCCTGGTTTTTTGTTTGTTTTTTTCCCTTTTTTTTTTTTTTTTTTTTTTACCAATCAGCTAAGAATTATGTCTGTTCTTCTCTAACAAGAGAGACACTACCTATAACCTATTCTCATGGGTTCCATCCTGCCTCTTGAACTGGTAATTTATATTTATTTGCTCAGCAGTCAAGACTCAGGGACATACAGAAAGGAGGGGGTTGTGTTTTGGGAGGGGTGGGAAGCATGGACCCTCTTCAGATAGAAGACAGATGATCTCAACAAGTAGATTCTGGGCTCCCTAAATTTGTCATGAAGATCATCTCAGAGTTGCCTTCCCGGAAGAGGTGAGCCTCGCTGGGGGAGTATGTAGGAGAGAGGTGACATCAGATGGGGAAGTGAGCTTGTTTTCCACGTCCAGGGCCATGTGGAAGCGCACGAGGAGATGCAAGGAGCCGGGGAGAGTGGGAGTGGTAAGCAGTTGTGATTTCAAAGGGTGGAGGTAGCAACTGTGGGAAGGAGGAAATGACAGCACTCGCTTGAACAGTGGGTTTAACAATCTGGCAACAAACTGGGAGCTAACAAGGCCCACCTGGAGTGGTGAGCGACAAAGGAAACATTTGTCGCTCACCAAGAAGATTTAATTGAGGAGAAAATAAGATGATGTTTGGCTCTCCTGAGACTCATGCTGTATCTTGGACCCAACTTCCTTGGCAATTTTGAAATAGGCAAGAAATGACAGACATGTTTGTGCTTCTGGACTGAAAACTTGTTTCTTGGTGACACATTAGCGCCCATGCCAGCATCATCCTCCTTTGCTCCACAGTGATTTTGTCTTGACTTTCGTGTTCCTGAACATGCGACGTTTTGCTCCTGGTACCTTCCTTATTGAAGTTGTTTTGTTTGACTCTTTGATTAACTTCTCGGCACAGATGTCCTTTTTGATGCTAATCATAGATTTGTTCCTTTTAACTTTTTATTTTTGATCTTTTTCATGATAGTTCAACTTTGCTTATCCTGTTCACTGTCTACTTATAAAAACCTGTCTTCCGTTTTTAGTCATAAAGGATTCATTCACCTTGAGATTCCAACATTCATTTTTGTAAAGCCTACAGTCCATCTGTTACCAGCTCCTCTGATATTAAATTTTATTACCCTTTGTTGTTTCCCCCAACTTTTGGCAACGGAGACTATTCCCCGCTAAGCCGACTTACTTCATATGACAAGAAATGAATCTGGGTTTTTATCAGTGTCTGCCACAGACAAGTCATCAAGCAGCTCCCCAAATGTTTACACATTCCACTTGTTTCTGTCATCGATGCGGTGTGTTGGTTCGGGGAGATGAGATCACACGTATAAAGGAAAAACTTAGAAACTGGAGCGCTGTACTAGGTATCTCTTAGGCAGTGACAAACCACCACGAAGTCAACAGCTTGAGATGACACGGACATACGTTCCTTACCTCACAGTTTCTGCAAGTTAAGGGTCTAGGCTCAGCTTAGCTGGGCCTTCCTGGGTCGCACAAGGCCACAGTCAGGGTGTCAGCCTGGCCACTTCCGTTCTGGAGCTCAGGGTGCTCCTTCAAACTTGTGAGGCACTGGCAGTTATAGGACTGAGGTCCCCATTCTCTGTGGGCTGTCAGCAGTGCTGCTCCTGAAGCCTAGAGGCCATGTGTCCCCTCATGGGTCCCCTCGCATGATGATGCATTTCTTCTAGCAAGAAAGCCTCACGCCATTCTGGTAAGATGAGACTTACATAACCTAAGGTAATCACAAGAGTAACTATCCCAATGGGCTTTGTCACGCTGTGCCAGATGGTGGTAATGAGCCGCTCCTCTCTTTCCCCTCTGGAGTCAGAAGGGGGATTCCCCTCTGAGGTCAGAGGAGGATTCAGGAGTTCCACGACCACCCGTCATACTATGGACTGGATTGCATCCCCCTCATATTATGACACTGAAGCCCTAAACCCCAGATGTGATTGTATTTAGAGGTAGGGTCTATAAGGAGATAATTAAGGTTACATGAGGTCATAAGAGTGGGGCCCTGATTTGATAAAATTAGTGTCCTTACAAGAAGGGACCCAGAGATTTCTCTCTCTCTCTCAACCCCTCTCACTTTCCCGTGTGAGGATCCAGCAAGAAGGTAGACAGCCATCCACAATAAGAGAGCTCTCACTGGGACTCAAACCTTGCTGGAAACTTGAACTTGGACTTCTAGGCTCTAGAACTGTTAGAAAAGAAATAGCTGATATTTAAGCCACACAGTCTACGGTATTTTATTACGGTCACCTGAACAGACTGACACATGCATGTCAGTGCAGGCCAATGTGGCAGCAATAATGGGACACCCCTCCCCCCACCTATCCCTGCTGTATCAGTGAAGGCCTGGTGTGGTGCCAAAACCCCCTCCCCTACTCAACAGCAGTGAGGGTCCCTGCCCCCATAAATAAAATAAAATAACTTCAGTAAAGGAATTGAAAATCTCAATAAAGAAATCGAAAATATAAAGAAGAAATGAATGGGGATTTCCAAACTAAAAAATACAATAACTGAAATAAAAGACACAAGGGAGGTGCTCAACAATAAAATAGGAAGGACAGAGGAAGGAATTAGAAAACTTGAATGTAGAACAATATAATGGACCAATCAGAACAATAAAAAGAAAAGATACTGAAAAAAAAAAAGAAAGAAAGAAAAAAAAGCAGAGCCTCAGAGATCTGTGAGATTATAACAAAAGACGTAATAGTCATGTCACTGGCATTCTGAAGAAGAGAAAGAAAATGAGGCTGGTTGCCTGGGTGGCTCAGTGGGTTAAGCATCTGCCTTCAACTCAGTCATGATTCTGCGGTTCTGGGATCAAGCCCCGTGTTGAGATTCCTGCCTAGCTTCTCCCTCTCCTTCTGTCCCTCCCTCTGCTCGTGTTCTCTCATTCTTACTCTCTCAAATAAACAAAAAAAATCTGAAAAAAAGAAATAGAATGAAGCCGAAAAATATTCAAAGCAATAACACTGTATGGAAAACTTCCAAAATTTGGCATAAACATAAATCTACAGATTCAAAAAGCTGAGCAAGCCCTAAGCAAAAGAAATACCCCCTCAAAAAAAATCATTGCCAAGACACATCATTGTCAAGCTTCTGAAACTAAAAGGAAAGAAAAACCCTTGAAAGCAGCAAGAGAGAAACATCACCTTATACATGGGAGAAAAACATTTCAAAGCACAGAGTTTTCTCTTCAGAAACCATGGAGGCTATAAGAAAGTGGCACATTTTTCAAGCACTAAAAGAAAACATCTGTTGACCCCAAATCCTATATTCAGCAAAAATATCCTTCAGGAATGAAGGTAAAATCAAGGCATTTTCAGAATACGGAAAATAAAAAAATTATCACCTAAAGACCTGCCCTAAGAGAATGGCTGAAGTAACTTCTTTAAATAGAAAACAAATAATACAAGAATCTTGAAATATTGGAAAGGAAGATGAATAGAAAGATTAAAATTATGGTAAGTTCAATAGGTTTTCCTTCTCCTTTTGGGTTTTCTAAGTGGTGTTTCATGGTTGAAAAATTATATCATTATCTGACTTTGTTCTCTGTATGTGGAGGAAATATTTAACACAGTATTGTGTAAGGGATGTAAAGGGAGGTAAGATTTCTACACTTCACTCAAAGCAGTAAAATGCCAAGACCAGTAAGCTATGATTAATTATATGTATGATGTATATGCATATGTATGTGATACATGTATATTATATACAATTATAGGTATATGTAATTTTATACGTGAACAACCACTACAAAAGCTATTCGAAGCTTATATAGTCAAAAATACCATAGATAGTGGCACCTGGGTGGCTCAGTGGATTAAAGCCTCTGCCTTCGGCTTGGGTCATGATCCCAGGGTCCTGGGACCGAGCCCCACATCAGGCTCCCTGCTCAGCAGGGAGCCTGCTTCCCTCTCTCTCTCTGCCTGCCTCTCCGACTACTCGTGATCTCTGTCTGTCAAATAAATAAATAAAATCTTAAAAAAAAATACCATAGATAAATCAAAATGGAATTTTAAAAGCATTCAAGTCACCACATGAAGGCAGGAAAAAAAAATGCAAAAACAAGATGAGAGAACATGGACCAAAAAATTAAATTATAGACCTAAGCCCTAAAATATCAATAATTACCTTAAATGTAAATTGTCTAAATATACCAATTAAAGACAGAGATTGGCCTAGTGAATGAAAAGAGCATAACAAACTAAGCTCTGTCTGTAAGTAAAACAACTCAAATATAATAATGTAGGTAAGTGGAAAGTAAAGTGATGGGAAAAGGTATACCATACAAATGTTAATTAAAAGAAGACAAGAATGGCTGCGTTAATGTCAGGTAAAGTGGATTTCAGAAAAAATTACCTATGAAGTTTACTAAAGTAGACTTCAGAGCAAAGAAAATTACCAGGAATAGAGAGGGACATTACATAATGACAAAAGAGTCAATTCAAGAAGATGTAGCAACCAAAATGGGACTGCAAAATATATATTTCATGAAACTTAAATAATGTATAGACAAATCCACAATTAACACACTTCTCTTAAAACTGGTAAAATAACTAGACAGAGAATCAGCAGGAATATAAAAAAACTCAACAACACCATCAACCAATCGGATCTAATTAACTTTTTTTTTACAAACACATATATTTCATTTAAGTTTTTATTTAAGTTCCAGTTAGTTAACATATGGTGTAATATTAGTTTCAGATGTACAATATAATGGCTCGACACTTCCATACAACACCCAGTGACCATCATGACCAGTGCCCTTCTTAAACTCCATCAGCTATTTCACCCATCCCCCCCATCCACCTCCCCTCTGGTAACCATCAGTTTATTCTCTATAGTGAAGAGTCTGTTTCTTGGTTTTTCTCTCTCTCTCTTTTTTTCCTTTGTTCATTTGTTATTTCTTAAATTCCTCATATGAGTGAAATCACATGATATTTGTTCTTCTCTGACTGAATTATTTTGCTTATACTCCCTAGCTTATCCATGTTGTTGCAAATGGCAAGATTGCATTCTTTTTATGGCTGAGTAATATTCCATTATATATATATTATATGTGTATAATGTATATATATGTATACATATGTATGTATGTATATATATGCATATGTACGTATGTATATATGTATGTATGTATATATGTATACATATGCATATATATATATATATCACAACTTTATGATCCATTCATCAGTCAATGGACATCTGGACTTTTCCGTAATTTAGCTAACTGTAGATCGTGCTGCTATCAACATCAGCATGCACGTATCCCTTTGAATTCATGTTTTTGTATTCTTTGGGAAAATACCCAGTAGTGTGATTGCTGGATCATAGGATAGTTCTATTTCTAACTTTTTGAGAAACCTCTATACTGTTTTCCACAGTGGCTGCACCAGTTTGCATTCCCACCAGCAGTGCAAGAGGGTTCCCTTTTCTCCACATCCTTACCAACACCTGTTGTTTCTTGTGTTATTGATTTTAGCCATTCTGACAAGTGTGCGGTGATATCTCATTGCAGTTGTGATTTGCATCTCCTGGTACTGAATGATGTTGAGCATCTTTTCATGTGCCTGTTGGCCGTCTATGGAACATTCCGCCCAACAATAGCAAAATGCATTCTTTCCAACTGCCCACAAAACAAATACCAAAACAGGCCATATCCTGGGCGGTGAAACAGACCTGAAAATTTTAAAAGAATTGAAATCATACACTGTAAGTTCTTTGACTGTAGTGGAATCAAAGCAGAAATCACTAACAGAAAGGTAACGGGAAAATTGCCAAATACCTGGCAGCTAAACAACACACATCTAAACAATGTGTGGGCCAAAGAGGGACTCACGAGATAATTTTAAAATATTTTAAATATATTTTAATATTTAAAATATATTTTAAAATGTATATGACTGAATGAAAATGAAAGTGCAACATATCAAAATTTGGGATGGATGCAGGTAGAACACTGCTGAGAAGAAAATTTATAACACAAAATGCTTATCTTACACAAGGGAGGAAATCTCAAGGCAATAATCTAAGTATCCATCTTGAGAAACTAGAAAAAGAAGAGCAAAATAGGGGCGCCTGGGTGGCTCAGTGGGTTAAGCCTCTGCCTTCAGCTCAGGTCATGATCTAGGGTCCTGGGATTGAGCCCCACATCGGGTTCTCTGCTCAGCAGGGAGCCTGCTTCCTCCTGTCTCTCTGCCTGCCTCTCTGCCTACTTGTGATCTCTCTGTCAGATAAAAAAATAAAATCTTTAAAAAAAAAAAAAAAAGAAGAGCAGAATAAACCCGGAACAGGCAGAAGGAAGGAGATTATAAATATAGCAGCTGATATCAATGATACTTATAGCAGAAAAACCATAGAGAAAATCAAGGAAATAAAAAGCTATTTTTTAAAAATCAATAAAGTCAAAAACTTCTAGCAAGATTGACAAAGAAAAAAAAGAGAGAAGATAAAATTTACCAATATCAGGAGTGAAACATTCAATATAACTAGAGACCCTGCAGATATCAAAAGGATAATAAGTCTACACACATATAACTTTGACAACTCAAGAAGAAATGGATTGATTCTTTGAAAAGTACGTATTATCATTACTCACCCAACGTAACATAGATACTTTGAATAGTCCTATAACTATTAAGGAAATTGAACTTGTAATTTTAAACTCTGATAAAAGAAGTCTCCAAATTATTTCACTGGTAAAGTCTACCAAATGTTTAACACCTATTTTACATAATCTCTTCCAGAAAACTAAAACGAAGTGAACACTTGTTAGATCTTCTATAAAGTCAATATGACACTGATTCCAAAACCAGACAAGAACGGTATGAAAAAGAGAGAGAGAGAACTACAAACCATATCTCTCACAAAAACAGATATAAAAATCCTTAACAACAACAACAACAAAGCTATCAAATAGAATTCAGCAAGGTGGGGCGCCTGGGTGGCTCAGTGGGTTAAGCTTCTGCCTTCGGCTCGGGTCATGGTCTCAGGGTCCTGGGATCGAGCCCCGCATCGGGCTCTCTGCTCAGCGGGGTGCCTGCTTCCCTTCCTCTCTCTCTCTGCCTGCCTCTCTGCCTACTTGTGATCTCTGTCTGTCAAATAACTAAATAAAATCTTTTAAAAAAAATTTAAAAAAAGAATTCAGCAAGGTATAGAAAGAATTATACATCACGACCCAGGAAGATTTACTCCAGATATTCAAAACTGGTTCAATATTTTAAATCATTAAATGTAATCTATGTTAAGATTAAAGAAGAAAAAACATGACATTATATAAATTGATGAAGAAAAAGCACTTGACAAAATTCAACAGCCATTATAAAAACATAATAAAAACTCTCAGAAAATTAGGAATAGAAGGAAGCTTCTTAACTTGATGAAGAGTATCTATAAGAAACTCACAGCTAATATTATACTTAATGGTGAAAGCCTCAATGCTTTCCCCCTGAGATCAGAAATAAAGTAAAGCTGTCCACTTTGCTACTGCTATTCAACATAATTAGTATTGGAAGTTCTAACAAGCATAATAAGGCAAGAAAACAAATAAAAGGCATAAACACTGGGAAGAGAGAAAAACTGTCCCTATTTGAAAATGAGATGGTAGTCTATGTAGAAATTCCCAAGGAATCAACAAAAAAATAAATAAAATTTGCAGAACACTGGCTATTATCAAAAAGACAGGAAATTACAAGTGTTGGTGAGGATGTGGAGAAAAGGGAACTCTTGTTCACTGTTGCGGGAATGTAAATTAGCATAGGACAGCCACTATGGAAAACAGTATTGAGGTTCCACAAAAAATTAAAAGTAGAACTACCACATGATCCAGCAATTCAACTTCTGGGCATTTATCCAAGGGAAATGAAATCACTATCTCAAAAAAATATCTACACCCATGTTCATTGCAGCATTATTTACAGTAGCCAGGACACAAAAGCAACCTATGTGTTTGATGATGGATGAATGGATAAAGAAAATGTGGTATGCATATATTTGGTGGAATATTACTGAGCCATAAAAAAAAGAAGGAAATCTTGTTATTTGTAGTAACGTAGACCTTGAAAGCATTATGGTATGTGATATAAGGCAGCCAGAGAAAGATAAATGCCATATGACCTAACTCCCATGTGGAATCTAAACAAACTCACAGATACAGAGGACAGATTGGAGAGTGGGCAAAATAGGTGAAGGTTATCGAAAGATACAAAATTCCAGTTATAAAATAAAGAAGTCATAAGGATGTAATTCATGGCATGGTGACTATAGTTAATACTATACTGTTTATTTGAAAGTTGATAAAAGAATAAATCTTAACATTTCACACCACAAGAAAAAAAATATTGTAACTGTGTGTCATGATAGATGTTTGCTAGATTTATAGTGTGTGGTCACTTTATAATATATACAAATATTGAATCATTATGTTGTACACCTAAAACTAATATAATGTAGGGGCGCCTGGGTGGCTCAGTGGGTTAAAGCCTCTGCTTCCAGCTCAGGTCGTGATCTCAGGGTCCTGGGATCGAGCCCCACATCAGGCTCTCTGCTCCATGAGGAGCCTGCTTCCCTTCCTCTCTCTCTCCCTGCTCTGTCTACTTGTGATCTCTGTCTCTGTCAAATAAATAAATAAAATCTTAAAAAAAACCTAATATAATGTTATGTGACATTTATATCTCATTAAAAAAAACTTATATCTCTCTTAAGTGAGATCATCAAAGTTTCAGATCAACATACAAGAATCAACTCTATTTTTAGGTATTAGCAATAAACATATAGCTCTGAAACTAAAAATGTAATCCCATTTACAATCTCTCCAAAAATATGAATGTTGCAAACCTAACAGAACATGTGCAAGACTTCTATGCCAAGAACTTAAAAAAAATTCTCCCCAAAAACCAAAGAAACAAACAAAAAACACAACAAACAGATGAAAGAAATAGATCTAAATAAATGATGATACAGAATACTCATGGACTGGAAGACTTAACATCTCATAAAAAGATCACTTATCTCCAGATAGATACATTTAAAAAAATTTTTTTAACTATGCTTGAACTCATAACTCTGAGATCAAGACCTGAGCTGAAATCAAGAGTCAGATGCTTAATGAGCTGAGCCACCAGGGTGCCCCTCCAAACTGATACATAAATTTAATACAATTCTTATCAATAAGAAGATTTTTTTAAAACAATAGACAAGATTATTTCAAAAATTTCATGGAAAAACAAAGGAACTAGAATAACTAAAAAGAATTTTGAAACAGAATATTAAGGAGGGAGGAATCAGTATACCGAATTTCAAGAAGACTGTATGGAGATACAAACACAGAGATTAATGAAGAGAATAAAGAAGCCAGAAAAAACCCTACACAGGTACAGATAACATATTTTTGATAAGGGTGAAAAGGCAATTCAAAGAATGAAGAAGAGTCTTTCAATAAATCACTTAGATATCCATATACAGAAGGCACTTAGATATCCATATACAGAAGGAAAATAAACAGAGCCTGAAGTTAAACCTCATACCTTACACAAAAATGAACTCAAAATGAATCATAGGCTTAAATATAAAATGTAGAACTGTAAAACGCTTGTAAGACATGGCAGGGGTCTCGAAATTATCAGACCGGGAATTTTAAACAATGACAAATAATATGTTGAAGGGTCAAATGGCTAAAGTATATAGCACATAAGAACAGTTGGGCAAGTTGGAAATCCTAAGAATGAACCAAGAAGGAACACTGGAGATAAATAATAATAATAATAATAACTAATAAAAATGAATAATGTGGGGTGCCTGGGTAACTCAGTGGGTTAAAGCCTTTGCCTTTGGCTCAGGTCATGATCCCAGGGTCCTGAGTTCGAGCCCCGCATTGGGCTCCCTGCTCAGCAGGGATCCTGCTTCCCCCTCTCTCTCTTCCTGCCTCTCTGCCTACTCATGATCTCTCTCTCTCTGTCAAACAAATAAATAAAATCTTTAAAAAAAATGAATAATGCTTTTGGTGGGCTTACTAGTAGATTAAACAAGACTGAGAAAAAAAATCCCTGAGCTTGAGAACATTTCAATAAAATAAATAGACAGAAAATCTTTAAGGATTTAGAAGATTTGAACATTAGCAACAAATACGACCTAGTTGACATTTATAAAACCGTATACCCAACAACAGCAAAATTACACTCTTTTCCAAGTAAATATGGAATATTTGACAAGATAGATTGTATACTGTATCATAAAATAATTGTCAGGACATTTAAAAGGATTGAAATCATAGAGTATGATCTCTACTCACAATGAATTTAAATCACAAATCAATTACAAGATACCTGGAAAATACCAAAACATATGGAAATGAAACAACACACATATAAAGAAACTATAGTCAAAAAGAAAACTTAACAGAAATTATAAAATATTCTGATTGACTGATAATGAAAATATAATACACCAAAATGTGTATGATGCCACCAACACAGTAATTACAGAGAAATTTCAATGCTTATTTTAGAAAAATGACTTAAGCTGCATCTTAAGCTTAAACTAAAATAAACTCAGAACAATTATAAAGAAGGAAATCATAAAAATAAGATCAGAAATCAATAAAATAAAAACATACATGCAATAAAGAAAATTAGTGAAATCAAATGCTAGTTTTATGAAAAGGTTAACAATATTAATAAACCTCTAGCTTGACTGATAAAAAAATTAAGTAAGTCAAATTACCAGTATCAGGAATAAAAGAAGGATTATCATGATAAAGCTATAGACATTAAGAGGAGAGTAAAGTATTATTATGATTAACTTTGTGCCAATTAATGCAGTAACTTACATGAAATGGAAAAATTAATTAAGACATGAAATGCCAAAACTGACACAAGATGAAACTGAAAATACGAATATTTCCATATCCATTACACAAATTGAATTTTTTAAAAAAACCTTCTCACACAGAACACTCCAGGCCATATAGGTTTACTGCTAAATTTGATCAAGCAATGTAGAAAGAATGCTGATTCTACAGAAGCTCTTTTAGTAAATAGAGGTAAAGAAAATACTTCCTAACTCATTTTAGGAGTCTCACATAACCCTGAGACCAAAACAAGACATTACAAGAATACTTACAGACCAGGCTGCGTGGGTGGCTCAGTCAGTTAAGTGTATGACTGTTGATTTCAGTTCAGGTCTTGACCTCAGGGCTGTGAGATCCAGCCCTGTGAGTTCAAGCTCCACACTGGGTGTGGAGCCTCCTTAAAAAAAAAAAAAAAAAAAGAATACTTACAGACCAATATCTTTTATGAACAGGTACAAAGTCTTTTTGAAAATTAGCAAATCCAATTCAGCAATGTATAAAAAGGATAATATATCACAACCTATTGGAATTTACCCAAGGAATGCAAGGTTGGTTTAACATTCAAAAATCAATTAATATAATTCACATATTAACAGAACAAAGGAGAAAAAAACAGTAAATATTGTAATAGATGCAGAAAAAGCTCTTAACAAAGTTAATATAAGCTTATTACAAAGATTCTTAGCAAACAAAGAATAGAAGGAAATTCTGTCAATCTTATAAAGGGCAGCAATTAAAATCTATAACCTATAATATTTTACTGAATACTTCCCCACACTTGCCCCGCTTCTATTCAGTGTTATATTGGAAGTCCTAACCAGTATAATAAAGCAAAGAAAAGGAATAAAAAGTAAACAGATTTGAAAGAAAAAATAAAACTGTCTTTATTTGCAAATGATCATATATGCATCGAATTTACAGAAAAGTTACTAGAAATCAGTAAACTAATTTGGCAAAGTCTTGTAATACAAGATCAAAATACAAATATCTGTTGTATTTCTATATGCTAGCAACAAATGATCAGAAAAGCAAATTTATGAGAAAGTACCATTCATAATAGCTTCAAAGACCATAAACTCCTTAAGGATAAAATTGACAAATGTATGTAAGGTCTGTACACAGAAACTAAAAAACATTGGGAAAAAAATTCTTTCTAAAGCTTTATTTATTTAAGAGAGAGCGAGCACAGGGGGAAGAGGCAAAGAAAGAGGGAGAGAGACTTTTAAGGAGACTGTACACAAATCACAGAGCCTGACTCAAGGCTCCATCTCAGGACTTTGAGATCATGACCTGAACCAAAACCAAGAGTCATATGCTTAACCAACCGTGTGATCTAGAGTCCCCCAAGAAAAATTTTAAATACCTAAATAAGTTCTGAGATATACCTAAGTACATCTAATATACCTAAATATATAAAATACCTAAAATGCTCATGAATTGGAAAATTCAATAATTTTAAGATGTTAATTGCACACACGTTGATCTAAAGATTCTGTGCAATTCTTATCAAGACCTCAGAACGATTTTTTTTGAAGAATTGACAAGATGACACTTAAATTTTTATGGAAACTGCAATAACCTAGAATAGACAAAGCAATTGTTTAAAAAAGAAGCAATGTTGGAGAACTTTACTTGATTTTGAAACTTACTATTAAACTATTATAATCATAGTGTGTGGTCTTAGCAAAGCGCACACATATATATCAGTGGGATAGAATAAATAATTCAGAAATAGACCCACATGAATACTTTTTGCATGAGGGAAAAAAATGAACCTCAAGCCTTGCCTCACACTATATACCAAAAAGTTAGCCTAAAATGGCTCATAGGCCTAATTGCAATCAGCAAAATTTCAAAATGTTTAGAGGAACACATAGGAGCAAATCTGCATGCAAAGATTTCTTAGGTATGGTACAAAAAAGGATAAAGGAAATATTGATAAATTGAATCTCATTAAAATTAATAACTTCTGCACTTCAAAAAACGTCATTATCAAAATAAAAGGCAGGCCACCAACTAGAGGATAATATTAGCAATTCATATACCTAACAAAGGATTTGCATCCAGAAGGTGTAATGTGCCCGACAGCTTAATAACAAGACAAACATTCTTATAAGAAACCAACACGTGATTTAAGAAGATATGTCCATGAAAAAAATGCTCAACGTCATTAAAATTAAATGAAAACCTCCAGGTGCCTGGGAGGTTTAGTTGGTTAAGTGTCTGCCTTGGGCTCGGGTCATGATCCCAGGGTTCTGGGAACAAGCTCTGCATTGGGCTCCTGCTCAGTGGAGAGTCTGCTTCTCCCTCTCACTCACCTTCTACCCCTCCCCCCAACTCATTCTCTCTCTCTCTTTCTCAAATAAATAAATAAAAATCTTTAAAAAAGAAAGAAAGAAAGAAGAAAAGAAAACCTCAATGAAATAAGACAGCACACCCACTAGAATGGTGAAAACTAGTATGACTGATGACCTGAGTGTTGATGAGGATGGGGAGCCCCTGGAATTCTCATGCATTGCTGGTGGAAATGTGAAATGGTACAGCCACTTTTGGAAAAAAAATGTAGTTTCTTTTTTTAATTTATTTTAGAGAGAGAGAGCACCGAGGGGAGGGGCAGAGGGAGAGGGAGAGCGAGAAACCCAAGCGGACTCTGTGGTGAGCATGGAGCCTATATCTCAAAACCCCGAGATCATGATCAGCTATATCTCAAAACCCCAAGATCATGACCTGAGCCGAAACCAAAAGTTGCACACTCAGTGGACTGAGCCACCCAGGCACCCCTGGAGTTTCTTAAAGACTTAAGCGTACGATACATATGACCCAACTACTACACTCCTTGGTATTTACCAGAGAGAAATGGAAACATATGTCTACCCAAGGTCCTATACAGAAATGTGCAGTGTAGTTTGGTTCATAATAGCCAAAAGCTGGAACAATCACAATGTCCTTTAGTGGATGAATAAATAAACTGTACTAGACCCATAGAGCGGGTAAGTACCCAGCAGTATCAGAGAATGAACGACTGGTACACACCACACAGGTACCTGGAAAACAGTATGGTGAGCACAAGTAGCCAGGTACAAAAGAGGGCATATTGTAAGGTTCCTTTTATATGGAATTCTAGAAAGGGCAAAACAAAGCAGTAATTACTGAAAGCTGCTAAGTGGTTATCTGGGACTGTGGAGGTAGGGTGGGGAGGTTGATGCCAAGAGGCATAAGGGAAACTCGTACAATGATGGAAATGTTCTTTATTTTGACTGTGGTGGTGGCTCTAGAGATCTATACCTTTCCACAAATTTAGAATTCTATACTTAAAATAGGCGCTTGTATCTTATATAAGTAATGCCTGATAAAGTTGATTTTAGGGGAAAAAAGTTTGAAATCCAAATTTTAAAAATGTGACTAAAAAGTAAAACTTTTAGAAAAATCCCCACAGGAGACTAAGGCAATACACCTGTGACCCAGACTTCTGCTACATAGTTTATAAGTCTCTCATGTTAACTAGGAATGACCGTCGAGCTAAGTACCAATATTATCTCCATTTTACAGATGACAAAACTGAAGTCTCATTATGTATTTGCCCAATCTCCCATAGCTGGCACATAGCAAAGCTGGGATGCAAACCAAAGTTCCAAGTCTTTAATCCTTTATCTGCTCTGCTCTACTATATGTTTATTCACAGTCTTTTCTTGAAAACAAATTAATAATCCTAAACCTCTTTTTTCTTAATGCTCTGAAGAAATTAATGAGCAAATGACCTCAAGCCATACTTACTTCCTTTTTCCCTTTTGTTCGACAGAAATTGTCCTAAAATGGTACTTGGTATCAGCATGCTTCCCTGGACTTCTTTATATTTACAAAATTTGCAACAGTTCCTCATGTTAATCTCTTCCCAATCTTTCTGGCTTTAGGAATATCTTAGTGGTTTTTCTTATTTTGTGCTCACAGGATTACAGTCTTTGACCCTTTTATCTCCCACACTATTAACAAGTATAACAGGGCAGCCAAGGTTCTCACGTTCATGGTCTAACGAAAGAATAAAGAAGTATAAGATGTTACATAATTATTTTATCTTCAGGACCGTCTCCATACTCTACCAATGAAGGTGGGTCACTGGAATCGGAGTTACTTATCAAGTGGAAAAATAATGCAAAATAACATTCATTAGTGAGACATAAGACAAATATAATAATTTATCTGTAAATCGTTAGGTTCATAAATGTGTATACACCTATATGTTGCAGAGCTACTGTACTCAAAACAAGTTTGGAACTTAAGAAAATTTATATTGAATTCTGAATAATCCTAAGCAAGAATTATTAACCAATCTAAAAAAAAAAGAGAGAAATTTTCCCTTGTTGCAAAAATCTACATGCAGTAACAGAAGGGCTGGTTTCCAGTAATGGTGAGTTTCCACATGAGGCATTCTTTTAACAGCAAAGCCTAGCATACATATAGCTGATGATTCAACATCTCCAGTCCTAGGGATCTACCTAAATGAAACACATTCGTGTACCAAGGGACGTACAAGAATGTTCATGGAAGCATTCTCGATAACAGCAGCAAAATGAAAACATGTAAATGTCCATCAATGGTGGAATAGATTTTATTTCTCAAGGAGACAGTCCTATAGTGGAATACTATACAGGAATGACAAGGTGCAAAATATCGCACCTATAATATCTCACAAACAAAATTCTGACAGAAATGAGCCAAATCAATAAAAATACATATAATATTGGGGCGCCTGGGTGGCTCAGTGGGTTAAGCCTCTGCCTTCGGTTCAGGTCATGATCTCAGGGTCCTGGGATCAAGCCCCACGTCGGGCTCTCTGCTCAGCAGGGAGCCTGCTTCCCCCTCTCTCTCTGCCTGCCTCTCTGCCTACTTGTGATCTCTCTCTCTCTGTCAAATAAATAAATAAAATCTTAAAAAAAACATATAATATGATTCCACTTAAATAAATCTAAAGCCAAGAAAAACTAATGTATGATATTCGGCATGTATGTATAATGTACTACAGTAAAAAGTTCATTTTTTAAAATGGGGAGTTTTTAAAAAGACATTTTTGGACACATAAAAGTTGAGAGTACTTTGCTAGCAGGGAGGTACTCAGGACAATGTTAAAGCAGTAGTTCCAAGAGGGAGGCCCATGAGCTAACTCCAGCCCACGAGAGGAGTCCAGGAACCAGGAATGTGTATTCAGAAAATACACAGCAATTTGACAGAGTACTTTGATGTCTATCGAAACTAATAATAAAAATGTGGGGCTTATATCTTGTACCGTTCTTTCTTTTAAGAGTTTATTTATGTTTATTTTTAGAAAGAAAGAGAGAGCATGTGCACAGGGAAAGGAGCAGCATGGGAGGGAGAGGAAAGAGGAAAGAATCCCAAGCAGACTCCACTCTGAGCACTGAACGAGAGGCGGGGCTCCATCTCACAACCCTGAGATCATGACCTGAGCCGAAATCAAGAGTCAGATGTTTAACCAACGGAGCCACCCAGGTGGCCCCGTGCCTTTCACTTTTTTCATTTAATTTTTCCATTAATTCACGTTATTTGACTTAAAAAAAAAATTAGTCTGTGATGACTAAAAGAAAAAAACAAACAAACAGGTTCTCTCCCAAAGAGTTTAAGAAGCACTCTGCTAAAGGTTGTGCTTCTGGAAGGAAGAAGGACAATTCAAGATGTGAAAAAGAATGGAAAGAAAAAAAATGGTAAATATTTGGATAAAGAAAACAATCACCGGTTGCATAGAACATTACTAGTAATGTATCATAGGGATTTTTAAAAAAGATATTTGATGGAGATGCACAAATGCAAAAATATATTAGTTTGATAACTATGGAGGGAACAAGGTTCAAGTGTTGTTTTATTGTATTTTTTGCCCCCCTCCCCCCCACATCACCTCAGGGGAGGATAAAGGTATTGATTAACTTTAGACACGAGTATATTGCTTTTCCACATTGTAATTATTAAAATAATAGACAAAGAGTAATCACCAAATCAATACAGAACCAGGAATACATATATAGAGAAAGAAATCGGTGAAAAAGAAGACAAGAAAGGTATTGGGCAAAGGGCATACACGTATGTACCATGGGCATAACAGCCTGGAAAGCACAGAGCAGTGGAAAATATCATCGAAGGTCCACTGCTCATCATCCCAGACAGAGGCAAACTGGAGGTGACCCAGTGGAAGGACCCTGTCCTACGCAATCTTATGTGTTTATGAGGGACTTGGAGGAAGGCAGGGACACCAATTTGGCTCTGTAACAGTGGGACCTTCCTGGGCAGGAAGCCGGCTTTATTACAAGGGAGCCTTAGTGCCTTATGCCCTTGCATTGAACTGGGATCTGCTGAGCTACGGAAAGTGGCAGACCAGATAGAAAGCATCAAATAGGATAACAGATGTTTTTAAAATCGAATTTTGTTGACGGTTACACGAAATATAAATGAACTAAATGCTCTGGTCAAAGGAGAAAAATGACGGATTCCATTTTTTTAAACCCTTGCAAAGGGTTAAGTATACAGAAAGGTTTAAAGAAAGATTTAAGGTAAATGGATGAAAAAAAATCATGTAAATACTAACCAAAAGTAGGCTGCTGTACCTTCACACACACACACACGTATACATACTACATGTAAAACACACATACACACATATGTATATATACATTCGAATGTGTGTATATCAAGCTCGATGGCCCTCTTTCTCTCTCTCATTATGTACATAATGGTCAAAAGCATTATTAGAGATAATGGGTCTCTTCACAATGATAAAAGATACAATTCACCAGGAAGAGATATTCTAAATGTGTGTTTCCTTAAAACATATAAATGATAAACTGACAAAACTTCAAGGAAAGGAGGTGAGTTCACACAATAATGAGAGATTTTAATATACCTCTCTCAGTAACTGGGACTACGGAGATGAAGGTATCAGTAAAGATACAAAAGATTTTAACAATATGATTTTTAAAGATTTGCCTTTGGGCATGTGTAGATATATAGCACACAACACCCACCAACTGCAGAGTACTTGTTTTTTTTTTCAAATGCATGTGTGGAATATTTACAAAAATTGAGTAAAAGCTGAGACACGAAGTAAGTCTCGATAAATCAGAAAGGATTGAAGCCGTAGAAAGTAACCTTTGGGAGAATTAAGAAGTACTGCCTAATTCTAAGAAAAAAATCAGAACATAAACAAAAATTATTTTGAACTAAGATAATAAAAATATAACATCTTAAGCATATGAGACACAGCTAAAGAAGTATTAGAGAAAAAAATGTATAGCCTTACATACATATACTGAAAAAGGAGAAAGACTGAAAATGAATGAGTTCATCAACCACCTCAAGAAGTTAGAAAAAGAACAGCAAAATAAAGCCAAAGAAAGAAGAAAGTAATAAAGATAGCAGCAATTGATGAATTTCAAAACAAGTATAAAATAAGTAACTGCAAAAGTTGTATTTTTTAAAATGTTGTTGAAATTGACAAACCCCGGGACGCCTGGGTGGCTCAGTTGGTTAAACGACTGCCTTCGGCTCAGGTCATGATCCCAGCATCCTGGGTTCGAGTCCCACATCAGGCTCCTTGCTCGGCAGGGAGCCTGCTTCTCCCTCTGCCTCTGCCTACCACTCTGTCTGCCTGTGCTTGCTCTCTCTCTCTCTCTAACAAATAAATAAATAAATAAAATCTTTAAAAAAAAAAAAAAAGAAAGAAATTGACAAACCCCTAGTGAGAATCAACCAGGAGAGAGAGAGAGGGAGAAAGACAGGAAGGGAAAGAGAGAGGGAGGGGAAGGGGGAGAGGAGGAGAGGGAAAGGCAAAAGAGAGGGGGAGAGGGAAAAGGGGAAAGAGCGCATACATAACTAGTATCAAGAATGAAGAAGAGGGGACACCTGGGTGGCTCAGTTGGTTAAGCGGTTGCCTTTGGCTCAGGTCATGATCCCAGGGTCCTGGGATCAAGTCCTGCATCGGGTTCCTTGCTTGGTGGGGAGCCTGCTTCTCTCTCTCCCTCTGCCTGCTTGTGCCCTCTCTTTGTCTCTGTCAAATAAATAAATAAAATCTTTTAAAAAAATGAAAAAGGGGCATTACAGATTTTTCAGGTATTAAGAACAAAATAAGGAGATGTTATTTTTTTTTAAACTTTGTGATTAAATTTGAGAGTTTAGATGAAAGAGATATACTCCTTTAAAAATCATGATATATTTACACAATGGAATATTATATAGTCCAAAAATGGGGGGAAAACAACAGCTACTCAAAACAATATGGATGCATCTTAAATCCATATTATTGAGAACAAAGGAGAAAGTCAAACGAAAAGAAACTTAGAACTTAACGGGCTGATAAATTGGAAGAGGCACATTAATGGAAACCAAGGAAATTATTATTTCAGAAGGGAGGGCAGTGGTTACTCTTAAAGGAAGGGGGCTAAGGTTGAGGGAGAGCTCACTGGATTCATGTTCTGGTTTTTGGACCTGGATGGTCCTATATAACTATATAGGTGTTTACTTTAACATTATTGGCCAACCTATATACATGTTTTATGTGCTTCCTGCATAAATATTATATTTCACAATTAAAAATGGAATATAAATCAATAGAGGACTTAAAGTCTGTGTGCATTCATTTCATACATATTGGTTCAATGTTGCTCCCTCTCCCTCATACAAATATAATACACCACATCCTCTAACTAAATAAAGCATTCTTTTCTCAGGAAAGCTGCTGAGCTGATTTTTGAGTCATCTTGGAATTAGAATTTTGATTACTATAATAAGGTAGTGTATATCCTACACATATTTCTTGAAAGCGGTCCTTTTTATAAAGAATTTATGAAGACAAGAGAATCAAATGTTGGTTTAAGCAGATATAAATATTCCGACAAATTACAAACATTACAGTTTTAATGTTAAATTCCGATTTCTATTCACTAAGGAGTTATGAAAACTCTGCCAGCAGGACTAAGATGAGACCTTTTTTCAGAGGCAATCCACATAACTTTTTTCCTTGTCAAGTCTACTGGTCCACACCACTCTGTCCCTTTCTCGTGTGGGGTCTTTTTTTTTTTTTTAAAGATTTCATGTATTTATTTGAGAGAGAGAGAACAAGAAGCACGGGGAGTGGCAGGCAGAAGCTGACTCCTACTGAGCAGGGAGCCAAGGTGGGGCTCAATTCCAGGACCCCAGGCTCATCACCCGAGTGGAAGGCAGACACTTAACCGACTGAGCCACCCAGGTGCCCTGAGTGTGGGTCTTTATCACTACTTGTGGGAAATGCTCGCTGTTTCTATAGCTGCATAAAGTTCACTTATTTAAACAATCTTTTAGGCAGGAAGAAATAGTCTCCAAGAGTAAAGAAAATGCTTTTCTACGGCATATAAATGTGGTCACCTTGATACTCTCCCTTCCCATTATCTGTCCCCTGTGAGCTTCCTATTTACCTCCCCTTGAACCCCCCTCGCATTTCTTGTGTTCTTCCCTTTATTTTTTTTAATTGAATAAATTTGACATATAGCATTGTGTAGATTTAAGGTGTACAATGTGTACTTTGATACACTTACATGCTGTGATGATCACTGTTGTAGCAATATTTATCTTATTACATGATATAGTATATATATATATATATATATATATAGTATAATATTATTGTTTGCAGTCATTACACTGTGCCTTAGAACTCTGTGGCTTGGGACACCTGGGTGGCTCAGTTAAGTATCAGACTCTTGATTTTGGCTCAAGTCATGAGATTAAGCTCCAACCCCCTCCCCCGCAATCCCCACTCCTTGGGGTTCCGCTCAGCAGGGAGTCTGCTTGCGATTCTCTCTTCTTCTCCCTCTGCCCCTCCCCCCACTTGTGTGCCTGTGCTCACTCGCGCGCTCTCTGTCTCTCTTTCTCTCTCTAGCTCTTTCTCTAAAATAAATAAAACTTAAAAAAAAAAAAAGATCTCTAAGGCCTATTTACAACTCATTGCAAGTTCAAAGCCTTCAACGTCAGTATTGTCCCCTCGCCCCTGGTTGCCTGTGTTTTTCCAAGTTTGGCTTTTTCATTTCTACTACATTGTAGGCTCAACCATAGCACACTTAATTGACAACCTGGAGCTTGTTTTTATGTGCATTAGTTAAAAATCAGTTGAATTGTAGGAAGTCATCAGGTTAATCAAGAAGAAAATGAGAGAAAATTTCAGAAAGAAGCTTTGAATTTAAATGTGTTGTATGGTTGAAGTATGTCGTCCGTCGAATTGGAAGTCTGAGTTCAAGTCTGTACTGAAGGATGGACTTCTATTTTGTGGTAAAGAATGCGGGGTTTTGTTTTTTCAACATCGGGACGTTAGTTGTGTAATTGGTAAATGTATTTTAAAAATATTCTGGGATCAGGAGTAAAGAAAACTCTCTGTTGAACATCAAAACAAAGATAAATAAAGTGAGGAGAGAAGGTCAGGTCCATTTGAAAGCCGATGGTTTGGGGGAGCCAAGGCTATTAGGGTGATAACTGGGCAGGAAGGAGGGTATTCTAAAGGCATGTCTTGACAATTTTGAAAGTAATTCTGGAATTTGCCATGGAGTAAGCTTCCTAATGGGAAGCAGACTTGCCTCCTGTTCTGTTTCCCACAGCTTGGGGATGTTCACTGATGAATAATTGGCAATCGTGTAATTATTATTTCATTTTTAATGATTTTCTTACAGCGGTTGGGGTTGATGAATTGCTCGTATATTTTAAAAAATTACCTCTTCCTCCTTCCCAAGTTAGGATATTATGATGTGAAAACGCACTGGCTGAATTGGGGCGGGGCTCAAGAGCAACCAGACTCAAACACTGAATAGAAGGGTTGACAAATGAGGACACTGTTACCAGTTTAATCCCCATATGGGCCAATTAGTTTCACATAGAGAAGAACTCTGTTCCAAAGCCACAGATTGCTCCATTAACCCCAGTCAGCCGTCTCCAAATTGTGTGTCATTGATCACAAGAGGCCCAGGTACGAGTGTCGATAGCTCAGAGCAAACCCATCATCACCTCTGAGAGCAGAGTCATTCTGGGAGCTCATATATTCCTCCTCTCGTAGAGGGCTAGGAATATTACAGTAAGATGAGAAGTTGAAGACCCTCCCCCCCCCATTTCCTGCACCTTGTAACCTTATTATAAGCGGTGGAAAATTACACTTGCATTGCTTTCATTCTTATAGGAAATCTGAATGCCTTCGGGGAAACGGATAATACCATTTTTTTTTAGGATTGATTTATTTATTTAGAGAGTGAGTGGGGGGGGGCGTGCACGGGGAGGGAATTCTCAAGCCCCACACAGGACTCAATCTCACCATTTGGGAGATCATGACCGAGCCGAAACTGAGAGCCAGCGCTTAACAGACTCAGCCACCCAGGGGCCCCTGATAGGACCATTATCCATAAGTAATACAACTGGCAAGTAACAAATGCTTTGCGGATTCCTTTAATTAATACTTAAGGGTACCCTAGAAGTCCTAACATCAACCCAAACAGATGAGAAGGGCCAAATACATGGTTTCTAGCCCTTGTAACCTGGTTCCTTCTGGTATGGGATAACAGAAATGAACATCAGAAGTATGTGGAAACCGCAAAATATGACACCCAAAATACCCCATTGGTCTAAAATGTTAATGTCCCTCAGCCTTTTTTATTCTCAAA
This sequence comes from Enhydra lutris kenyoni, assembly GCF_002288905.1. Lineage (NCBI taxonomy): Eukaryota > Metazoa > Chordata > Mammalia > Carnivora > Mustelidae > Enhydra > Enhydra lutris. The sequence continues at coordinate 9,171,301 of NW_019154108.1, read as the reverse complement.
ACAAACGAAATCTTACCTAATGTCTGGCTTATGGACAACATTTCAGAGTCATCCTTAATTTGGGACTAAGCCTGAAAAATTAATTTGGAGGGTAGCTTGTGGGTAAAATGAGATCAAATTAAGATAATAAAAATAGGCATTAATAAAAATAGTGTCACCCTTACCATCACTCTTGCAAATCTATAATAGAGGTTTTGGTATGTGGATCCATTTAGCATACTTACCTTTTGGTAATAAAAAGTAATTAAATTAATGACAAAACTGATCTCTGCAAAAAGTTGACGCAGTTTTTCTCTGTAACGGAGCCAGTCTTTTGAATTAAGCTCCAAATTTAGAGAATCAAAGAACAATTATTTAAATCTAACAACCGGGATACCTGGGTACCTTCTATTTGTGGCTCACTCCTCTTAGGCGGGAACAGCTTTGCTTGGAGGACTAGAGATCAGGGACATTTTCCAAATGTTGCAACCATTATATTTTTCTTTATCTTCTATTCCCCATCATGTTTATTTTTCAGGTCCCTTCTCATTCTGGCCAGCTCTTGCCCTCAAAAGCCACCCAAACACTAGGTAGTGTTTTCTCCCCCCCCCCCCCCGTTCCAAAAGTGCCACAGGGGTGAAGTTTTCAGGGAGTGAAACAGCTTCCCCCTCTCCTCTTTGTGAGTTTGGATCCCAAGGGAGAAACACAATACAAAAGATAGGCCCTGGACCAGAAAACAGCCCCTTCGAATCAGGTTGGGCTGGAAAAAGTGAATCTAGGCCTGTAGGCAGGTGAGATCACTAACACTTTGTCCCAGAACTAGAAAACCACTGGCCATGCCTGCAGAGTGGGTCTCTTTTGGCATGAAGAGGAAGCCGACTTATCTTCCAGAGGCACCCCAAAATGGCCTAAGGGCTGTGACTTCCTCTCAGACTCCCCTATCAGATGAATCTCTGGGAACAAGGGAGGAAGTGATGAGAGAAGTCAAGAGTGTCACTTTAATCTGCGCGGAAAAAAAGAGGGCAGGAAAAAAAGGAGGTTGTTGCCCTCCACAGAGCTGTTCATTCACAAAACCTTGATTTCCCCAAGGCATGCTGGTGTTCCCCCACCCCCGGGTTCCTTTCCCAGTGACACAGACTGCAACAAAGATTGGCCTGCAGGAACTTTTTGGGGAGCACTGTCGGGACAGAAGCCTGTGGTGGGGAGCGAAGAATGCAGGGGGAGGGTTGGGCAGAGGGAAGTCAGCAGGTCACAGGAACAAAGACCTCAGCTGATCCCAGGGCAGGGCAGAGTGCTATGGTGCTGGGGAGCAGTGCGGGTTGGGGGGGCGGGTATGTGGCCCTGTAGATTTGCCTTGACCCGAGGCAAGGGGCTGGACCTCGGGACCTGGGACTGAAGAGTCATTGGGAAGGGGATGTCATCTGGGGTCAAGTAGCTCTCTCAGCTGTGGTCAATTCCTCAGGGGGACACCATTAAGAAGGGTCAGGGACCAACATTCCTAGCTGGAGAAATGTCTGCTTCAGTCCTGTGAGGAGGGGATTGCATATCTGGGCATGATGCTACTGCAGTGTTGAAGGAACTTGATCAAATTCATGATATAGCACTTGACATTCAAGGCTCTGGATGCAAGCAGTAACGGTCCAGCTTCATCTCACATGCATCCTACAAGCCATTGTCAAATTTCTCCCTCCTGCCTGCAAAATTCTACCCAAGCAAAGCCTCTCTGTGTTCTCTCCTATCTTTGGGAAGCACCCACCTTCCATTCAAGGTTTAGTCCTGTATCTTTCTTCTCTTCTCACATCCTATAGAATCATCTCTTGGGACATGATCTTCCTTTTTCCTTCATTTTCAATCTCTTTCCCTCCAATGGCTCTTTTCTCTTACCCCATTTATATTGTCTAATTTATCTCATTCTTTCAAAAGAATCCCATCACCTCCAACACCCCTTGGCTACCACTCCTCTTCTCTGCCAAACTTTTTGAAAGAGCAAAATGGTCTGGTGGAAAGAACATTGGCTGTGGGGTAAGAGGGACCTTGGGTGAGTCCTGACTTTGTCTCTTGCTAGCCTAGAAAATTCCTGAATCTCTCTGAACCTAGTTCATCTCCTATAATGTGGGAAGGGCATTACCTATTTAGGGACATTGTAATAAGGAGGAAGTATCAGGATACATATGGTAGGCATGAATTTAATTTCCCCAATTCAAGTGTTCAGGAAATGAACCTTTATTTCTAGAACTCAACTTTATTTCTTTTTTTGAGTCTTTATTTTGCTGGGTGGTTAGAAGGTTCTAGAAAGCCAGGCATCATGATGAAGTTCTGGAGGGAAGGCAGTGGGGAGAATGGCTTCCATGGTACCAGTTCATGGAGAGAAAGGGCTCTTGGTCTTGGTTGTCTGTGCACACTGGCATCCTCTGAGACATCGGTCACCTCAATTGTCCCTTGGTCGTTGGTCCTTCAAACCTACCTCTGAGCTGTCCCTCAGTCCCTTCACTGTCACTTGCTGGTGTACTAGAACTTTATCACTGATCCCATATAACAGTTGAGTGTGGGGCTCTCAGATATCTGCCTAGAGCCCCATGCAACCTTAGAAATCTTTTTTTTTTTTAAATAGGCGGGGCGGGGGGGAAGCAGGCTCCCTGCTGAGCAGAGATCCCAATGTGGGGCTCCATCCCAGGACCCTGAGATCATGACCTGAGCCGAAGGCATGGGCTTAACTCACTGAGCCACCCAGGCGCCCTGCAACCTCAGAAATCTTAGCCACACAGGAATCCAGTTGCTGCTCCTGTCATGCTGGACCCCTGGAAGCTCTCTGAATGCCTACATGAACCACAGAGACAGGTTAACCTCTGGTTCATCCTCCCTCCACCCAGGCTCTTAAAGAAACACAACTTCCATCGTTTTGGAATCATGAAGGCTGTTAGGTTATTTACTCATTTTTCCCACTCAGGCTGGCCCCATAGGCCAGGGTACAGGTTCAGCCTTCCCCAGAGCCCTGTCCCTCGACCCCTGTACTCTCTTCCTCCAGCCAGCTGGAGGACTGGTCTAGCCAGAGGACTGGTCTAGTCAGAGGACTGTTGTAGCTGAAGGACTGTGGTGGTGTGAAGCCTTAGGGTTTGAAGGACATAAGGGTGTGTGAAGCCTTTTTCTTGGCCTCAAAATTCTCCCAAACCAAAGTTCTAGAATCATTTTCATTCTCCCCGGGTTGGGCTTTTGAAACTAAAAAGCCAGGCAAGGACTCCTTTCCTTATCAGTCTATTCTGCCATCTCTCTCCCGAGGCAACAAGCTTCTGGCTCTCTCAAGGGTGAGGAAGAGCTAGGGGAATCAGAAATCAGAAAACAGCAGTCAATACTTCAAATTCTCATCCTACCACCCTTAAGCGAAGGGCCAGCACCAAGCTGGGCCCGTAGTAGGTCTCAATAAATATTCATTCCTACCCCCACCGCGGTACTACCCTCTCCTCCTGAAGTGGCTGGGTTCTCTTGAGCTCTGTTGGGTGAAGCTTTCAACCCCATCCCATGATGAGATCCCTTCCACCAAGCCAACCAGTGACTTCCCAGTTTTAAAAGTCAGGAGGGACTTACCAGATTTTCTCCTTTCCCTGACTCTCCCTACAGCATTTCCACTGGAGAATACAGCATCCTTGTTGAAACTCTGTCCTACCTTGGCTTTCATAACTTCTTCTGTTTCTCTACTTGCTCATTTGGCTATTTGTCTCTCCATCTCCTTTTGCCCTCGAGTGTGAGTAGTTCCAAAGGCTCAGTTCTTAACGTCACATGGCTGGCTGGTACCACTCACCCCACGCTCTGGTGCAGACCTATAATTTCAGACCACATCTTTTAATCTCTGTATTTTCATATCCCCCAATGCTGAAGACACTAAGTCAGTTAGTTCCTATGGAGTGCTTAGCACAGTGCCACACCATCGCTTCTCCTTCTGCAGGAAGACAGAATTCTGGGCATCATCCTTCCCACCTGACTTTGCATCCTAAGTTGCTCTTGGAGATTCTTCCTTCTTCTCCTTCTCCACTGCTTTTGCACAAATGTACACTCTTATTTCCTCTCATGATTCTTCTTCCAGCTCAGATCTCTTCGTGTCCCTTAAACCTTTTCTACACCCATTTTCTTTTCCTGGAGCCCCTGATGTTACTCTTTCTTGCTTTTCTTTGCGTTCCTTTCGCTGCCTGGAATGTCTCCTGCCCCATCAACTTTTGACCTCATTTTAAAGCTCAGCTAAGATGTCATTAACTTCTCTTTAGGTTGCCAGACTTATTCCTTCTCATTAATTGTTAATGCTCCCATGTGTGCTCTTTTATCCCTTTACACATATTTCTATTGTCATACATATTTGGTGTATTGTTGCTTATTTATGTTTGGTCTCCCAATAGATGGAACCTCTTGAAAGTAGGCACAGGGCTGTACTCATAGCTGCCTCTAGACCTTCAACTGTATAGAGCTAAGAAGTTTTAGGGAAGTAAGTTGAAGGGAATGTTCAATTGTGAGTGGTCCTGGCCTGAGGGGTAAAACATTTTATCAGGGAACGTAATTGGACAAGCACATAAGCAAATAAGCTTTTTGAAACTCTGGATATTTAAGAAAAAGAGGTTACAATAATCCATCTTTCACTTGAAGGTGGAAAGGCATGAAGACTAACAAAAGTGGGGACTTTGCCTTTATTCTCACTCTTTATACATTTTTTCTTATGACTCATCTAAAGAAACTTTGGCTCATAGATAAGATGTCTAGATGCCATGCAGTGCAAGGACTTTCTCAGGTATTTGGAAAAAGATATCTACAAGGAAAAAGCTTTGCAGAAGATGAGGGGTGGAAGGAGACCTATGACATGCTTATACATTGTTATTCTCTGACTTGTATACTCAAGGCTTCTCCTTTTTTAAGATTTTATTTATTTATTTATATATTTGAGAGAGAGAGCTTTTGAGAGCAGGGGAGCAGAGCAGAGGGAGAGGCAGAGAATCCCAAGCAGACTCTATGTCCACTGTGGAGTCCAAGGTGGGGCTTAATGTCAGGACCCCAAGACCATGACATGAGCCAAAACCAAGAGCCCGTCGCTCAATGGACTGAGCCACCCAGGCGCCTGCGTAGTAACACTTTCAATGGAGCCAGATAAAATTAAGAAGTTTACACTAGGCACCAAAATCCATTCTAAAGTCCATCATATTCTTTTTTAAAAAAATTAAGTTTATAATCTTAATTCCAGGATAGTTAACATACAGTGTTATATTAGTTTCAGGTGTATGGTATAGCGATTCTACACTTCCATACGTTACTCACTGCTGGTCGTGGTTAAATGTACTCTTAATCCCCATTGCCTATCTCCCCCAGCCCCTCGCACCTCCCATCTGTTTGTTCTCCATAGTGAAGAGTCTGTTTCTTTTTTCTCTTTTGCTCATTTGTCTTGTTTCTTAAATTCCATGTCTGAGTGAAATTATATGGTATTCGTCTTTCTCTGTCTGACTGATTTCACTTAACATTATATTCTCTAGCTCCATCCGTGTCATTGCAAATGGCAAGTTGCACTCTTTTCTGGGGCTGAGTAATATTCTGTTATATATATATACACCATATCTTCTCTATCTACTCATTAGTCATTGGACACTTGGGCTGTTTCCATATTTTGGCTATTTTAAATACTGCTGGTCTATACATAAGTGTGCATGTATCCCTTTGAATTAGTGTTTTTGCATTTTTTGGGTAAATATCCAATAGTGTGATTGCTGGGTCATAGCGTAGCTCTATTTTTAACTTTTTGAGGAAACTTCCTACTGTTTTCCAGAGTGGTTGTTCTAGTTTGCATTCCCAACAACAGTGCATGAGGGTTCTCTTTTCTCTGCATCCTCACCAACATCTCTTGTTTCTTGTATTGTTGATTTTGGCCATTCTGACAGGTGTGAGGTGGTCTCTCATTGTAGTTTTGATTTGCGTTTCCCTGATGATGAGTGATGTTGAGCATCTTTTCGTGTGTGTTTTGGCCACCTGTATGTCTTCTCTAGAGAAATATTTGTTCATGTCTTCTGCCCATTTCTTAATTGGATTATTTGTTTTCTGGGTGTTGAGTTGCATCAGCTCTTTATACATTTTGGATACTAACCGTTGATCACAAAGTCCATCATTTTTTAGATTGTTTTACTTTGATATAAAACAAAAGAAGGCAAGTCCTCTTTGGCTATCAGAGGCAGAGAAAACTCAAGGCAAGCTTATGCTATTAAAAAAAATCTATTTGAGCTTCATGTTCATATTCAGAAGTTTTCATGACTCAATGCCACCTTCATTCAAGTGACCAACTCTCAGTACACACTGTACTTACATATTTTGATTTGGCGGCATATTTATATATTGTAGGCTTTTTGGAGATAAACTTTCATAGCACTCAACTTAAAATTCTTTAAATTAAATTTTGAGAAATTAACCAAGGCAAGAGTCTAATTATTTAATATTGCTACCTAACAATATATGAAAAAGCTAATGTGTTTTTTGTCATATATTTTGCCAAACAGAAATATAAACAAACAAAAGAAATATGAGCAAATGTAGAGAAGATACTATTTCAATTTAAACCTTAAGTTTTAACTGAGATCCCAAGATACAAAAAGCAGGGAATTTCACGTTAGTTAACTATTATGAAGGAATAGCTCAAAGTCTACTCTATGACTGAAATACTCATTGACTTTAAGAATATAAAATAGAGGAGAAAATTCAACAGAGAGATTTGAAGAGATTACACTGGGGGAAGTCGAGGTCCTCATCTCACTGGGGAGGGAGGGGATGGGGGATGCTTCTTCAGCTCATGCCAGGGGCTGCCGCGGGCTTCCACAGGCTTCCGTGGGTTTCCTGGAGAGTTTGCGAGGTGCTCCCTCCAATGAAGGGTTTCTGTGGAAACTGGGAGGCAGGCTGCCCCAAGCACCTCTGTGGCAGAACCAAGCCAGGAAGAGTGGCCTGCAGCACGAAGGATGTGTAAGCAGCTCCCGTGGCCCAGATAAAGCCTCTGGGGAGAGAAAGAGCTGGCCTGGGGCCACCCTGAGTCCCTCCTAGGAGACCTTCTGCCAAAAGGTGAGAGGACTCCGGTAGGGAGACTCCAGTAGTGCTGAGGAAACAAGCCGAGAGGTCACAAGGATCACGAGGTGTGTCACCATTGTCATAGGGGCTGTAGTCAGAGGAGCCCAGAAGGGACCCCAAAGAGCCCCTGGAGATCTGGCCTAAAACACGCGCCGGCGGCGTCATGGGAGCGCGGCCTGAGCACACCCGTGCACGGGGAGCTACGCTTGGTTCAACGTTTGCCTGTTGCCATCCTGAAATTCTTAATTCTTTTCCAACATGGGGCCCGGCATATTCATGTTGCACGCTGCCCTGTAAAGGCTGTTGCTTGGTTCTGTGTATCCGAGGGAGAGAGCGCAAAACTGGATTCCAAGCTGACCCGCCGGAGGAGGACTGTTCCATCCTTCACCCAGGGACTGTCTTGCGGGCTGGAAGAGGAAAACAAGACCCAAAACTGAGAAGCTGAGCTCACCTGCTTTCCCACTACCGGCTTCCAGTCCAGAGGAGGCTAGAATTATAAATTAAATTCAGTGTTTTGATTAAAATCCAATTTCTGAATTGAGATGGTGTTTGTAACTTAAAATGGCCATAGTTCCGTCTAGTAACTAACAGCCAAGAGAAAAAATCTCAGACTGAATCTCCTCCTGCTATAAAATAGCAAACCAGGATCATTGAATGACATATCACAAGGTCAACAATTGAAAGCTTTCATGGTGGGGGCAGGGGCGCCAAAGTCAGGCATAGATTTGAAACCTTCCCGGTGATTCTGAAGGTATTTGCATTAGCAGAAGACATTGTGTTTTAAATGGATGCGGACACTTCCTGGAACAGAACCCTATTAACCCAAGACAACTGGGAACGGCTGGGGTGATTATCTAGGTGAGGGTTGGAAATGCACTGTAGTGGCTTCACTGCGAGCTGTCCTGTTGAAAAGTTCAGTCCTCGCAGAGCCGATTTTGAAACAGCTAGACGTGCACAGCCCCTCAGGAAGTTGAAAATTCTAGCCTCAAATGGGGTTCTGGGAATATAACATGGATGTGTTCATTTTATTGCTTACCTGGATTCTCCCACACAGCCAGGGAGAATAATTATGCATGCTGGTGGCTTTGGAATTAGATCATGAATTCTAGCTCTGAGCAGTTGTTTAACTGAGGTCAGTAATTTCTGTGACTCAAGTGTCCTGACAGACTACACGTAATGTCCAGAGATTGCTTCCTTTGCTGTCAGACTCAGAAAGACAATATGAATGAAAAAATGTTCATTCGTACTGAGTGACATAGTATGGAGAGAAAATCCGACAGTGACATAAGAGGGAGGTTTCCAGAAGGCTTTAAGCATCCCAGTTTTGTGTCTTCAGATTGGTGACATACCTAGTCTCAGGTATTCTCATGTGTTACTAACATAAGACATTTGACCTACACGCGAAGGACATCTGTGCAAAAGACGATCTGTATCGATTAACTGTCGCCACAGATCCTTCTGCTACATCCACCTAGGTTTAAACTAAGCTCTTTTGAAAATTCCTCTACTAATCATCCAGAATATTCATTAATTACAGCCCGTGGCTTTCACGTGGTTACTTCGGAAACCAACTGTGGCAGAAACTGGCTGGCTGTCTATCAAAATTATCTCATTTTTTTTTCTTTCCTGGCCTAGACTGATTCCATTTCATGGCCTGCCTCATACTTAGGTGACTATGGAGGAGAGTTCTGGCCAATGGAATGTGAGTGGAAGTGAGGTGTCGAAAACCTTCCTTGAATGACCTCCATGCTTTCCCTCCTGCCTGATGATTACACATTGAACACCTTGGAGCTCTGACATGGAAGAAACATGGATCCTAAGTATTTGTTGGCCTGTCTGTTTTTTAAAGATTTTATTTATGTGGGGCACCTGGGTGGCTCAGTGGGTTAAGCCTCTGCCTTCGGTTCAGGTCATGATCTCAGGGTCCTGGGATCGAGCCCCACATGGGGTTTTCTGCTCAGCAGGGAGCCTGCTTCCCCACCTCTCTCTCCCTGCCTCTCTGCCTACTTGTGATCTCTCTCTCTCTCTGTAAAATACATAAATAAAATCTTTAAAAAAAAAAGATTTTATTTATGTATTTGACGGGGAGGGAGTACACACAAGCAGGGGGAACAGCAGGCAGAGGGAGAAGCAGACTCTCCATCAAGCAAGGAGCTTGATGCAGGACTTAATCCGAGGACCCCAGGATCATGACTTGAGCTGAAGGCAGACACCCAACTGACTGAGCCACCCAGGCTTCTCAGACCCTAAGCATTTGTAAGAATAAATGTTTAGAGGCAACTTGCCTGCATTCAGGACTTTACATGGGTGACAAATACACCTCTGTTGTTGTGTGCCAGGATAGATTTTTGTGTTTATTTATTGTAGCAGCTAGTGTTATAATAATGAATATATTCACATTTAGGATAAAGGAATTTTAGCTTGCTATGCACTCACTACGTTTTAGACTCTAAGATTTCATCGCTTTATTTCTCATAATAAACTGTTGAAGTTGTTGTAACTGTCAGTTCACAAAGGAGGGAATTAAGGCTAAGAAATGTTAAGCAACTGGTCTGACATAAATCCTGCTGATAGAGGATTTGAACTCAGGTCTGTAAGCCTCCCAAGTACATTCATGATCTTGCCAATAAGCCACCCCAAGAGGATAGTATTGTATAAACCATACATAGGGTACAGATTTATTTTTTCATTCATTCATTCATTCAGTCAGTCAACAAACACTCGGTGTGTACTTTGTGCCACGTCCTATCCTAGACATTCAGGACAAGATACCCTTTTTATTAAGGCAGAGAAGTGGCATTGTTTAAACCTACCTTCCAGTTTAAGTAGCTCCCCCTAAATGAGAAAAGTACTAAGAAATAGCTCTCAGTATCTAATTTAGTCATTGGTAGTCAAGAAGAGTGAAGGCTTTTCTTAAGATGCATAAATTACTATAACTGAGAGATGTTAGCCAAGAATATCCGGCTTAAGAAAGAATGAGGGCTTTCTCCCTGAAATTTGGGAGGGACATTCTCCCAGATAAAAGTACTCTGCTCCCTGTGTGATTGTGATGTATTGACAAGGAAGAAGAGGAGAAAGCTAGCATATGCTCTGTGTGGAGTACCAGCATGCCTAAAGGGCAGAGTCTGCCAAACCTATGATGGCACAGTCTAAGGGAAAGAACAATGCTATTTAAATAAATGATAGTTCTGTAATAAATAATAATTCTACAACAAGAGCTGACATGATTTTATTCTAGAAATTTGTAAACGACTAGAGAAAAGTAGAGTAGAAACAAAAGTTTATAATTTTTCAAATACACGAAGCCCAGAATATATAATCCACAATACTTAATTGTATGCTTTAATCCGGCAAAGATATAATACAATATGGTGAGACTCGGAGAAATACGGCGGGGCATTATGGCTTATGGGACAAATTTGGTTCTTGCAGATATGTTGATGTTAAAATCGGAAACACATGAAAATTAAAATTGATAAGAGGTATTAGTAATTCAGAATGCCACAACTCTCAGAGTTAAATATTTACAAGAGCTTTGGAGACACTCTTTTTTGCCCTGGTGTCATAGGAACTATTTTCTTAAAAATAAGAAGTGGGTTAGGTTACTATAAAATTAATATGTGACCCATTATTGTGTTTCACAGCAAGAAATCTGTAAGCGAGTCATTTTGCCAATAGGGACTGTTAGAGGTCTGATAATTATGGGAATAAACTGTGTACATTTTATACTCCGATAAATTGTGTAAGGATACAGTCTATATGTTTATTAATCAGGTCTTGATGTGTTGGGAACTATGGGGAAAGGAGAAAAGCAGCAATTGAGGACTTTTCCCCCTGGGGTGGCTTGTGTATCTTAAAAAAGCAAATTTTGTTCTAGAATCGTCCCTACAAGTGGGGGGAAATTAACTCTTTTCCCCCCTTTTTTCTTCTTTGGTGTCATACTGTTGTCCCACACAGTAGAAGACAATCAGTACTGACACAGTGTTGTCAGGACGTGGAAAAGCAGTAAAGGAAGTGCATGTTTGCAGGAATTCTCCATAAAGAAGCCGGGAGCATGATAGAGAATCTTGCACTGGGAGAAATACCACGTATCTCAACAAGGCTAGAGCCACGTGGTGAAACAATACGGGGTTTTCAAAGTGTTCCAGAAACGACAAAACATGGTGTCAGAAAAAATAAACTTCTTTTATAACTTTACGGACTATGCTGCATCCGAGAGTATGGCCATTTTGCACAAGTAGTGTCTCCATTGCAAATAGTCTCAGGAGCCATGAACTTCAAAAGAAAGAAATGGTTATCTTCTGTAGTGTGAATGCAATACATCATGGCTTCCCTAAAGTCAACGAAAACTAATATCCCTAAAAAGGGTGTCATTTTAAGAGTGAATTCCGATGCCCGGGCAACCCGTCCGCCCTGAGCGGTGGCGACCGCGGCCGGGGCGCGCTGGGGGGGGCTCTTGCGAGAGGTGCGCTCGGGCCGCGCGGCCAGGTCTCCGGGGACGCTCGGGGAGGGCTTCGCGACGGGATCCAGCCCCGGGGCGCTGAGGGTGGGGTCCGCTCGCGGCCGGCTCCGGGCCCTCGGGTTCAGCTCCCCCCCGGGGGCGCCGCCCACCGCCTCGGGGCGGTGGCGACGGCGGCGGGCCTCGGGGGCCACGAGGGCGCGGGGAGAGCCAGAACTTCCCGCCCAGGAGCGCCTGCCCCCGCCGCCGGCTCCGGCGGGCTGGGGGGATGTTCTCGCGAGAGGAGAGGGGGCGCGGGGCGCCGCGGGTTTGGGGGGCGCGGGGAAGCCTGCGGACGAGGGCGCGGCAGGGAGGGGAGCAGAGGCGGCGGGCAGGGCCGGGGACGCGGGGAAGCCGCTCCCGCCAGTCGCCGAGAGCCAGCCCCTGACGTCAGGAGTTTTCCTCAAAGTCAACAACAAGCCCCGCGGCGGCGGCGGCGGCGGCGGCGGCGAGAAACGATCGGCGGCGGCGGCGGCCCGGGAGGGAGGAAGGAGGGGGCGGGGAGGCGGCGGCAGGGTACCCCCACCCCCGCGGGGAGGCGCGGCCCCCCACCCCCAGAGGAGGCCGCAGACCCCCGACCCGCGCCGGGCGCGCCCCGAGGCCCGGAGCCTCCGCCCGCCGCCGCCTCGCCGGCGTGACCCGGCCCCCGCCCGAGCGGTGTTTTCTGGTGATGAATTGAATTTGTAGCCGATATCCGATTCCCATGTAGAGTCTCCGCCTCCTCCTCCCCCCGCCGCCGCCCTCCCTCCGCCCTCCCCTCCCGCCGCCGCCGCCGCCGCCGCCTCCCGCTCCAGCTTCGCGGCCCGGCCCGGCCGGCTCCCTCCTCCCTCCCCTGCAGCCTTCGCCTGCCCTCCCGCCGGCCTCACCGGGCTCCAGGGGGGCCAGAGGCTCTGCGGGGTGGGGGGAGGACAGGAGGGGAGGAGGAGGAAGGGGGGACCCCCGAGTCGCCCCCTCTCCTCCCCCCGCCCCCCCGGCTCCATCCTCCGCCGCCGCCCGAGCAGCTGCGGGGCCGCCGCCGCCGCCTTTGCAGGTAACAGCCACCGCCCCCCGCTCGCCCCCTCCCCGCCTGGCCTCCGCCCCCCCCGGGCCCCCCGCCCCCCGCGCCCCCCCGGGGGGGGGGGGGGGGGGAGGCGGCGGCGGGGTGGGGGGGGAGGCGGCGGCGGGGTTGGGGGGGGGAGGCGGGGGCGTCTGGGTTGTCACCGCGCCGGGGGCGTGGGCGGGGGCCGGGTCACCGGAGGCTCGGGTGTGGGTGTGGGTGGGGAGGCCGGGGGATGCCCGGCGCCGCTGACACCGGCACCCCCTCACTTTCCGGGGGAAGCTGGGGGGCGGCGGCGCGCGGGGGGCCGGGGAGGGTGTTCCCGGCCTAGCGGTACCGGCCGCGTCTGCGCTGCCCCGGCCCTGGCGCCTCCAGTCCCTGCGCAGCTCCCGCTCCCCGCCGGCCGGGGCCGCGCGGCGTGGGGAGGGGGCGCCGGCCGGGCGGGGGCGGCGGCGGGCTTATATAACGCGGGGAGCGCGGGTGCCGGCGTGTTTGGGTTGGGGGGAGGGGGCCGTCTGCCGCGCTCCCCGGCGCGGGGGCTGTCTGCGCGCGCGGGGTGGGGTGCAGGCGAGGATGCACCGGCGTCCCCCGGGGTCTCCTTCCTCCCCACCCTCCCCGGCAGCCGGCGCGCAGGAAAAGACTGCCCTGGAGAGAGGGGAGGAGGGGTGGGGTGGGTGGGGGTGTGTGTGGGAGGTGGGTAACGTGCTCGTCTGTGTTTTTAATAGTAGTGGGGTTTTAATCCGCTTGGGAGGTGTGTGCTAAGAATAGAAATGTGCGGAAGATGCTGGGTTTGGCGGATCCAGTGATGCTGTAGCTGCTGGCGGTGGCGGCGGCTCAGGCTGCAAGTAAACAAACCAGCCTCTTCCTCGTCCACCTCCTCCTCCTGCGCATCGGGTCTGCATCAGCCATGATGCTGGCTGGGCCCTCAGAGCCCAAAGTTGAAGCCTGGCCGGTCGCCGGGTTCACCCTGACTCTCAGGCGGGGTCACTCCTTGTTTGGGATTACCCCGGGGATCTTCACTTAGGCTGGACTGAGTCTCTTTGGGGCCAGGTCTTCAATACCGATATTAACTGTTTATCTTAAAGCAGAGGAAAGGCTTTCCCAGAAGCCAAGGGTAGGATGCTCCCATTTTTTTTTTTTTTTTTTTTTTGCATCAGGAGAACCTTATGAAAATAAAACCAACTCATTTCACCAGTGTGGTAATTGGTCGAGAGCCCAGTAGTTTGTAATGGATTACATTTTCAAAGATAAGTTCACAGCGGAACCTATGTATCTGTATTAAGTAGTACTATTAAGAAAATGTTCACACTTTTTTAGTTCATCCTGTAGCTAAGACATGTGACATGATGACTTTTTTTGCAGTTTAATACCTTGCCAAGTGCTTGAAATCGTCAAGTTAGATATATGTTCCATATTTGGGAAGGCATGGTCATTTTATATCTTTTATAAAGATGTAAATTACTGTAAATTGTAAATTACTACTCCCCCCCCCCTTTGGGTTTTGGTGGAAACTCATTAAATTAGGTTATACATTGTTAGGAAATAGTTGAAAAAGCCAAAGCTAGAAGAGTCCAGTAAACCTGGCTTAGGAAAGTTTGCTTTCAGAAGTTAAATATCATTGCAAAATACGTATAAATGAATATGAATATCCCAGGCGGTGGTCGTCCAAAACCAACACACATTCAGGAAGTGGTTGTCTAAGACAGGAATGCATTTTTTATTAAGAAATCTAATTCTTGGTAAATTATTTGATTTCTGAGATGAATGTGCAGTACTTTGGAAGATGCATATCAGGAGTGTCGTTTTTTGTTTTTGTTTTTGTTTTTCTTTTGGCAACACATAATCTTGACTTGGAAAGTTTACCACATAGACTGTATTTGAAGATCTGCTTTTTGTTGGTCTCACTAGGGTTGACCCCAATATCTTTGGTTGGCTTGTGCTTCTAATTTTTAAGTGAGGGAGTGCATATATCATATGAATGAGACACCATTAGAATTTAGATGAGTGTAGAACTATAGTTTTCAGTTGCTATGTTTTGTTTGTGGTAGGTGTTTGCAGTAGTAGGTTTTCCAATAGCATTTAAAAAACACCTAAAGTAATTCTGCAAAAAACTTAGGAAACTATTACTTATATCCATTTTGTGCCCTATGCTTAGTCTTTCTGTAAGAATTACCTTAGTGAGCTGTTATCCAACTGAAAATTCGTTTTTGGTTTGACATTGACTCTTAGTTTAAGTTGTGTATGTGAAGGTGCTCAAGGGTTCAGCTTTAGAGTTTTTGGTTTATGTAGGTTTATAGCTGTAAAATATTTTAAATAAGATTTCATTCATTCTTCCAACAAATATTTGAGTGTGAACTGTGTGCCAGAGCTAGTTTGATTAAAAACTTTCCTTATTTACATATCATTCAGAAGATTACTACCATTAGAAAGAGAATTTGTTTTCAGAATCATTGCAAATCTAAACATGTTCTGGTTAAACATATCCTAGGACAAATGTACTTGGCATAATAGAATCTCGTGTAAAGTAGAGATTTAAGATTTTTTTAAACTCTGGCTTTTGATTTAAACATACAAGAGATTTTATTTCTTAAAAATTCAATGGAAATTTCCAACTATTTGGTTTTCTTTAAAAAGAGGAACCTGTTTGATAAATTGATTTTGTGGAAGTTTAGAGTTTACCTGAACTTTGCATATTTTTGTGAAAAGATAGCTACACTTTGTTGTTAAACTTTTTTAGATCAAGAATTCACCCTTGAGACGATAAGGCAGTTATTGTTAACTCATGTTAATTGGATTTTTTGCATGATTTGATAGGATCTTGCCTTTATAATGTGATTAAGTTTTAAGCATTAAAAAATGCTTAATTTGCAATAATTTATATTTGAATACTGTAAGATTCAAGACAGAAAAATAAACCATTTCATTTGTTTTGATCGAATCAGTCTTATAATTTGACTGGCATTTTTGTTTTTCTTAACATACATTTTAATGCACACAATGAATTTTTGTAAGTTTGTGTTAGAATAATTAAATCATTTGAAGTTGCTCTGTTTTTAGCTCCAGGTTTCAGGAGTGTGCCTTGGTGTTCTGAGTACTCGTTTTATACACCACACACTCTTCTGTAGTCACCTGGAAGGACAGCCCTGAATCATATGATGTTAACTAAAAATTTTACTGTGGTCTTTCGGCAGTGTGAGGTCAGGTTTAGGGGCAATACCAGCCAGTGCCTGGTGAGCACTTGCCAGTACCAGGCGCTGTTCTAGGTGCTTAATGTGTGTCCGTTGGTTTAATCTTCACAACAGCCCCTGCTACCTTATGAAAGTGGTTTTCACAAGAGAAAACACTTATTAATGAGGCATTATAAAAAGCCATTTCCGTTTTGACTGTCCTCATTCCGAAACACTTTTTTTCCTTAGCATTTCGCCTAAGTTGCTTATACCTCTCATTAGACTTCCCAGTGACATACTCAGTTTCAGTAATGTAGTACAATGATTTCCATAGAAATCTCAGTAATAGAGTAAAAAAAAAGTATTATCGACAGACTCTTAACAGTCTTTTTCATTTCATTTGTTTCAGAGACCAAGTTCAGTGCCTCAGTTGTTTACATATGTTATTGCAGTGCCCTAGTCTTTTGGTATTTAGATGTAAATAGGTTTCCTTTGCCAGGTAACCTTCACGTAGTAGTTGATAGATAAATTAATACATGTTTCTTGACCCATAGATTTGCTTTTTAGTAGTCTTTTCAGTACTTTCTTTATATTTAGCTATCACCAACTGCCAAGATTTCACATTTTGTAAGTGGGTTTATTTTAGTAATATTCAGGGGGAGAAGTAAAATGATTGACCAGAAGAAATCTATAGAGGACTTCTAAGGCTCTGACTCTGTTCAGAACTCTAGGGGATGGGAAGGGGAGGAAGATGGTATTTTGCCAGAACTGGAGTTCAGTTCGAATTTTGTCTAAGTAAGATGGATGTTTTGATATTTTATCTTCCCAACTATGTATTCAACTTTTGAGAACAGAAACTGTGTATAATCATGATGGTGTCACCAGAGATGCCGTATATAAGCGAAGTAGATGCTTGGTGGATTTGAAATTGAAGAATCATAAATACCAACTCTGGAAGAGCTGTGAAGCTATTTGTCTAATGCTACACTTTTATTTTTATGGCTAAGAAAAGTGAAGCACAGAGAAATTAAAGGACTTGATGTAGCGTTACTCAGGGTGGGTTGGAGTTGGGAACGGGGACCCCAGTTTCTGGGCCTGCCCAGTGCTCTTCTTGATGCACCACTGTGATGAACTTTGTTAAAGGATTCCATACCTGTGGGTTAACTCTCAGTTTAATCCGGGGTAAAATCCGTCATGCTGATTCTTGACGTTTAATGGACCATATACCAACTGTATTTTGTGTATATATGTGGATTTTTTTTTTTTTCATTTTATTGTCAACTAGGTCCCCAAGGCAGATTTTAGAAGGATTTTATATGTGTTTTGGAAAAGTATGGCTTCCTGTGCAACCGAAATTCTTTCAGGGGCAACCCTCAACCTTTTTCTGTTGTATTACAGGTGCCTTCACATAGAGACAAGCCACACTTAATATGAGAAAGGTAGGAGATCATTTGTCTATGGCTTGTTCAGTGGTTTAGGTGAACCAGAGGAATCCAATAGGCATTTTCCTAGTTGCTTCAAGTTAGAATATTAAATATAGCACCCAGCACAAGGTTTTTGTTTGTTTGTTTGTCTGTTTTTAGTTTGGTTACTCATGGATGTGTTGGTTCAAATGGCATTCAAATGCCCTAAACCGAGGTAGAGAAGAGGAGAAATACTTTCCACTTTTGTATGAATATTTTAAAATTTATGAATTGAAAGAATTGAAATTTTGCGTGAAAGTTGGAAATCTTGCTTATGCCAATTCAAGTATTTTCCTGTAGGATGAAACAGTGAAGATATCTATTAGTTTTAAGAAAATCCATAAAGTCTGTTACCGCATTCTGAAGAAAGTTTTGTGGCTCACTTTCCCCATATGACAGGTTTATGAACAGGATAGCAACTTGTGAGAGGGACAGATAGCCTGAGAGTTATTTGAAGTGCAGAGCAAGTTGTCTTGAAATTCCCTTTATTTCAGTATTTTTCCTTTCCCTTGAATCCTTTAGAGAGTTTCATATGACTTCAGGCATTTATTATGGCATAAGTTAGTTTCACCTATTTCTTGAAATCTGTAGATAGGGTAGAATTGTAGTATGGTTACCCTTGACAATCATTTGTATTTCAAAGTAGCATAATTCTCTTGTCTCTGTACCTTAGTAGACCTTCATTAATTCAGTTTGGCTAGGCATAGCTGAAGGATATAAAAAGTCGTGGTGCAGGGCAAGTATATTCTTCATAGTATTATTTACAGCCAAGGATATGGTTTAGAGGAAGTTGTATTATGGATAGTATTGTGGCTTTGAACTTAGAAATTAACATGTAGGAAATTGCTAACCCGTGAATCTTGTTCTAATTTGTAAAAAAGAAAATTGCTGGCATGCCTTTTAACTTTGTCAACCTTCTGGTCTTCTGTTGGTGTCATTTCCTTTGTGATGCTGCAGTTATATTTGATTTTTAATTTATTTGAAAACATTGTGTTTACTGGACTTTTGAAAAATAACTCAATACAGAAAAAATATTCACAGCGATATTCACAAATGTTACACATACTTCTGAGAATTCCTATTGGGTTATTTGGTAGAAAGCATACCTAACTGATAGAAGACTTGAATTGCAGGTGGTCACACTTGTTACTTGTCTGGTTATGGTAACGGCAAGGAAATAATGTCATATTTGGTTGGTCACAGTTTGCCTAGGTTCAGAATTGTAGATGCTGTAGCTACTGGACAGATTTCTTTCTAGAGTCAAATTCACAAATATGTGAAAGCACTTTGATAACAAATTATTACTTGGAAAAGATTTTTTTCAAACCTTTGTTTTGCTTGCCTCTGTGTATACTCAGTGTGGTCCTTGTCACAGAGTAGGCAGTCAATACCTGTTTACTGATTACATGTAAATGTTACTTGAGTGAATGAGATTTTGGAAAGACATTTGAAGAACTTTGATTATTGCTTAAAACTGAATGGTTTTTGCCTTAAGGAAGCAAATATCTTTTAAAAATTGTTATGAATGTCATTAAGAAGATACGCCATTCTTTCTCTTTCTTTCTTCCACAAAGATAATTTTGGGAGTTGAAACTTGGCCTCCTCTCAACAAAAAGTATCAAAAAACATGGAGAAAAGGAGCATAATTTTAATGTGTGCCAGTCCTCACAATTAGTGGAGGTCTACAGTAAACATACTTTAAGGAATAAGGAAGGATATTTATTGTAATTTAAATTACTTCTGTGTAGATGCTTTTATAACATTTGAGTTCAGGTTTGTATTTAAGGTGACATGATACTGCTCTCTGTGTTTCTTATAATATTAACTTCTCTAGTGTGTTTGTTCTTCATTAGTTATGTAAAGCTGTAATTGTGCTCTTTCATTCATCCACTCATTCATTTCTTCTGTATTTGTTGGGCGTGTCTTATGTGCCCCGCACTGTCAAATTGCTTTACTAAATAGTAATGGTATCGAATGAGGTACAAGATGTGAAAGTGTTTTGTAAATTGTGAAGTGATATTCAAATGCTGTTATCATCAAATTCTCAAATAGTTTTGAATGAAAGTACCTTTAGTTTAACTGCTTTGTATAAATTCTAAATTGAATCTGCCAAGAATTTTGTATGACATTTTTTTAAAGAATAGACAAAATCAGATTATTCAACAATGAAATATTTAATGCATTAGGCTTAAAAGAAAAAGAAACCAAATTTTGTCTTTTAGAGCTCATTGGATAGAATGTATTTCTGGAGAAGCCGGGGCCGTAGGAGGAGGGGAAGTTCATGTCCAGCTCATCATTTGGCAGATTAGTGTTTTTAGCCACGTGGAACATGGGAGTGGGAGAGCATAGATGACTTGGTGCAAGTGGGTTGCCACTGTAGGGAAATTAAATCGAAGAATATGGTGGATTGCTTAAGAGTCATTAGCATTGTGTTTTGCACACAGGACAGCATTTATTTCTAGCCTATTGGCCATGATTCTGCAGTAGTATACTTTGAATGTCTTTTAAGGTGTTTTCAAAGAAGGTATCATTTTAGCTGAGAGTCCCAGGAGCAACTTTAAAGCTGAATGTTATGATTATGGGTAGAATTTGGTAAGAGTTTAAGATGCAGTTGGATAAAGCCACTTCCATAATGAGTGGGTTTACTGGTCCTGATGATGATTGTAAGTTTTGTCCTGTTGATTTAACATACATTTCAACACATTAAATATAAAAGCACCAATAAATATTTTTATCTAAAAGTTAGTTTTTTGAAAGTTTCATTTCACTTATTTTTTTAAAAATTTATTTGAGAGTGGGGAGGGGCAGTGGGAGAGGGAGAGAGAAAGACTGTCAAGCAGACTGTGTGCTGAGCACGGAGCTGATCTCAAGACCCTGAGATCAGGACCTGAGTGGAAACCAAAAGTGAGACACTCAAGGACTGGGCCACCTAGGCATCCCGAAACAGTTTCATTTTAAAACAAAACTCATTGATTTGGGTTGATCTGGATATTTCAGTATGTTGTTTTGTACCAAAGCGGTGGTGCTAGTGGAAAGAACGTGTGCATGGTTCTCTGCTCTTGGTTCCCTCAGAAAGCAGCTGTGCGACCTTGGGCAAGTCTCTTCATCCATCTGAACTCTGTTTCCTCAGTTGTAAAATGAAGGTCCTTTCCTGCTTTGAGATTCCAACAGTGAAATGTCAGCTTAAAAAATGGAATGAGTTTTGAAAGGACTTTTCTTTAGTGTTCTCCATAGGTGTGTTGTAATGCAGATTATTTTACTAGAAAGGAAGATATTTTATATGTTTATTGGAGTGGTATCATTTTTTGGTTATTACTGAATGCTCACCCCTGATCTGTTCCATTTCCAATCCCAAGAATATTAAGATAGGAATTTTTTCTATCCAGATAATACCACTTTATAGTCAGGAACCAAGAAGGGCTTGAATGAGATTGAGGTCCCTTGCTACAGGTGCCACCAAAGAGATGGACGGCGCGCAGCTCACCTGAAGCGCTCAGTTTGCGCTAGGAACTCCGATACTTAATGTCCTCATAATTATTTATGTAGTAGAAGGAGGTAACCCTTTTAGTTACCTGGCTCTGTATTATGGAGCCAGTTTTCAGGAAGTTATAGAAATCAAATTAAAATAATGTTTGGATTCTTTATTGAAGGTTTTTTGTTTTTGTTTTTTTGCCCATTTTTAGTGATGAAATGAGTCTTGCTTTGAGTTCTGTGGCCATTTCATAAAATGTGTTCCTCTTGATATCTAAAGAAAAAAAAAAGAGCCCTGTAGGTTCAATAAGTTGAGGATTTGCTGGGATAAACAAGGTTGTACATATTTTATATCTTTAATAGTTTAATAGTGATGTTTCAAGAGAAAGAATAGTTCGTAGAATTTTTCCCAAACTCACTTGACCAAAGAATTTTTTTTTCTTTTTCTCTCTCCCCAGCGCCCCCCCACCCTGCCCTCGCCACCCTGGAATTTCTCTTGGTGTTCTTTCAAACATATTTTGGGAAAATACATTTAGATTCTAGTATCCCTTTCTCTGCAGTGGCAGACCCCATTGCTTCTGAGGACTGTCTTGGCCTTACTTGTAGGTGCTGAGGGCACGTGTGGGGATGCTTTTCTATTCAGCCACACAAACTTAGTCAAGCTTTCTTAAGAAAATGTTAGTTTTGGGGCGCCTGGGTGGCTCAGTGGGTTAAAGCCTCTGCCTTTGGCTCAGGTCATGATCCCAGGGTCCTGGGATCGAGTCCCACATCGGGCTCTCTGCTCAGCGGGGAGCCTGCTTCCCTTCCTCTCTCTCTGCCTGCCTCTCTGCCTACGTGTGATCTCTGTCTGTCAAATAAATAAATAAAATCTAAAAAAAAAAAAAAAAGCAACATGTTAAAAAAAAAAAAAGATGTTAGTTTTGATTCCTCACTGCTACGTGATTAGGTTTTCTACTTAATATGCATTGGAAAATGACCCATGATTCAGTTCCAGTAATAGATAGGGAGTCTAACCTTGAACTTGCTGCTATGGACTATTAACAAAACCCAGTCTAAGAAAATAGTGTAGTTATATAGTCCATCTGTCCATTTTTCTGGTTATCTAACATTTATGCCTGTGCTTTTGGACATATAATGCCAGTGTACCCTGGACTACATGTTTTGGTCCCTTTCTGTGGAAATATTTTTAAGTCTGTTTTATCTTCGCATTTTCCTTTTTAGGTTGAGAGGGACAATGAGAAATAGCCCTGTAAAACTCATTAGTGTATATATGAGGATACTTTTGGGGACTTTGTTTATTATACAGCAAGTTATCTTACAGAGACCCATGGGATAAATTCCAGATTTTTATCCCAAGAAAAACTATTCCTTCTGAAGCAACTTTTTTTCTTTTAAAAAATATTTATGGATCTTGCGAATATTAAAACTGATTGTGTCTCATTTGCTTTGCTTCCTAAAAGCTTTCCTGCTAAATTTGTGGCCCTTTTACAAATATGTAGACTTTGATTCTGGCTTCTTTTTATCTGAAGGCAGTAGAGTCTTGGAGTTACAAATGTGGGTTCTGGAGTGTGATGGCCTGGGTCAGATCTGGGCTCCATCATGCAGTAGTCGTGTCGAAGTCAGGCACGCTGCTTAATCTGTGCGAGCCTCAGTTTACTCGTCTGTGAAATGAAGTTAATGGTGCCCTCCTGGGTTTATTGTGAGGATTTCCTGAGAATGATAGATGTAAGCAGCTGTTCTTGACACAGCCTGGATACCCCGTACTTTTTTCCTCTTTCATATTCCTTTTGTTTCACTTCGTGTATTTTAAAAAATAATGGACTCCGTAGTATTTATAATAATTTATTGATTGTTATCCAAAAACTCATTGTCATCTAACTCATTGATTGTCTAAAATATTTCTTGGAGTATGGGCAAAGTAAGCATATGCAAGTGCTGGTTTTTAGCACATTGTGTTTTCCATAAAATACAGCTATTAAAAACAGTCACAATTGCTTTGCCATAAGTATTCCTAAATCCCCAGAGATTTCGGAACTAGACATACACGAAAGTTTACTTTTAGTTCCCCCAACTTTCAGTCTCTCCCCTTTTCACCTCCAACACATAGCACTGAACAGATGTTCTGTATTCTTTGCATAGGTGTGACAGTGGTTTTCTTAAGACATTTCTGTTACAGCCTCTTAGGTTAAAAGTTTCACTATCGTTTGAAATCTGTCATAAGCCCAGGGAAGCACGTTCACTCTAGAACTATTGAGTAAATGAGTTCCCCAGTTTGAGAAGTTAGAGTTTTATGTGAGGTCAGGCCAGTTGAAGACATTTACAAAGAATTAGTTGTTTGTTATTGCTATGTGAGTTGCAAGAATGGAAAAAAAAGAAATTCTTTCTTCAATACTTCCTTCCAGGCTGAGTCATCACTAGAGAGTGGGAAGGGCAGCAGCAGCAGCAGCAGAGAATCCAAACCCCAAAGCTGATACCACAAAGTAGCATTTCTCCAAGTTGGGGGCTCAGAGGGGAGCCATCATGAGCGATGTTACCGTTGTGAAAGAAGGCTGGGTTCAGAAGAGGGGTAAGTACTCACCAAAGCTGAAAGTAGTATGCTTGGTAAGTGTGCTAACGGTCACTGGTGTCCTGGAACTTGGTATTTGTTCCATAGCTGTTCACAAAGTCCAGTAAGAGAGAAATATTTAACTTATGTGTGAGGAATTTGCTTGATATTTAGGGATTCTTCGTAATTCTTGATTTTGATAATTTATCATCAACGTTACGAAGACTTGGCCTCCTGGTATGTTGTGTTACAGAAAGTTCATGTTGTGTTTTTCCATGTCCACAGATTCTACAATCCAGAGAGATGTCTTTCGGATTATTTGATACCTAGAAAAGTGTCTAACTCATCAGCATTTAAAGACATGTAAATTTATATTAAGCCGGTCTGGGCGGTAGCAGGGGAGGGGCTTACAAGCTTAAAGGGAAAGAGTTCTCCCTCACACTCATGGTTTCACCCGTCCTGTTAGTTAGGTAAGGAGAGTCTGAAAGTAAAAGACCAAATGAAGAAAAAGTTTTGTGTTGTGTGTGTGTGTGTGTGTTTATGTCTCATTTCATATTTTTATTTTTCATGATCTAGTTTTAGTATTTCTTGTTCACTCCTACTTTAGGTAAATAATTCAAATGCACTATTATTCTTCTCTAATATTAACGGAAGAACTCTTCAACATAAAGCTTAGTTTATCCTCTATGAGGTCACCTGCTAATGTGGTCAATATGTTTATCAAGAAATCTGGAGGGTAGACCAGTTGCCAGGCAACAAGTGTGTATCCACGTGGCCACATTGAGTAGCATGAGGACTGTTTTACTGTCAGGACTCTTTAATTCCGTGTACTGGATCTATGTTCTGATTAAAAGTTGCCTTTTAAATACGTGATTGCAGTGTTCCTTGTGGGTCGTAGTTAATTCCTATGCTTGAAAAGCTGTTGTCAGAAGTTAAATGGGATTATGTATGCCTGAGTTTTAAAAAATCAACCTTATTGAGTTATTATTTCCAGAACAATGAAATTCACCAATTTTACGTGTACACTTTGATGAGTTTGCTGCCTTCATGCAGTAGTGTAACAAGCACTACAGGTATGACAGCAGACATGTCTGTCTCCCCAGAAGTGCCCTTATTCCCCGATGCAGTCAGTCCTCTTTCCTCAACCCTGACAACCACTGATGTGATACCACTGGAATCTTCCTTTTCTAATATCTCTCATCAATAGAGGCCTGCGGCCTTTTCTGTTTGGTCACTCTCACGTAGCGCAGTACTTCAAGGATTCATCGTGTTGTTGTGTATATCATCAGTTTGTTTCTTTATTGTTGGGTCACATTCCATAGTTGGGCCATAACACAATTTATCTCTTGACCAGCTGATGGGTAGTCGGGTTGTTTCTGGTTTCTGGCTGTTACGAATGAAACTGCTATGAGCAAGGGAGTGTGTATCTTGGTGTGATGTATTTTCATTTTTTCTTGGGCAGTAACCTACGAATGAGATTGTGGTCATGTGGTAAGTGTGTGTTTCACGATAAAAACTGTTTCAGCCAGTATTTTACTGTTGTTTCATTTATTGTATGTTCTATTATATAGTTTAGGAGGCATTTTCAGACTTCACTGCTGTGTCAAGGTATTTTTTCTTTATTTTTAACTTGCCAATTAACATTTATTCTATCTTTCTTACTTTCTTTGGGATGGCAAATCAGGTAAACCTTTTGGAGTAATACTTTATTAAGCTCTAAAATCTGCTCTTGTAAGACCAGTGCGAGGATTAAGTAAGACAGTGGATGTGGATGTGTTTTGAGAGTTTTAACACCAGTATAAACTATTGTGGTCACCGCATTTTGTCAGGGATTTAGGGTGGTTCTTGAGTTTGTTTAGCTAATTGTGTCTTGTCTGAACTACCGTAAGAGAAGGTTGGTATATAGTGCGTGAGATACAGAAACAAGAAAAAATGGACAAAGGTTTTGTTGTGTTTTTCTTACATTGGTTAGCAGTACACAAAGGTATATAATGATAAGAAACAGTCTTTTCTACTCTCTACTTCTTCAGACTGGTTTCTCTTCTGGGATATAACCACTTTAGACCTTTTCTACTTTTAATTTTTTTGGTGATTATTATCTCAATTTTATGTATATTATGCTAAGCTTTATATTTGAGTAATCTTACATAATTGAGTATATATATCACCGTTGTGAAAATAAAGAATTTAACTTGTAATACCTGTTCTCTTCCTTCCTTCCTGAAGGAGGGGAGAGGGCTTCATGGTTATACTTCCAACACTTGGCACTCTTAATTCTAGAAGATACTTAGGCATCATCTCTAAACTTGTCATTTTATGAGTTGAGAAAAATTAGTACCCCTCCCAATCTTTCCCCCGAATTCCTCATGGTCCCCTCCCAGGTTGTGTCAACTGTAACATTTATTTAATGTCGCCAAGGTTTGTAATAGTTTCACGTGTTGATTTGGAGCAGCAGTAATCAATAGTGTGATAAGTACATACTACCTGCTGCTAACGAAAGTTGTGTGACAGGTATGGTGTGTTAAGAGCCGTAGGGAACAAATGTTGGTATTCCAGATCAGGTCGTACTTTAGTTTGGCTTCTAGTTGGGGCTATACCTGTTTTTCCTGGATTTTCCAGTTGCCATGTTGCTCCCCCCCGCCCCCAACCGTTGGTTAAAGAGAGTCTGTCTTCTTCATCATACTACTTGGGTATCCAGTTTTTTAATCGTAGTATTTGTTGAAATTTTATTGGTAACTGACTTTCTTCTGGGTATGATGCTTAGCTAATAGCATGTTATTTAATTGCATTCTTGGACATGTTCTCTGCTTTCTTAGACCTCGTGTCTTTCCCATTTGTTTTGGATTTATTTTACCATGTTCTAGAAGGTTTTTTTTTTAATTTCCTGGAGTACTTTTTAAAGAAAGAATATGTGGAGGGTGCTTGTCAACAGAGTATTCAAAAATGTACTTTTCACTTTGACACCCAGGACATACCTTAGCTGGGTATAGAATTTAGTTGTGCAGTAGTTTTCCTTCGGAATTTTGAAGGTTGCGTTACATTACCTTTTGGTAACCAGTTTCACTGATAAGAGGCTTAATGCTAATAGTAGTAATTTCTTTCTAGGTAACCTGTTTTTGTTCTCTGGAAGCTTGTTGTGGCCATGCCTTTTTGTCTTTGACATGAAATTTAAGGAGGATGAGATGTAGTTCTTTTAACTCTTCCTGTAAAGCATTTGGTGCACCTTTTGGATATGTGGGCATATGTCTTCAGTTCTAGGGAATCTTCTGTATTTCTTTCATTATTTCTTCCCTTCTGTGTTCTCTGTATTCCTTTACGGCCTGCCCCCCCAGAGCATCTATTATCAATGTTCAGGTTTTACAATTTTTCTTTCACTTCCATGTCTTTGTTTTCCTGCCTTGTTCTGGAAGATTTCCTTGACTTTTTCTTTGAACCCTTTACTGAGTTAATCTATTTAAGCTATTACTTTATATTTCTGGGAATTCTTTATAGTTCATAGCCAGCTCTTATTTTACAGATATAATACAATCTTTAATCTTAGAACACTAATTAGACTTTATTTTTAACTTTTTTCTCCTGTCTGAGTAACTTTTTCAGTTTGTTTATTTTGGTTCTTTTTTTGGTGGTGTTAGTATTCCTTAGGTATCTGGTGGTTCCTGTGACTGTGTTTGTACTTGGAATGAAAGACTGAAATTGCTGGTCGTGTCCTCTGTTTGTATTATTTATGTATTTTCCCTATACATAAGACAAGTTAGAGTCACTGAATGAAGATTTGTGATGGCAGTTTTAACTGGACTCCTGAAAGTATTAGTTGAAATATTAGGGGAAACCAAACTGGGCATTTTTTCTTTCCACCGTTCTTAATTTATTCCTTAAGAGATTTTCAGTATGATTTTAATAATAACTTTGTGTTTTAGTCAAGCAAATTTCATTAGGTAGTCTGATGTTGTTTGGCTGTATTTTTGTTCAAAGAATTTCTTCTAAAAGAGTGTTATTATTTGTTGCCTGTTCACCCTGAGCAGATAGATTTTGATCTCCTGAACCTGGGTGTACTTGTTTGAAAATAAATACGATAACATCTGCCTTCTTTACCTCACAGTATGGTGGTAGGCATTATGAGCTAATATGTTTGGAGTGTTTAAACTATTAATAAAAGTACTAATAGAAAAGTTATATCATCCCTTACCTTGAATATCAGTCCTTTTCCTCAAACTTGTAGTTAGGAATCAGTTCTTGTTAGCTCCTGTCCAGAGAGAATCTCATTTTATTTGTATTTTCAATGTAAATAAGTCAGTCTTTAGTAAATATGATCCTGGAAAGGAAAAAAATAGATTTAAAGATAATTAATGGTACTGTGTTGGACAAATGCTTTCCTAATTTTGGTGATTGGTGATATATCGATATTGAAACCTTTTTTTTTTGTTCTATACATTTCTGGAGCAATTACAAAATGGTAAGTATTAATTGGGATAACACCTGGACATGGGATTGTTGGTGTTGGAGATGACAGTAAAGAAAACATTATGTATAGCACACAGAGACTCCAGGGCCACCTGCATTTTCCTCTTTTGTGTGGGAGAGAACCTTATAGTTCAGTTGTACATCAGCGCAGGAGATACCTGCATGTGTATTATTAAATGCCTGTTAGATCGATGGTCACCTTCACAGACCAGCCAGTTGGTACTGTAGATCTCTAAAGTTAATGTCAAAAGTTTTGCTCTCCTAGTTTTTATCCCATTACAGCCAGTGGTGATATTTGCTGTGAAGAAACTTACCGCATTAATAAAGTGGGAAATTTAACCATCTTAAAAGGTCTAAATTATAGAATTAAGTAGACTGCAATCCTATTAACCAGGGCTGATTGTAATTTATAAAATTCTATTCGCTTAATAGTACTGTTTCTTAAAAAGGTAAGTAGTCTCATAAATGTGGCGAGCCAGTTTTTTGATAACAGGTTAAAATCTAATGTATTGTTAGTCAACTCATAACCTTACTGTTTTGAAATTGCTAACAAATCGAAGAGGTGGTTTTATCATTAAAAACCTTTGAATTGATGAAAATGCTGCATATTTCTTACACTTTTTGTTGCCTCAGTATCTAACAAATCGAACATTGTGTTGTGTTCATGTATGTAACCAGTTTGTGCTTTCAAATAACTTGTTCCCTTAGTTTGCTCTATAGTTAATAGTTTCCAGCTCAAGAACATCAATAAATTGTGACCTTGGAATGATATTTGTTTTATATTCTTTGAAATGATTTGTTTAGAGGAATTGGAATGTTAGTGTTCGGTAATTCCAAGCTAAAACTTCATGAGTCTATGAGTTTTCTCTCAAAATAGCTTAATGCCACTATGCAGAATATTTTAGTAATGTGAAGATTGTAAGCTGGGCTATATTTTAATGTGTGATTGTTGTGATCTAGTCAATTTTAAGCTGTTATGGAAAGCAAAATGCAAAATTTGTTGGGTGCTCATCCAAGTCCAAGGACCTTCTCCTTTACTTTTTACATACTTGTGTACCTTTTGTTCATGTTTATTCAGAAAGTGGGTTTTGAAATAAATTATCAAGTGATTATGGAAATAGAAAATGATAGTATGATTTTCTGTTTACTACTCAGCAGCAAGCATTTTCCATAGAAAGTAAAGAGCTGTGATAGTGACTGAATAAATCACATGATAGATTAGAGAAGCTCTATTTTGACTGTTGATGTTACAAATGGAGCATAAACCTGAAAAAATTAAATTTATTTTCTAAAGGCATTGGAGCACTGAGATTTACTGTATTTACAATAATGTGAAATTTGGGGTGCTTGGGTGACTGAGTTGATTAAGTATCTGATTCTTTTTTTTTTTTAAAGATTTTATTTATTATTTATTTGACAGAGATCACAAGTAGGCAGAGAGGCAGGCAGAGAGAGAGAAAGGAGGAAGCAGGCACCCCGCTGAGTGGAGAGCCCGATGTGGGGCTCGATCCCAGGACCCTGGGACCATGACCAGAGCCGAAGGCCGAGGCTTTAACCCACTGAGCCACCCAGGCGCCCCTAAGTATCTGATTCTTGATTTTGGCTCAGGTCGTGATCCTCGGGGTTGTGAGATCGAGTTCTAGGTGGGCTCCATGTTGGGCAGGGAGCCTGGTTAATATTCTCTCTCTCCCTCTCCCCCAGCCCTTAAAAAATGTGAAGTTTATTTTTCTCGTAATTTGAATACATTTATTTTGGAAATTTTAAACAAGTTAAACCAAATGGAGAGAACCATCAAATGATAAGCTTTCATATGCATTCTAGAGTTACAGAATTGAGAGCTGCTGGGGCGCTGGGTAGGGTGGCGCAGTTGATCAAGTCTTGGACTCCTGGTTTCTCTTCAGGTCATGATCTCAGGATCATGAGATTGAGCTCGCAGCTGGGCTCTGTGTGCAACAGGGAGTCTGCTTGAGATTCTCTCTTACCCTCTCCCTCTGCCTCTTCCTGCTTGCATGCTTGTGTACACATTCTCTCTCAAAATAAATGTGTTAAAAAAAAGAACTGTAGTGTTGCTGTTGTGCACACACACACATACATACTCACACACACTCTGCTTCCCAATAAGCATGAGTTTTGTGTATTGACCTTGTATCCCGCAACCTCATTAAATTCACTTATTTGTGTTAGTTACTTTTACTAATGTGAATTTTTTGCTAATTTTCTGCGTAGATGGTCAAGTCATCTCAAAGAGCCACAGTTCTGCTTCTTCCTTTGCAATCCTAATGCCTTTAATTAACTTGTTTATTTATTTACTTATTTATGTTTATTTAATTAACTTGTTTATTTATTTACTTATTTATGTTTATTTAATTAACTTGTTTATGACTGGTCTTGTTTCGCTGGTTAGGAATTCTGGTGCAATTTTGAGTGAAAGTGGTAAGAGTAGACTTTCAGTTGCCTTTCTCATGTTACTGGGAAAGCATTTATTCTACCACTGTCTTCATAATATCATGTAATAATCACTGTTGTATTAGTTGTGGGTTTTCTATTGCTGCCTTTAATCAGGTTGAGAAAGTTCCCTTCTGTTCTAGTTTGTTGAGTGTTTTTATCATGAGTGGGTGTTCACTTTTTTCAAAAAGTCTTCCCATGTCTACTGAAATGGCTATTTGATTTTTCCCATTTTTCTGTTAATATGGTGCATTACTCTCATGGCTAGAATAAATCCCATTTGGTCACAATGTATTATATTTAATTTACTAGTTTTGATATGCTAATATTTTGTAAAGGATCTTTTTTTTGCATTTATGTTGGTCTGTCATTTTCATTTCAGGTTTTGGTATAATGGTGGTATGGGACTCCTAAAATATGTATGTTAGGAAATACTCCTTAATTTTTGAAGGAATTTGCATAAGATATGGTTTATTTTTAGTTTGGCATGTTTGGTAAAATGTATCAGTGAAGCCATTTAAGTTGGAGCATTTTTGGTGAGATTTCTGATAATAAATCCAGTTTCATTAATAGCTAGATACAGGACTATTCAGATTTTTTGTTTCATCTTGTGTCAGTTTGGGCAAATTATGATTTTTTTTTTTTTTTTTTTAGGAATTTGTCCATTTCATCTAAGCTGTTGATATATTTGGCATAAAGTTGCTCTTAATATTTCGTTATTTAAGTCTTTGCAGGATCTCTAATGATAATATCTTTATTAAATTCTGATATCAGTAAACTGTGTTCTCCTTTTTCTTACCTTTGGTCAGCTTTACTAGGAGAATATATTTCACTAAGCTTTTCAAGGAGCCAACTTTTTGCTTTGTTTTCTTTGTCCTTTTTTTCTGTTTTACTGCATTTGCTCATTACCATTTTAATTTGTGTTTCTTTTTTTTTCTGGCTTAAGGTAAAATAGTACATCACTGATTTTAAAACTTTTTTAAAAATATAAGCACTTAAATCTATGGATTTATCTTACTTCACTGCCTAAGTATGTCCTGCAAGTTTTGATGAAATATGTTTTCATTATTATTTAGTGTAAAATGTTTCCTAACTTCCTTTGTGATTTCTTCTTTGAACTAGGGGTTATTTAGAATAATGTTGCTTAATTTGAAAAGATACAGGGGTTTTTATATAGCTTAGTGTTTTGATTTCAGCTTTCTATTTAATTGTAATTACAGAAGATACTATGTAAAATTTCAGTCATCTGGAATTTTTTGGTTATTTAAAAAAATTTTTTTTATGATCCACCATATGGTCTCTCTTGATTTTTCTGCTGTTCTGGGTGTCGTTTTGTTTGTTTGTTTGTTTGTTTTATAAATGTCTGGTCAGCATGGGTGATAGTGAGTCATATCTTCTCTGACTTTACTGATTTCTTTTTCTTTAGTTCTGTCAGCTACTGAGAGAGAGGTAACATCTCCAACTATGATTGTGAATTTATCTGTTTCTTTTTTCTGTCTATTTTGTTTTATATGTTTTGAAGCTCTGTTATCAGATGCATTCACATTTATAATGATTATATCTTCTTGATATATTACATCTTTTATGCTTATGAAATGTCCATCTTTTTTTTTTTTTTGGTATAATACTCTTTGATTTGAAATTCAGTATGTCTGTTATTAATATAAGCACTCCAGACTTTTTCTGCTTAATGTTTACATCTTATATCTTCTTAAAATGTTATTTTACATTTATTTACTTATTATTATTTTTATTATTTTACATTTAGCTTATCTGTGTTTTATATTTAAACTGCCTCTTGTATACAGCATATTTTTGGGTGTGGCTCTGTTTGTTTTTGTTTTTGTTTTTTCTTGATCTCATTTGACAGTCTTTATGCTTTAATGTAGACCATTTATATTTAGACCATTCATATTTATTAAGGTAATTATTAATATGGTTGAGTTTCCTTCTTCCCATATTCCTGCAATTTTGGGGTTTAGAATTTTTTTACTTTCTCATTTTATTTCTGCTGTGGCTTGTTAGTTATATCTCTTATTAAAATATAAAACAAATCTATGGTTGATGTTGATTTGATTGAATTTAGGTCTTCTGTTTTGTTATTTATTTTCTATTTGTCCTATTTAAAAAAATCTCTCTGTGTGTTTATATATATTGTATATATTATATATACAATTGTGTAATTATATATATTGCCTGTATATATATGTGTATGTGTACACACACACACACACACACACACACACACACACACACACACACACACTGTCCTTCTGTTCAGACTCAATACTTTATTTTGCCTATTGTGAAGAGCAAGCTGGAATCTCAGCTTTTTTCTCCACTTTTTGATTTCCGCTTTCAGGCTTGCTGGAGTCTTTTCTGTGCATGTACAACTCAAGGTTTAGCCATAATTTGGGTTGAATTTACCTCTAGGTTTTGGGGCTGCCTTATGTGTCTCACTTGTTTGTGGGCTGTCTCTCTTACTTTCCAGCCATTTTGGCATCTCTGACTCTAGCATCTGACTCTAAAGTGAGCAAGACTATAGTTTTCTGCCTAAATTGTATCCACCTTAATTGCATGGAATGGGGGAGCTGGTCAAGCAGAAAGCCGCATTGATGCAGATCCCACCCAGTGCAGTTCCTTTTTTCCGGTGCCACCATACCTCCAGTTTCTGCTTGCTTTTGGTGCTTTCCACTGCCTTCAACTAGTTATTTTGTATATTTTATATAGAGTTTATAATTTTATGTGTGGGAAGATTAGTCTAATGTAAGTCACCCGACTTATACTCTGATAAGTATATGCTTCAATGTATGGATATAAAAACCTGTTTAAGTTTTATAGTTCACTTAATTTTGTCATGGAATTGCTCATAACAAGTTAGGTGAAGTAGAAATTTCATCTGCATTTATATTTGAGGAACCTGATGGTTTCAAGCAGCTTAGTTCCTATCACCTAGAAACATAGCTGAACCTTTTTTGTCAAGTGCATGTATAGAATCATAAGCTGGAAGAGACATTAGAAGTCATCTCGAGGGGTGCCTCGGTGGCTCAGTGGGTTAAGCCTCTGCCTTCAGCTCAGGTCATGACCCTGGGATTGAGCCCCGCATTGGGCTCTCTGCTCCGCAGGGAGCCTGCCTCCACCTCTCTCTCTCTACCTGCCTCTCTGCCTACTTGTGATCTCTGTCTGTCAAATAAATAAATAAAATCTAAAAAAAAAAAAAAAAAGAAAAAAAAAAAAAAGAAGTCATCTCGACTTGGGGCGCCTGGGTGGCTCAGTGGGTTAAGCCTCTGCCTTCGGCTTAGGGTCCTGGGCTTAAGCCCCGAATCAGGCTCTCTGCTCGGTGGGGAGCCTGCCTCCCCCCTCTTTTTGCCCGACTCTCTTCCTGCTGGTCATCTCTCTGTCAAATAAATAAATAAAATCTTTAAAAAAAAAAAAAAAAAAAGAGGGCATCTCGACTTATACCCATTTATCTTCCACATTAGAAAACAGGTCATTTTTCGAGTTAGGGACTTCACCTGGACCAGTAGCTGAGATTTCTTTATGGCCAATTTTATGATGCTTCATATTTTGTTTCTTTCTCACACTGTGGCCAGATTGGAGTTGTTTTGTTTGTTTGTTTGTTTGTTTGTAATTCTTTTTTTTTAAAAGTTTCTTTCTTTTTTATTAACATATAAGGTATTATTTACTTCAGGGGTACAGGTCTGTGAATCATCAGTCTTACACCGTTCACAGCACTCACCATAGCACATACCGTCTCCAGTGTCCATCCCCCAGCCACCCCATCCCCCACCCCCCAAAGTTTCTTATTAGTACCTGATGCGGGGATGGCACAGAACTGTTGGACAGGAGGGGACTTTAAAACCCCGTGAGAATGGAAAAAGAGAGCATTTTCCATTTGGTGGAAGGAATCCTTATGCTATTTGAGTGTATCACTTACTGCTCTGTGTCCAGCGGGGAACACATGGAAGCCTTTCCTCTGGAGCTTATTGTGTTACCTCCCTTGGAGAAGCTCTTTCTATTTTCTTTGACACAGAGAAACTTTTCTTCAATTATCTGTTCACATTCTGTAATCAACCACGTTATCCTACTGATGTCATTAACTGTGTTCCTATCACTTTTACCTATGTCATTGTTAACGCTAGTTTTTTACTTAGCATATTTTCTTTTTCCTGTGTCTTTGTCAGTGGAAATCTTCTGTGTCCTTCAATTATAAGTTCTAATATAATCTCTGTTTTTTTCCCAGATCAGTCTTACAAAGGCAGAGTGATTTCTCTTGTCTGCAGTGTTCTGTCGCTTCACTTCCTTGTGGCTCTATATGGGCTCCTGTTAGCTCCATCATTTCTCTTTGTCCGTTGTCAACACCCCGAGTGCAGGAACTGTGTCTGATACAAGGGTATTTTGCATCTAGGGTCTACCAGCACTTTGACCATGGTAGGTGCTTAGGCTTGGAGTGAAGGAGGAAGAAGACAGTTTTAGAAGGTCAGACAGCAGTATGTCACAGATTTCAGGGCAAGGAAAACTAGAATTGGGACAGCTGAGGTGAGGCAGGGAACACAAAATAGATCACAATTATGAAAGCATCCTGTATCTAGGATAGGCTTTTGGCCAGGGCAATGCTGGGATTCTAGATCACATTGTGTATCTGTCAAGCTTTTGTGTGAGGGAAAATGGAACTAACGGTATTAAATGGTAGAAATGACCGAATGGTTCTTCCTGGCCCAGGTGGCTGCACAGGACTTCGCCTGACCCAGAATGGATTAGTATAGAAGGTGTCTATGTCAGGTAGGTGCACTCTGGACACTAGAGTGAGAATAGAGTAGTGGTCGTAGTTCTGGAATATCTGTAAATATCTTAAACTCTTGGAAGTGCAAAATACTTCTGAGGTCAAGACACCTAACTTTTCCCACCTAGTAGAATCTTTTCTACCAAGTTTCTGATGGATCCTTTGTCTCAGGGATTGTGGGTAACTAAAATCTCACTGTGTAAGGCATAAGTGTTTCATTATTTAACAGCTCTGGGTACTAGTGCACTTTCCTTTGGCCTCCTGAGCAATATAAAACAATTTCTGTTTTCCATGTGATAGGCCTTCAGATATTTCAGGATTGCTGTGATAGCTTCCCTAAAACCTTTTTAAGCAAAGTGTCCTCTTTTCTTTCATTTGTTTATTGTATGACGTGGTTTCTCACCCTCACACTTAATTTGGGTGTCCTACTGTGGAAATAGCTCAGTTTGTCCATGTTCCTGGTGCCCAGAAGTGAGCGTAATCCTGCAGGTGTGCTCAGTGCGGAGAAGAGCACAGCAGGCCTGTTGGCTCCCACGGTATATATCTCGGGGGGGCCGTCGCTGCCATCCAAGGCTGCAGTCCTTTTCTCAGTTTTAACTTTGAAAGCAACTTTTATGATGTGTTCTTCATGCAGATCATTTACATATGCCAATTTGTTGTCCACATGTTAGCAATTTACATTCCTATCACTGGTGTGTAAAAGTTTCTGCTTTATCTTGTCATAGTTAATCACTGGGTGTTATTCATTTTAGTTCTTGCCATCATATTGCTGTTTTAGTTTACATTTATTTGTTATTAAGGCTTAACTTTGTTGTTGGTGCTTTTAGCCATTTTTTCTTCAAAGGAATTGCTTGTTTCTGACTATAGTCAATTTTTACATATGCGGCCTGTGTCTTTTATGTATTTTATGTCTTCTTATTTATTTGTAAGCGCTTTTTGTATATAAAATGATAGCATCATTTTATTAATCATTTTGTTGTTAAAAGTATTTTCCTGGCTTGGATATATATCTTTCAGTTTTATGTTTTTGTCATGTAAAAGTTTTATAATTGTTCTGTAGTTTAATATATCAGACTTTTCCCTTCCAAGGAGGCCATTGAGGTCACACTTAGGAACTTTTGCCCTGTTTTCTTTGAGCATCATTATGATTGAAACCATTTGTATTATCTACATAATGTATTAATTCCTTTTGTAAAAGATCCAAGCAGTATATAAATAAGCAGAGTGTGATAGGATTCCTTTACTCCCGATTTCCTTCTCAGAAATAGCCACTGTTGAGTGGGGTGTGCTACTGTAAAGCCAGAAGGATACATACCAAACAATAGGTAATATTTGTCTCTTGTCAAGAGATTGGAATCCAAGACATTAGGTGGGGGACAGGAAGAGGGATAATTAAAGAAATGAGATTTTTGCACTTTATTTTGTATGTTTGGATCTTTTGTTTTATCTCATTTTGCATATATGTTTAATGTCATAATCACTTAACAGCGATTATGTTGTCTGTGGCATTGCAACATGGTCACTCTGACATTCTGAAAGGAGTGTCTAACTTGATAGAACTTGCCTTCAGAGAATCTCTTCTTCTCATCCATCTACTTTTCGAACTTTTAAGTACCTGTGTACTGTCAAATTAGTCCCATGGTTAAAAGGATGGAATTAAACTTCAGATCTTGGCTTTGCCATTTCTTAGTAACTGTGGGCAAAATACTTAATATGCCTTAAATTTCTCATCTATAAAATGGTGATGATAACAAGTGGTTGTAAAACTCTTGATCAGCTCTTCTCACAGTGTGTGGGACATACCAAGTCGTTAACAAACAATAGCTACTATTTAATAATCTGTTGCTAAATTACCAATCAGCTTTATTAATATTTAATAATTAGGCTTATCCATTGTTTTCCTCTGTAAAAACAATAAGGACTTGCCCTTTTCAGGTTTTTTTTTTTTTTT
Source organism: Enhydra lutris kenyoni (assembly GCF_002288905.1). Classification (NCBI taxonomy): domain Eukaryota; kingdom Metazoa; phylum Chordata; class Mammalia; order Carnivora; family Mustelidae; genus Enhydra; species Enhydra lutris. Next base: position 9,134,428 of record NW_019154108.1, on the reverse strand, counting down.
TTTTAAATCCCTTCTGATTTTCTCTGTTTCTCAGAGACTATTGATGCTAACTGGAACTCGGCGATAAGTCACTTACTGTCTTCTCAGCACCTTTAGGCATCAATGTTTGCATTATGACAGTTGTCTTTTGAGGAGATAAGTGTAAGTCAATCAGTATTCCTTTCCTGTTGTCTGGGCCTCAATGCTGTGCTGTCTTCCTCTGGCTTCATCTTTTATAATTTTGAAATTCATGTTGGTCTGTAACTATTTTTCTCCCGTTGATTGAGGACTTAAATTTCTTTTAGTTGTTCTCTGTATCTATTCTTCGTTACACTTCTATCTTTCCCAACATTTTTTCCCTACATTAAATGAACTAGTGCTTCGAGCAACAAGTATATGTACTTTTTTCTTCCTCACTCAGGGTTGGGTAAGGTCAAATGATAGTCACATTTTAGTCCTGTGCTTAAATTTTACTAAAACTCTTTGCTATACAAGAATGCTAATTCCCTTTTCTTGCACAGTCGGCAGCAAATACATTCTATCCCAAATTCATTGGCCAAGAAGTAGAGCTTCAGTGCGCTTTGTTTTTTGACTTTATAAAATTAAGCAGTAGAGAAACTAAAAATGAAAATAAAAGTAGTAAGAATTGGGAAGAAGGGTGAAGGGGAACCAGGTTTTCGCCTTCAGAGTAGGAAGTCAGTTGATGTGTTTACAGGTGATAAATCAAGAGACAGGCTTAATACCAAAAACATTAAAAGTGGCTGTTTCTGAGAAGTGGGAAAAAGAGGGAGGCTGCGTGTGTTGTGTGTGTGTGCACGTGCACGTGCGCAGGCGTGGTGGAAGAGACACTTTGGTTTTTAAGTTTTCTATTCTTTCATTTGCTATTGAATTATTGTTATTGGTGCATGTATCAGTTAATTATGGATCCCATCCTGCATGATGCCAGGTTATTTATGAAAATGAGAAAGTACAGTTTTATATATAGATGTATGTTTAAAAATTGTTTGGAAAGAAATATACCAAATATGAAAAGTGTTTATCTCCAGGTAGTGAGTTTTTTTCCGTCATTATATTTTTCTGTATTTTGTGTAATTTCTAAAGTGATTATATTACTTTCATAGCTAGAAGAAATGTTATTAAAGGAAAAATATCTAGGACCTCCTGGATTTAATTTGTCACGCTTACTTGGCATCAGTAGGACTGTTTTTTATTTATACAAGTACTATAACCTTTTTTTTTAATTAAAAGAATTGTACACCATATTCTCTAAATGTTTGTAAATGTATTAGTAAGGCAGGCATTCTGCTAAAAATAACAGAAAACCCAGCCAACAGTAACAAAACAAAGACTGGTTTATTTTATTTTTTTTTACTTAAGAAGGGTAAAGGTGAGCAACTGTTAGCTGTTTAGCAAACAAAGATAAAATCATAAGAGATTCCAGCTCTCTCCGCTGTTTCACCTTTAGCTTGTCAGCTTTTCGGTCTCCACTTGTTGCTTTTCGGTTTCAAGATGGCTCTGCTAACGAGCAGCACGTTTCTGTCCAACGCAGATGGGTGGGACAGTGGCTAGTATCAGCCACCCTGTCCTTTTTATTAGGAAACTAGCAGCTTTCTCAGAGCTCACTATCAGACTTCCTTTTGTGTCACTCAGAACTGGGTTACATGTCCTCACAGCTGTGAGAAAGTGAGTAGCTCTCTTTCGGCCTCTGTAGCCGGAGGTGGCAGGGGTAGAGGGGACTGGGACTCGATACTGGGGTGGCCAACCAACAGTGTCCTCCACAGAAAGTTTCATATGTACATCAGATTCCAGGAGAGACAGCAGCCTTTCCAGACGTTAGACTGAGAATTTGGCACACAGGCAGTCTCTAAAATTCACCCCCGTGGGGATTATTCCAAAATGTCACCATTTTGTCTGGTTGTGGCAGTACTAGGCTTGGGCTCCCTTTTGTTTTTTGAGGTAATAGTGAGTTAGGGGGTATGTCAGTAAAATGCTCCCTAATTTGACTTTATTTTTCTTATAGAATCCAAATTTCAGTTTCTAGCAGTATGTGAAAGCGTGAGTTTTTAAGTTATCAGATGAATTATGTAAATATTTTCATTTTTAAGTCAAGAGTATGCAATGAAAATGTTGGTCACAGGTTTTATCAAAGGATGATTCCAACTTTACCAACCCAAATAGTACTGGGTCAGCCCAAAATACCCAGAGTACATTGTTCAAAGTATTTGGTCATATATTTACTTGGATTTTTTTCATGCACGTATTTTAATGGGTATTACCACTTATTTTCTTATTCCTTTGTCTTGGACTTCTTTAAAAAAAACTTTTATTAAAAATACAGATATGTAAGGTTGCCTTTGTGATATTTATGGGTTTCTGGATTAAAATGGCGCTGAGTAAAATATGCCACTCTTAAATTAGACTTGTTTATAAAAGTCTAGTACTTAATAGTTGTGTTTATGAATGAATTGACAAACTTTAAATTTGTATTTGTCTTACTGTAAACCAGAGATATTTATTTAGTTCTAGACCATTTTTCCTTAGTCCAAAAAGGACTAACTAAGGACTTGGCTTTTGAGGAGTGAAAAATTGTCCTTGGAAAGGAAATGATTAAGAAACAAAAAAAGAAAAGGAAAAGAAATGGTCATATTCATTTCTAGTACTTGGAAAACTAATTTCTCTATTTAATTATAGAGAAATACGTGCAGGAGACTGGGGAAGATATGAAGATGAAGAAACAGGTCACCTGCTGTCATGGAGTTTATAGTCTTAAGTGGGGGAAGAGACTCTGTCTGAGTCAATTTCCCCAACTGTAAAGTGGGGATAATGATAGTTCTTATCTACCTCGAGGTGGTTGTCTTGAAGACTGAGTGAGTGAAATCCTGTGAAAGACTTAAAATTAGGCCAGGCACATATTAAGTGTTCCATAAGCATTAGCTGCTATTACTACTATGATCACAAAACAGGAATTTGTACAGAATGCTTTGTGAACACAGATGAGGCAGGGATTGACTTCCTGGAAAAGCTAGGGGAGTGTTAAATTTTTACCTGCCCCTAATTCCATGTTCATCTTTGCCACTCTGATGCCTACTGCCTAGTAAGCCCTCAAAAACTGTTGATGAATGAATTAATCAGAGAATGGGAATACACTACATAAGTGAAATTTTTTTTTAAAGATTTTATTTATTTATTTGTCAGCGAGAGAGCGAGAGAGAGCGCGCGCGCTGGTCTGCACATAAGCGGGCAGAGAGGCAGGCAGAGGCAGAGAGAGAAGCAGGCTCCCTGCCGAGCAAGGAGCCCGATGCGGGACTCGATTCCAGGATCCTGGGATCGTGACCTGAGCCGAAGGCAGCGGCTTAACCGACTGAGCCACCCAGGCATCCCCACAAGTGAAATTTTCTTAAAGTATCTTAAAGTAGATATAAAATTTGTAAAATTTGAAGATGTAATATCAAAATTTATTGATCTTACATTCCTGACTTAATCCTAGGGTAGAATTTAGAATATTTTTTCAAGTAAGTAAGTAATAGAAAGTAATTTAAGAAATAGAAGAGCTATTACTTTCAACATGTTATTTGAAACAAGCTGGGTTTTCAAACTGTTTAAGTTACAGTATTTTCTAGCAAGGACCTGGGATATAAGTATACGGCAGCCCACAGCTCTGTCTGTAGATTTTGGCAGTATTGTGTGGTTTAGATCTGTTTAGTGACATCAGTTACCTACTGTTGCAGAACAGACCACCCCACACTTAGTGGCTTAAACCAACAATGGTTTATTAGTTTTCATGATCTTATGGTTTGACTTGGAAGTTGAGGTGGTCTCACTTGGGGTCACTCCTGTGGCTGCATTGGGAGACTAAACCGGGAGATCCAGATTTGGGGCCCGAGTTCAGTGTTGGCTAGGAGTGCCGTCAGTCTCCACCACGCCACCCTTCCTCCGCAGAACAGCCTGCGCTGTTTGAAAGCATGTGACTGCCTCCCTCTGCGAGTGGAAGCCACCAGTCCTTCCCAAGGCCAGTTCCAGAGTTGGCACAGCATTTGTGTTAATCCTATTTTGTTGGTCGGACAAGTCGCAAGGCCAGCCTAGAGTCAAGGTGAGGAGAAATAGAGTCCATTTCTTGGTGGGAAGAATGGCAAAGAATTTGTGGCCCTTTTAATCTGCGAGAGAAGCATGGTGCCTTACTATTTTTGATTGGCTATTTATCCTTCATATTTATAATTTCTTCCCTTATGTTTTATCTCTTTTCCTCTTTCCTTTCATTCCTAGTAAAATTTCATAGTTTGCCTTCAAACTCCTCCGAGGATTCAAGTTTCTGTTCTTTTGATGCAAACTTACTTTTCCATAGTGTGGATCCTAGTTCTGCCCTGCTGGTTTTGGTGGGGCTATATGTTTTTCTAGTTTTATGTTAATGTATTCTGTATCTTAGCTATCTCCCTTTGCTTTGCCTCTTTTAACTCTAATTTTATGTAGTCTATTACAAGTTTTTAGACATAACAGACATCATGGCTAGGTCTGGTAGCAGGACTGGACTGGAGGTAGGATCAGAAACCCTGGGTGGTGTCTACCGTGCTGTGTTACTGACGGGAGGAGCCTGAGTCTTTGGTTTAGGGATCTAGTGGAACATGACCAGACTGTCCCTTTGCACTGAGACAGTCTTGAGATTTTGCTAGTCACTGCTGAGCTTTTACTTAAGTGTGGTTGTAAGAATGATTTCAGCAGGTTACCCATAAAACTGCCATGAAATTGCTCAAATTTTATGATTTAAAACATGTAAGCTGTTGTTAGACTAGTTTAGAAAGCAGTTCAACCTGGTGTTTACCTTGGAAAAGCATTTCCAGAGCCATGTAAACATGGAGTGGCAGCTGAGTTCCAAAAATATGGAAGGGGCACCTGGAAGGCGCGTTTGGTTAAGCATCCAGCTCTTGGTTTCACCTCAGGTCATGATCTCAGGGTCGTGAGATTGAGCCCCATGTGGGGCTGTGCACGCAGCGGGGAGTCTCTCCCTCTGTTCCTTCCCCTCCCACCCCCACTCTCTCTCTTTAAATAAAAAAATATATAAATAAAAATGAAATCTTTTTTTAAAAAAAGAATGTGGAATTATAAGCCACAAGGTATTATGAACTTGTCAGCTGCTTGAGTAAGCCATCTTAGAAGAAAACCCCATTCAAATAGAGCCTTTTGATGACCACGGCCGTGGTCACCATATTGCCTGTGGTCTCATGAGAGAACCTGTTTCAGGCTAAGCCACTCTTGCCTCCATTGAAACTGTGCAGTAGAAGATCATTGTATTTAAAGATGCTGACTTTGGGGGTAGTTTGTTATGTAGTGATTGATAATACAGATTTTGTACCAGTGGTTTTGTTTTGCGAAAACAAATTTAAGATGGAGGACTATTTTTGGAACTCGGTGGTGGGTGCAAGTGGGAAAGATTAGGAGGCATTTAGCGAAAGCCTGAAGAGCTTTGAATCGACTCTTGGTGTAAGTTGGACGGCCTCTGGGAAGGCTGTGGGTGAGAGCTTAAAGAGCAGTGAGAAAATGTCAGTGGAAATATGAGGAAGGAAATCCTTGTTCTGTAGTGGCAGAAAGCTTAGCTGTTCAGTTGCTAAAATGTAGAAGGAGAGAAATAACCTAAGGGAAGTACTGTTAACAAAAAGGAGCAAGAACTGTTGAGTTTGAGAATTCCTGGCCTCTTTGTATGACCAGTATTGCTGAAATTAAGAAGGAGATTCTGGGGGGGAGGGGGGCGCCTGGGTGGCTCATTCGGTTAAGCGGCTGCCTTCAGCTCAGGTCATGATCCCAGGGTCCTGGGATCCAGCCCTACATTGGGCTCCCTGCTCGGTGGGAAGCCTGCTTCTCCCCTGCCTGCCATTCCCCCTGCTTGTGCTTGCTCTCTGTCTCTCTCCCTTGCTCTCTCTCTGTCGAATAAATAAGTAAAATCTAAAAAAAAAATGTAGATTCTGGGGAAGATCAAATATGGGACACTTAGGAAAACATCCACCAGGGAAGCTGAGGATGTGACTTGAAAATCCTTTGGGACCTTGGAAAGATCCCAGGTGTTCCCTTAGAGAACTGAGTAGTCCAACAGTAGGGGTTCTGGAAACATGGAGAGAGCTGGCCGCCTCAGTCCTGGTAGAGGGGCTTCTCTTGTGCAGAGTTGTGAGTGTGGCCTTTTGTCTCCTAATGGAGTAAACCATGACCTGCAGAGCATTTCCTATTCTGTCTCTCTCTCTTTTAAAGACAGTTGAGTTGGCAGAAGCCCTGTCGGCTTGGACTGCAAGGGCCAGAGACTGCGCGTGGGAGGCAGCGTTTGGACCCCTGAGCCTCTCTGCAGGCGGGAAGCACACTGGCAAGACCACAGGGGTTCACTCCTGGGCTCCCCTCTTGGGCAGGAAAGGATGACTCCAAAAGCAGAACTGAACTCCTGAAGGGCAGACCCTCATCAGGAACTGCCTGGGCCCCACTGGATTTCAGAATTGCTATGAGCCACTGATGGCCATCGTCTTCCTTATCCCCACCCCCTTTTAAAAGATTTTATTTCCTTATTTGAGAGAGAGAGAGAGCACGCAAGCAGGGAGAGCAGCAGGCAGAGGGAGAAGCACACTCGCGGCTGAGCAGGGAGCCCATCGTGGGGCTGGATCCCAGGACCCTGGGATTATGACCTGAGCCGAAGGCAGCCGCATAACCAACTGGGCCCCCAGACACCCCAGTATTACTTTATCTTCCTTACCCCTTCCTGAGCAGCAGTGCTACGGTGGTTTCTCTCTGCCTCCTGCACAATTGGTCCTGAGTTTCTGACTCCCAGAAAGTGCGAGATTATAAAAATTGTCCAGGTACTAGGTCTTGTGGCAGTCTGCCATGCGGCGATAGAAGACAAATGTAGTGATGCTTAGGCTGAAATTGCAAGTCTGGGAAGGCAGCTGTGCAAGGGTGGCAGGCGGTGGGGTGGGGCCAGTAATGCAGGGGTGAGGAGGGCCTCCCATGCAGGGGCCAGGAGCTGGTGGATTCAGTGGAAAAGCGTGCAAATGCAGGAATGTTCTTAAATGTAATTTTTGATTAAATATTGGAAGGGGCGCCTCAGTGGCTCAGTGGGTTGAGCCTCTGCCTTTGGCTCAGGTCACGATCTCAGGGTCCTGGGATCAAGTCCCGCATTGGGCTCTCTGCTCGGCAGGGAGCCTGCTTCCTCCTCTCTCTCTCTCTCTCTCTCTCTCTGCCTGTCTCTCTGCCTACTTGTGATCTCTGTCAAATAAATAAATAAAGTCTTTAAAAAAAATATTGGAGAAAGGAATTATCTGATCACGATTATTACCAAGAGCTACAGAGTTTTATGTGTGAAATGAGGAAAACATTTTTCTGCTTATTTTACATGTAATCATTTAGTCTTTTTGTTAATAAAGTTATGTCTACATAGCATATCTTTTCTGAGGTTAATGTACAGATTTCATACACAGTTATTTATTTGTTTGTTTTAAAGATTTTATTTATTAGGGAGAGAGAGAGCACATGCAAGCAGGGGGAGGGGCAGAGGGGAGAGAATTTCAAGCAGACTCTGCACTGAACTCAGAGCCCCACACAGGGGTCGATCTCATGACCCTGAGAGCATGAACTGAGCCGAGTTCAGGAGTTGGTTCACCAACTGACTGAGTCACCCAGGCGCCCCATTTCATCAAGGTATTTAAAATGAATAAATGTTAGATACTGTAGGGCTCTATACTCATCTCTTACCTACATTTATCTATAAAGTGATTGGAAAAAAGGGGGATTACCTACACTCCTTTTTCTTTGGGAAATTTTAAATATACGGAAAAGCTAAAAGTATATAGTGTTAATGAAGCACGTAAACAGCCTCAGTGTTCTGCTGCATTTATTTTTTCCCAGTCATACTGAGGTACACTGGGCAAAAACTGTATGTTTAAGGTGTGCAGTGTGACATTTTGATAGGTTTATATATGCTGTGGAACCATTACCATATCAAGCTGGTTGACATACCTGACTCCTCACATGGTTACAGTTTTCCTTCTACCTTTTTATTTCTTTCTTGGGTGGGGGGTGAACTGTTGGAAGGGAGTTGCAGGTTTTGCTGTCTGTAAGTCCTTTAACCCGAATCCCCAGGAATGAGGTAGTTACAACCACAATACCATCAACACAGCTAAGAAGATTAATACATTCAGTAATCCCATCTAATATGGTAGTCCAAAAAAACTTAAACATTTTTTAAAAATCCAGAGTCCATACTGTTTATTTGGTTGTTTCTCTGGCCCATTATATTCTGGAATAATAAATCATGACATAATTCTTTCTGAGAAATGGATTCTAATATTTGGGTTGATTTTTATGCCTCAAGTTGCCTGTAGAATGTCCCACATTCTGGATTCGTCTAATTTGTCCTCACTGTTAGAGTCACATTCAATATTTTTTGGTGAGAAAACTGCAGGGATTACGTGTTTTTGATCAAGAAGGTGGTTTATGGGTCTCTTTACTATAAAGACGTATTTTCCCCATTTATAAATCTGTGGGGTCGTAGTCCCCCACAACTCTTCACTTTGGTTTAAATGTCTGTTGATGATACTTGCCTGGAACAGTTTTTACATTGTGAACTGTAGAGGAATTGCTTTTAGTGCTCATGTGTAAGAGAGTCATATTTGCAAGGAAAGAACCCTCTGTTATTTTTCTTTTAAGAATAAATATATCAATTGGTCTGGGATTTAAAAATATTTATTGTCTGAGTTCCATGTATGTTTATTTTCCTTAATGATGGATTTGGAGAAGTCTTGGTTTAATTTAAAACAGTAAGTTAATAACAACATTCAGATGGTTCCTAGAATTGCTGACCGTGAGGCTCATCGAACAGTCGTGTAATACTTCTTGAATGCCTGGTAAGGTGCAGGGAATCACACCAGATAGTTTAATATGCTTAATGCTAAAAATCATAGCTCTCAAGTATTATCCAGCTGAGAAGGTAAGAAACACGATCATATAAAAATAGAATAATAGTCACCACAGAAGATCGTAAATGCCAAGTTACTGGTGTAGTCAATAAATGCTTTTCAGTGTTCAGAGAGTGATCACTTTGAACTTTGACCTGTGCAAAGCAGTGTCAGTCTGTGAAGTGTTTTAAGATGTCACTGACATTCTGAACCTGGGCCTTTTAAGCATGCTTTCCAATAAATATCACGTGTCTACCATGTTCCAGAAAAAAGAATAAAAAACCTGTCCCTTGCCCCCGAAACAATTACTGAGAGAGAGGAAAAGCACAGGAATGTACACTACCTGTGGCCATAAGGACGCTCCAATACAGTCATCTCCCGAGGGCCATGGCTGTGTGGACGAGAGAACTAGGACTTGATGTTGCTTGGGAGATGGGTGTGGGTGTGTGTCTGGAAAGGCTTCCCGGGGAAGTGGTATCTGGGTCTGGTAGGTGTGTTTAGATTGAGAACGGAACACTATCCTCGGCAATGGAAGGTGGGCCCACGTACCCAGAGGTGTGACCGTGAGAGCAGTGGTTTCCCGAGAGGCTAGTGATGCCATTTGTAGTCGATGCAGGAGCAGTCCTGATTGGGATGGGTGTGACAGGAGTGTGTTTGCGTGTGTGCATCTGTAATTTTTTTTTTCCTGGATGGGAGAACACCACAATTGAGATTTTAGTGGTTGGCACAATTTTTCAGAAAAGGTGTATGGAAAGATGAGCAGTGGAGTGAAGAAGGAACTCAAGAAACATGTACTCTGATAACACGTGGGGAGTGGGAGGAAAAAGAGCCTCTTCAGGCAAGCACAGAAGGAGCTATTTATTAGGAAAGGCACTGAAATAGTAAGGCCAGAGCCACCGGACAAGAGATTTTACAAGAGGCCAATTAATGTCACATACAACAGAGTATACAGACAGAATGAAAACTGAAAAAGGCCATTGGATTCGACAGTGAAAGGATGCTCTGAATTCAGATTCAGTGATTTTTGGGGGGAGGGTGGTGTGGAAGCCAGATTTCTGGGGAGTAAGGAGAGTCCATTGATGTTGAAATATCAGATTGAAGCCATTTGTTTGTAAAATTTGGCAGTGAGAGTAGAGGAGGAATAAAATGAGACCGCTTGGTCAAAGGAAGTTTATTTTCAAAGAGAATACCTTGTAGGCACACAGTGGCAGGAGGGGAATGGGACTGAAGGTCCTGCTGAGGGTGGGAGGAGATGAGAACTTGGGAGAAGGGGTTACTTTTGGAAAGGGGGAAAAGCGAACCTCAGTCCAGAGGGGAGGATGCGGGAAGAGCGGAGAGAAGGAAGGATTATTAAGGAAGAGAAGAGGAAAAGAAGGAACTTCTAGATGATGGCCAGTATGTGCTCTGTGAATTTGGAGAGTGCAAGATTGCCTCGGTTTAGCACTTCCTGCTCTGTTCATGTACCTCAGGAGCCCGCAGGAGCACAGAGGAAGCCCGCACCCGCCCAGCATTCTCTGAAGGTGGAGAGTAGCATGGCGGAAGGCTAATGGGCAAGACCGTAGTCACGTGATATTCTCTACCCTTAGGAAAATGTTCATACCCTCCCCCCAAAATCAATTAATTGAACACTAAATCTTCTAGTATTATCTTAAAATGTGATTATTAATACATAAAGATTTAAAATGACCTTATTTAGGAATTAGAAAACATTACTAGGTTTAATTTTAAATGTTTTGTTAGTACATACATTTTTTTTTAAAGATTTGATTAATTTGAGAGAGAGAGGGAGAGAGAAGAACGAGAACAGAGGGAGAGTGAGAAGGAGAAACAGACTCCCGGCTGAGCAGAGAGCCTGATATGGGACTCGATCCCAGGACTCTGGGATCATGACCTGAGCAGAAGGCAGATGCTTAACCGTCTGAGCCACACAGGTGCCCCAGTATATACATTTAAAAGCATGTGGTAGGTAGACCAAATTATTAAGGGATCAAATTTTCAAACATTTAAAATTTTGCAGCATGTTATTTTTTTGAACTGAGGACGTTTCTGAGGATAATTCGTCAAGACTTTAAACATTTTAAGTAACAAGAGCTCAACCCAAGCTTGAGCAATGAAAGAAACATAAGAGGGGACAGCTTTAATAGATTCTATCAATGGTGAATCCAAGACAGGCTGATTGCAGGGATGCCTGAATCCAGGAATCCTGGTGATGGTGTCAGACATTCTGTCTTCCGTTCCATTCCATTCTGCGTCTGTCTGTGATGGTCTTGTTTTCAAGCAGCCTTCTGCTCTGTGGCAGCCCCAGGGGCTCAGCAGTACAGCTTACTGTCCAAAAGGAAGATAGACTTTCCCCCGCCAACCGTGTGGTAGATACCAGAACAGATCCCGTTTGGCCATGTTGCCTTCCCCAATTACCACCAGAGCTAGGAGCACAGCCCACACTGATACTGGAGAGCCTGGGTTGAAGAAGGTCACCATGATTATGGGACAAGCGGGGGCTTTACGATTTTGGCACGTTTCCTTCCAGTCTTATGTGCACACGTATATAGAGTGTGTACGTATTTGTTCTATAACAAACCAGGTTGTCTAATGAAGGCCTTGTGTTGAAATCAGATTCCTTAGAGAGAATCAGCCTTTGCTTGCTTATAGAAATGAACCTTAACAGTTTCTTTATGATTTCATAGATACTGTAGAAGCCTTTTTCTTTTTTATAAGTAAAAGTGTTTTCCGTGCCACGTATCACAATATTTTTATGTCTTCACAAAAATGGAGCAGCTGTACGTGGGTCGGTTTTAGTAGCAGCAAACACAAACACACAGAAACCAAACAACCGTCACAACACGCACACACAACCTGGGTCTCTCCTTGGGATTAGGAGGCAGTTGTGATGGAAACACAGAACGTAGCTGGCTTTGGAGTCAGCAGTTCGGGGCTTTCAGAGAGATGGTTGGGGGGGTGGGATTCAAGATAATGGTATACAATAGCTTGTATAGTTCGAGGCTTCTAGTAAGCGCTTGACAACAAGTGATAGCTATCAGCATAATTCTTACTGATAAGCTTTGATCTTTTGTGAGGTCGAAAGGAGCTCCATGTGACTCTAGCTGAGGTCCTGGGTTTTTATGTCAAGTCTTTCAGTGACCAATTGTGTACCCCCACCATATCAGACCACTTGACATCACTGGTCTGTAAATCAGAGAGGTGGGTTAGAGATCTTGTTTAGCTCTAAAATTCTCCTGTTTGTGATAGACTGATTTGGGTTACGGAAAAATGTAGAGTGGGAAGAATCTTTGTATACTGTAAAGAAAATTAATGATCTTAGTTTTGGTGTTAAACACATTTGGGTTTGAATTTCAAGTCCTTGGCTCACCAGCTGTGCACACTTGGAGAAATTGCTAAACCTTGTCTCGAGTAAAGAATGGCAATAATTTGTAGGAATACCTGCTCTCTAGTTTAAGGATAGTACAGAAATGCATTTGATTTTTCTTCAATAACATTTTACTTTGATTGGTGTCTGTAAAGTTCCTTCCACCTCCAAAATTTGATATGTAGAATTATTTGTGCTCTGTGAATATTTATTTATTCCATCTTTTCTGATAAATTCCTTCTAGGAAAGTTATTGTAAGTCACAAGGGTGTAGTTATAAATGTATAGTTACATAAGGCGAACTTTGTCCTACCTGCATTGTGCCTACGACATGCTGCCCTTTGAGATCACGTGGTACAGAGAGTTCATGTGGACCATTGCATAACCGGATATGAGCACTTACTGGTTAGCTACCTTACTAGTGGCTTAGTGGTGGATTGTGTTGGAATTTACCCTATAAAACTGGGCCAGCAAAAAGGAGGTGTACAAAATTACAAAAAAATCTTGGTCAGGCATTTGGAAATAAGTTGTGGACTTGGGATCTGCTAAAATTCCCATGACCAAGCCACATATCACTTAAAGATCATTGTGAAGATCAAAGGAAATAATGTATGTGTGATCCCTTGAGTGTAGTATTTTCCGTATACATTGGCTACTGCTGTTTTATTTTCATCTTTTAGAAATGTTTTTCCTCTTGATTCACCAGGCCACATTTAGTCAAGGGCAAAGCCAGTGCAACACCCAAAGCCATTCTTGCCTGAGGGCTGTACTGGAACCGTGTATCAGAAAAAACTGAAACCTGCAACGGAATTCATTCTTTCTGATCAAGTTTTAGTTCCTGAAATCATTTTTCCTGAGAATTTTTTTTTTAAAGATTTTATTTATTTATTTGACAGACAGAGATCACAAGTAGGCAGAGAGGCAGGCAGAGAGAGAGGAAGGGAAGCAGGCTCCCTGCTGAGCAGAGAGCCCGACGCGGGACTCGATCCCAGGACCCTGGCATCATGACCTGAGCTGAAGGCAGCGGCTTAACCCACTGAGCCACCCAGGCGCCCGAGAATTTTTTTTAATATTCATTCATTCATTCAGCAAGTATGCAGTACTCATTAAGGGCTAAGTACTAAGGGAAAGAGCAGTGACCACAGAGAGGTAGCATACTTTAATTAGTAAAGAGCTAGTTCATTTAGATTTCATTTCATGAGAACTTAGTAAGTTGCAAAATAAAATTAACTGAAACTGTAAAATCAAATAAGGGACACTAGTATACCAATGTCTTTTGGGTAGAAACTAGATGGTAAAGAAACTTGTTTCATTTTTTAAAATTTGGCATTTCTGAAACTTTTTTTGACCGGTTCTACCCTTTCCTCCTCACTGAACCCTCTTTCAGAAATAATAGTCTAAAGTAGGTTTATTTAACTGGAAGTGAACAATATTAGGTTACCTCTGTGATATTTGTAGGACAGAAACGGTTGCCTGTCAACGATAGCCTATGGTTTGTTTCATAGTAATTGTGTGACTCCATCCTGGTTTGCCAAGGACAGTTCTGGTTGATGCCTGTTGCTCCAGTGTGGCGATTAATAGTCTCTTCTTTAAGGCTCAGAAGTGCCCTGGTTTGGACGATAAATGAGGCGGTCCCTCGGAGTGAGCACTTAGGGATCTCATATGTACGGGGCAGCATCCTCCCCAGTTACATGTCTAGTAATTTACTCGCTTCTCTTAACACCCCTGTGAGGTTGGTACTGTTTTGTCCTTTTCTTGTTTTAGCATGAGAGTAAACTGAGACCCAGAGAGGTTCAGTCTTATGACAACACACCTGAAGGGGGTGCTCCTAACCGCCAAGCCTGCAGGTGCAGCCGCGCATGCTCAGCGAGCACGCTGCAGGGACGGCAGGCCGGAGCCCGTGGGAATGGTGACCTTGAGCAGCTAGGAAGGGGAATACAAACTTGGAATAACTGGAGAGCATGAGCCAAGAGGGATGTGTTTTAGGTTACCTAAAGTAGAATTTGGTGAATTTGATTTTGTTTTTTCCTCCAGGAATTGCCCTCCATCCTCTTTGAACTGCGAAATGTTTTCCTTTTCATTTCTAGTGTCCAGAAGTCCTAGTTTTCCCTTGTAACTTAACAAAAGAGTGTTAATTTAAAGCAATTCATTTGTGTGTATTTTGTTTTTAAGTTTAGGGACATCTTTTTCCTTTAGTAACAGAAATCAGACTTTTGGAAAAGCCCTTTTAAACCTATCCCAACTTATTAATGACAGGTTCTTCAGAGATGGAAAAGTTAATTTTAGGAAATGTATGGAGTTTTTTTACTACCCTATCTCCAGACTTCAGTGTTGATGTTTGAATTCCCCCTCATTTCACGTGGACTCCAACATAACTGGGCCCCTTTCCCATACCACCTGAAAGTTCAAGAATGCTGAAGTATATTATTACTTCCTTGACTGGTAATTTCTAAAGCTTAATAAACTTAATAAGTCTACAACCGTAGTCAACAGTGTGATTTTTATAACCAAACCTTTAAGGTGAATGTATAATTCTCAGAATTCTAAATGTGAATGTTCAGGTTAACTGAACCATAAGACAGGTGGTATATATGCATTCAGTGAGATTCGGCAAACGCTAATTGAGGTTCTTCTATGGTTAACTTTTCCGCTTTGTACTTAGGGATAAAAAGATGAGGAAACCCGTTTCCTCTCTCTTCTGCTCCCTTCTTTCCTCCCTCCTCCACCCCTCGGTCCTTTCTTCTCAGCCTCCGTCAAACCTTTACTGTGTGTCTGCTCTGTGCTGGCGACTGTGGACTCAGGCATACCAAGAAGAGTGAGCAGTACCTGCCTTCGAGTAACTTGTGCCTTAGGGAGACAGACCAGCCCCTGAGTCAGCTCGTCAGCTCTACAGCATGGTTAAATGTTGGAGCCAGGTTCACAGCCGGACCTGTCTGCCGTCCTTTAAGGACAGCAGTCATGTGGAAGGAGGAGGGGGTCTGGGGGGTGGCAAAACCCATGGTGAGTAGCCAAGGAGCTCCTGGTGACTGCCAGGGAGAGCCGCTGCTGTGGTAAGAGGTTGGCGGCCATGTTAGTTAGCTTGCGTCGAGGGTTGAGGAGTCAACAGGAAATGAGAAAGCACTTTTCCAAGAAGCTCGATGTGGTAAAGGGGGAATAGATAAGATTGTAGGTTGAGTGTTAGTAAGATCAAGTGAATATTTTTTATAATGAGCGGTACCTACATTTGATGTCTAGGAGGGAGCTATAGAAATGGCAAGGTGAGATTTAAAGACAGGAGAAGGAAGATAATAGAACAGAATCCTGTAGGAAATTACATACTCTCAAGAACATAAATGGAAAACAGGGTTTTGGTGGGTTTTTTTTTCCCCTAACTCAACATTTGAATTACATGATAAAATACATCATTAAACATGTTTATGATGTGGAAGCTCTTCTAGTAAGGCATATGTGCTAACCTTTAAAAGAATTATAATAAAGGAACAAAATTGCCATGTTGTCAGGAATTCTATTGGGAAATAATGAGAAACTCCTCATTTTATCCCACCTTCCCATTGCTCATTCCTCTAATCAAAAGCAAATGGGTCTTAGCACTGAGAAGAGAATATCTGTTTTAAGGGTCAAATGTGTCAGATTGTTCTGACTAGCTGGAAGGAGGGGTGCTAATTGGGTCATATATAGCAAATTTTCTGTTTTTATAAATCAGTGTTTGAGGATTCTGGGATCTAATTTGATAGGTTCTAGGTGGGACCCAGAAACCAATTAATTCATTTATTTACCAAATGTTTATTGAATGCTTTCCTACCATATTCTTTTTTTTTTTAAATAAGATTTTATTTATTTATTTGACAGACAGAGATCACAAGTAGGCAGAGAGGCAGGCAGAGAGAGAGGGAGGGAAGCAGTCTCCCCACTGAGCAGAGAGCCCGATGCAGAGCTCAATCCCAGGACCCTGGGATCATGACCCGAGCCAAAGGCAGAGGCTTAACCCACTGAGCCACCCAGGCACCTCTTTCCTACCATATTCTTATTACCATAATACATTAGTGAGGTTAGAAGGTGGCCCAGGTGCCTACTCTCTAACTGGAGGACAGAGATAAACAATTAAGTAGGATGGTTTCATATAATAATAAGCGCTACAAAGAAAGTAAACTGTAGTATGTACTTGTCCAGGGAGAAAGATAACTTTGCATAGGGTGATCTTGGAAGGAGTTTTTGAAGAGATAGCTTTTATCAACCTTGCTTTAAAAACAGCTCTTTTTAATCACGGTAACATATATGTAATAAAATATACATCAGAAAATGCACCATTTTAACCACTTCTAAGCATAGAGTTTGGGGGTATTAAGTCTGTTTCCAGTGTTGTGCAGCCATCCAGCCCCATAACTTTTTTCATCTTGTGAAACAGAAAATCTGTAGCCCTTTAAAAAAATCTTTCTCTATTCCCCTCTGAGATTACAACAGGAGATGGAAATTGCTAAACTTTTTTTTTTAAATAAGGCAGCAGATGGATAGGTGGCCTCAGATTCTGCAGGGAGGAAAGGTCTGTAAGTGCCTAATACCTGCATCAAGTCCAAAATTGTGTCCTGAAGCTCCCAAGAGGCCCCCAAGAGGCCCAGCTTTGGGAGGCACCAGACACTAAGGAAGGCACGGGTCAGAAGTAGAGCCGGAAACAGGGCTTGGTCAGAAAATGTGTAAACTTACAGGTGGAATCCTTGACTTGTCTGTTTGTATACTCCGTGTAGATAGGTGACTGTCCACCAGCAACTCCTGGCCTCGGGAGGCCAAGATTTATCCCTTTTTTTTTCCTTAAGATTTACTTATTTATTTGGGAGAGAGAGAGTCTGCCCACGTGTGTGAGGCTGGGGCAGAGGTAGAGAATCTTCAAGCAGACTCCCGGCTGAGCGCAGAGCCCAGGAAAGGCTCAGTCTCACCACCTGTGAGCTCATGCGTGACCTGAGACAAAACCAGGAGTCAGAGGCTTGACCGACTGAGCCACCCAGGTGCCCCCAAGATTTCTTCTTTACAAAGTTAAAATTAGAAAATAGAAAACTCAAGAAGTGCCTGCGCTCTGAACCAGGGGACTGGGTGGCTGATTGCTTCAAAACCGGAGGATCCAGGGGAGTCTGCACCTGAACTATGGAAGTCTTAGCCGGTTTGCTCTGCTCTCCTTCCAGAACTCCACGGTGAAGCCTACCCAACCTGCTCACCCCCTGCAGGAGGCCAAAATGTCTTCGGTCACGCACAGGCTCATTCCTGGAGCGCCCTGCAATGAATTCTACTAGTGACAAGCCCCATTTCCCCACACAGACTTTTCTGTTTCTTTCAGAGCCTCGTTTGTACATATGACTTAACAGTTCAAGACCAGTGGACATTTGGGGAAAGCCTCCATGAACAAAGAGAGGTCAAAAGAAGCAAACAGATACAGAGGTGTATTGGGAGAAAATAGACACTGTAGGGACTAAAAGAGACCCTAAAAAAATCCATCCCTCTAGTTGTAGTATCGGAGAAAATACATTCTTCTAATATGATGGCGAAAACAAAAGCTTATTTCCGTGAGGGGAAAGAGAACTGGAGGGGAGATTAGAGCAGACAGAAGGTACCGGCTAAGTATGGGAAGCTGAGAACCTGCCCGTGAGTGGGGACTGACTTAGCGAAGCCCAGAAGGTGGAAACAGGAGTCCGAGGATGTGGGTGGCGGTTGCGCAACCCCGAGTCGGTCTTCCTTTCATTCTGACGGGCTTTGCTCTGTTTGGACCACTCGTTCTTATTTTTTGAGAGTGTGTGCCCTTTCCCACTTAAAGCTGTGAATGAGCTGTCCACCGGTGGAGAAACCGGAATTATTAAACGTAGCTCGTTTTCTTAACGGCATTCTGAGGTGATCATGCCTTATTTCATCCGTGTCCTTGTTGCTTGTGAGCCGGCATTTCACAGAAGTGGGAGGCCGAAGTGCTCTTCTGGGTGCCTGTGATGATGGGCTTAAACCAGGCCGACAAGAAAATAGAACCAGTATCTAACCTACGCGTGTGTCCTACCTTTTGTTTGTTAAGTAGTTGTTTAAGACTTGGTACTTCCTTTTGGAAAACTGTAAAAAAAATGATCATTGGATTCCCATACTAAACTTGAATAAGACTTTCCGTCAGCACATAAATGGGCACTGGTGGGTTCTCCGGGGGACCTCACTGCTTCGGGTAATATCGTCATTTGAAGAAACACTTTTTTGTGGTAGAGTGACTCTGGATTTGGAGTCAGACTCTGGATTTGAATTCAAACCATGCCTCTGCTGTTTTTCTGCTGTGTATGTGTAACCTTGGGTAAATTATTTAATGTTTCTGAGTCTCAGTAGAACGCGATGAATAATGTCTAACTCAGAGGGTAGCTGTGATGATTAAGTGAAATGAAAGTAGATAAAGCCCTCAGCCCAGCTCCTGGACGCTGTGGGGTCAATAAATGGTAAGTTTCCTTCATTTCACTTTTCTGTGCAATGTGATAAGAGGGAACATTATTTTTCTAGGACTTAAGGGAAGTGCAGATCAATTGAAGGTGTGTAACGTTTTCGAAATGGGATTCCTGTGTTTTCAAATTTTGCCTTATTTATTTGCAACACATGTGTTCCTTGTCGTTTGAAAGATTTGCGCTTGTAATGCTGTGCAAAGAGCCTGGGAACAGGGCTCCGGAGACTCAGGGTCTGGTTAGCCTCCATTTCTACCACTAACTAAATGAGTGATGTCATTCTATGTGGCACTTCTCCACTTTGGGTCTCCTTCCTGATCTGCAAAGTGAAAGTGTTCTGTTGCAAGATGATTTCTGAAAGTTGGCATCTGCTCTAAGGTGGTCCTGAGCTGAGACCCGGGAAACTGGGTCTCCCTTTTGCAACCTGGGTTTTCTGGGGTGTTGAGGCTTGGGATACATTTATTATTATAAAACTCAGTTGATGTGTTTGGAGGACTTGAGGCGATTGAACTAATGGCTGATGTTTGGCTTTTCATTGGAAAATAGTTCCAGCTGTGAACCCTAGTTTTGAGTGGAAATACACCAAGAGATGGCCACCACTTTCCTTCCTACAGAGTTAAGTGTTCTTTGGTGCTGCTCTCATGAAGCTATCACCAGCATTTTCAGAGTCCTGTGGGTTTTACCATTGCTCTTATAAAGTTTTTATTTTCAACAGTTAAGGATATGCTTATTCCTAGAGTGATTGGGGGGGGTATGTGTTTGAAATTATTTTTAATGTTTGTTAAATCTCAGCTCAGTTTCACTACCAAAGGAATCCTTCTCTGACTTCTGGGCTAGATCATGTTGTACGTTTATACTTTTTTCCCCTTTTCTTTGTTTGGATTGTATACATGTCTGCTTTCATAATAACTTTCTTCCCAGCTGGATTGGAAGCTCTCGGAGGGCAGCGGACCACATCTCTTTTGTTGACCTCCATCTATAATGTTCTGGCTCGTAACCTACACTCAGGACATACTTTTTTGAATCAAAGAATAAAATTGTTGCAAATATTAAGCGAGTAGAAAATATAATGGTAATTAAGAGCTCAAAGTACTGATTAGAATTAGTGACTGTAGCCTTTGCTGTTAAACAAACAGTGAATTTTAAAGGAAAAGAATAATGAAGGTGGTTGTATAAATGACCCTTATTGTTGTTTGTGCGAGAACAGTGAACATTCCCGAGTACAGGAAGCAACTTTTTAAAAAACTGCTGGCAGACCAGCGAAGTCGGACCGTCCTTGACCCTTAGATCAAATGTCTTGGAGCCTTAACTCTTCTTCAAGTTTGGAATAAACATTTTGACACAATGAAAGATTTATTTCATATAATTTTTGGTCCTCACAAACAAAGAGTTTAACTGAAGTTGCTGAAACGGAAAACAAACACATTTTGAATTTTACTGGTTCCATTTGAAAAAAGTTTGTTTCCTTTCAAGTGCATAACATGTTCAAATGAGCTCAGCTGCATTAGCAGATAAACATGTTGATTCATTTGGCCCAGAGCTACTGAATGAAGCCTGGAGGGGCAGATTGTTCTGGTCCCCACCCACCCGCACAATGTTTTTCTTCCTCTCCGCCCTGGGGAGGGCGGGGGGACTGGACTGAGTGGCACTCCCTTACCTGAATTGTCGGGGATCGGAGGGTGGGGGGGGTAGTTGTTTCACCATTTACGTCTCCTTTCCCTTGCTTTCCTTCTTACAGCCTGTGCCACTGGTCCAGTGCTGGTAGGCAATGGCCAGACTGAGCCCAGTTCCTGAACGCTCTCGTTTGAGGAATGAATCTGTTGTGAGTCAGGTGTGATTCATTTTGAGGATGGACTTCCATTTGGGAAGCAGAGGGGAGCAGGCTGTGTGCCATGGTGTTGGGATCACAGAGACACTGACATGGCTTTTACCGAGCATCTAAAGAACCTGTGTAAGACGCTGAGATGAGCTGTGGTGCTTGGAATAGTATTTAGGAAATGACCAACATATGTGGCTTTTACTGTTTTAGAAACCCGGTAAGTGTCTGTTGTGTCCCGTGTGTCTCTTACTGTGTTTGGTGTTGTTGGTGGGCGAAGATGAGTACATTCTCTCTGCCCTCCGGTAGCTTACTGTTGGTGTCCCATTCCCCAAAGCATGTGTCAGGAGGAGGTGGGTGTTCCTCAGAAATAGATTTCTGCCACTGAGGAAGTTTTGGAAATACCTGGACTAAAGAAAATAAAAGGTTCCTTGTATAGGATAAGTATATATCACACAACTCCAAGAAGTCCTTATGCATGATAAGATTGCCCAAAATTCCTAGATGCAGTTTCTTTTTCTCATGAACCTTCTGTGGTGGGATCTGAGGGGCCGGGGGAGGGCTGGTGGCAGTGGTTCGTGCAGGAAGAGGATGGTGAGTCACGGTGCGCTCCTGGCCTGACGAGGTGTTCTCTGTAGAGCCCTTGCTTCTGAGCGCTTCAACAGTAGTTCGCTGCAGGGGTCTGTCTATGCTTCCCCGTCCCTTCTAGCTGGGCTGAGGGGCTGGGGTCTTTTGACTGTATAGGTAAGTTAGAAGTGGGGATTAGTGATTAACGTGAAAAATGGTGCCTGTTTTCTCAAATTCAGCCTGTCTTGAAGCAGACTAACCATTTCTTCCAAAACAGTCACATCTCCCACCTTTTCTGTTGGTGCTGTTTTGCCCCCTTTTCTAGGCATGCAGACATGAGACCAAGTCATTATTGACTCTTCCCTTTGTCTTACCCAATATAGCCCCAGTGCCTCCAACCAAATACGGCCTGATTTTTCCTTAACATTCATCAGTGTTGTTTTCCCTTCCCCACTGCCGCGGTTCACACGAAGTAAGTAATCAGTAAATATTTGTCAAATGATGGAATCTGGATGACTGTCATGTCCTCCGGTGACCGGTGACCGATGGGACTTAGGCCCTCCCTGCTCTTTCAGTCCTGAGCCACTGTCTGTGGTACACTCTGGGATTCATGCAGGGTTTCTGCTCTGCGCCCCCAGTGGCTCACTGTTGGTCGGACAGCGGCCCAGACAGCATCACCGGGGGCTCTTGTCAGGGCCCGGCCACCTTTTGTTCTCCCCCGTCCCTCGCTACTTTTTGATAAATGCTCTTCCCCCTGATACTACTGCTCACCATTTGCCATAAAGTTCTTACCTTTCCAGTTTCACCTAGTGGCCTCTGTCACGTTTTCTTCTTCAAATGCCTTTTGGTGGGCCGGGGGGGGGGGGGGGCGGGAGGGCATATTAATTACATAATGGATCTTACCTATCAACAAAGCAGGTCGATACTTTAAAAGCTGATGCTTCCACGATCTCTCCAGCTGCGAGTGCCGTTGTTTATCTGCACATACCATTTTTCTCTGGAAATCTAAGTTTGTCCTACTCTTGGTGCTGTGTGTACAGATTGTGATAGATATTAATATACCGGCGTATTTCCTCTAAAGGTTTACGTTTCTTGAGGCAATATGGCATTGAGTTTGCTGAAACAGATAACCCTCAAATCTCCAGGGATTAATATCATTCGAATTTTGTGTCTTGCTCGGCCAAATCCAAAACAAGTAACACTGTTCCTGATTCTCGCTCCTACTGTCTTGTGACTCCGCTGCCATCAGCAGGTGGTTCCACATGTGCTCTTCTGCACAAAGCCGGAGAGGGTAAGAACACCTACGATCCCCGAGGGAAGGTTGTTGGTGGGCCGAGCCTGGGAGAGCCTCTTTCTTTCTCTGTTCATTAGCTAGAACTCAGACAAGCGCCCCATGTGCCTGCGAGGGAGACTTCTGGAAAGCATGTGGCTGGCAGGAAGAGATCTTCGTTAACACGAGGCGGTTTGTCGTCATGCTTAGAAACCCGTGCTCTGAACTCAGACAGTCTAGGATTTGAATTAATTTTCTTTATTTGAGAAAGAGAAAGACAACGAGAGAAAAAGCATGAGCGGGGAGAGGGAGAAGCAGACTGCCCGTGGTAAATATATGTTAAACATATTTACGTGGGGGTTGTACTTAAAAATACCTTGTTGCTAAAAAAAGGAAAAAAGAAAAAGAAATATAATGCTAACCATCCCTTGAGCTCTCAAGCAAGTTGTAATCACTGCTCACAGATCACAACAAATATAATAATGAAAAAGTTTGAAATGTCGCAAAAATTGCCAAAATGTGACACAGATTCACACAGTGAGCTCGTGCTATTGGAAAAATAGGACCAGCACATGTGCTCTGTGCAAAACTGCCACAAGCCTTCCGTTTGTAAGGAATGCAGTATCTGCAGAGTGCGGTAAAAACAAGGTGTGCCTTTGTAGCGTAGTTCTAGGTTCTGGTGTAGACAGAGCTCTTGCTAATAACATCTCACCAGCATGCTGTTAATGAGAGAACAGGAGTGATGACACAGGTAGCTCCTGAAACTAGCCCCGCTTAAAGTCATTTAACATTTATTTAAGAAGCACCTGTGCAACAAAGGTCTAAAAATGTCCCTAAGGATGGCAGTAATGGGTAAAATGTATCGAGTGGTTAATATATAACAAGTACTTTGTCTCCATTATTACTTAAATCTCACAGAGGGAGAGAAGTAACTTGTCCAAAATCACAGAGCTGATTAAGTGATGCAGCCAGAATTAAAATCCTGGATTGGGGGTGCCTGGGTGGCTCAGTCGGTTAAGCGTCTGCCTTGGGCTCAGGTCATGATCTCAGGGTCCTGGGATCGAGCCCCAGGTCAGCGTCCCTGCTCAACAGGGACTCAGCTTCTCCTCTCCTCCTCCCCCTGCTCGTGCTCTCTCTTTCAAATAAATAAAATCTTTAAAAAAATAGCAGAAGTGGGAAGAAAATGGAGCAGCAATGCCTTTATTTTTTTTTAAACATTTTATTTATTTGAGAGAGAGAGAGAGAGAGAGAGACAGTGAGAGAGAGCATGAGCGAGGAGAAGGTCAGAGGGAGAAGCAGACTCCCCATGGAGCTGGGAGCCCGATGCGGGACTCGATCCCGGAACTCCAGGATCATGACCTGAGCCGAAGGCAGTCGCTCAACCAACTGAGCCACCCAGGCGCCCGCAGCAATGCCTTTAAATTCTGAAGACAAATGATATCCAAACCAATCTCCGTAGTCTCAGTAAACTGTTAAGATTGAGAGTAAAATAAAGATATTTTCAGAAAGACAAATCCCTCCCACAAACCCTCAGGAAGCCGAGGAATGTACTCCACCTGAAGGAGGTAGTGTGTCAAGAAAGAGAAGGACCCAGGTGAGCGGGGAGAGGGGTTCAGGAGAGGGTCAAAGAGACGCCCAGGGTGGTGGCTATGCAGCTGGCCCAAGGTGACCCGTTTAGATAGGAGCAAGTCGGGAGGCAGGGCGATACTTCTTCAAGGAGGTGAAATCGATAGAAACCTGATGGGAATGAATCTATTCAAAGGGGATTTGTCAGACTAGAGAGTCTGACGTTAATGAGGGATAACTACATTGTAGTTATAGGAAAAACTATACAGAAAACTAAGTAAGTGAGAAGCCAGGCAATTATTAATTCCAAGTAAGACAAAATGTTACACAGGAAAAGAAAAGTAATTAGTGTTTACTACGTGGTTCAGTTCTGAATACCCTGCGATAATGATAAAAGCCTCCAGTATTGATCTAACAACCCAAGTATCGAGACCGTGGAGGGGGGAAGTGTGGAAGTGGCAAGACTAGGACGCAGAGCTAAATCTTAAACATCATCATCAGGCGGTCACTGGAGAATCCCCCACCCATTCACAAAGCCGTGATACAGACATGCCGCATTACTTAGAGATGTGGAGGGAAATTCCAAAACAGCTAACTAGAGAAAGCTTGAGGGAAAAGAAAGTGTTTTGGAGCGGCGGTGCGGAGACTAGTTTTTCTTAACAAACCTTGTAGATGGAGCTGATTTTTAAAAAACTCTCTGGGTGTGCAACACTTAACATCTGAAACTCTAGATTTTGGTGAATCCATTAACTTCAGTGGTTTTTTTCCTAGATCCGAAGTTTTTCAAGTACTTGAGCTTCTCACTTAAATGTTTTCTCAAGTTGAAGTTTCTCTGGTGTCTCTTGGGTCTGAAACATACAAATCCATCTCGTCCTTGTCTTCAATATTTATATTTTTCTTGTGGGTAAGGTGCTGCCTGGGAGTTGGACCACATCAGCCACTCTAGGACCGCTGTTTCCCAGATCCGTCTTCCTGCGGCGGTTCTGCACAGTCTCCCACACCTAAATTGGCTATTCCATCTGCGTTAGACTCTTCCATGTGCTGCATTAAGCGGTTTCCTCACTCAGTTGTTACCTAGACTCACACCCCCTTTATGGGGCCTTCCCTGATTTCCTGTTTTTTCGTAGCATTTCAGTAGCAGGAATGCTTGTGTGGGGAGAAGCTCTGTGCTCCTCTCTGACCCCTTTCCCCAAACTCGGATGGATGGATGGAAGGTAGAACAGGAGGCCTGGGGTGAGTAGCACCGGAAGAGGAATGTATCACTCTGCAGCATTTCCGCTCCAGCAGCCTCTCATCATTTTGGCATCTCCCTCCCAGGTGCTTTCTGCAACTTCAGGGCTCATGATTGACTGGTTGACTGTTATTTGCTTCTTGCATACTTAGCTCTTCCATCCAGAGTTCTTAATTGTTGTAAAAACTAAGTTACTGGTTACGTTTTGCTAATATAAGTAGGCAAGGGATTTATTAGCACTATTGTAGGTCTCCCTGAACCAGTGGGGAGGCTAGGATTGGGATCTTGGGATGGGGCCACACAGTTGGGAGCAGTGCCTCCATGCTAAAACAGCTGTGGAAGGACATTCAGTAAATGAATTGCCTGCTTTTGCAGGTTGCCATTCTTTATCACGTTAATATAGCTCTTACATTCTTGAATGATAAACTTGTAAGTTGAGAAATGGCTCCAAGTACAGGTCATAGTGAGGGAAGAGGTGAGGTGACTGGATTTGTAGTTCCTCGGATTTTATTTATTTTTACTTTTTAAAGATTTTATTTATTTATTTGAGAGAGCACGCACACACACAGGGAGGGGGAATGGCAGAAGGAGAGGGAGAAGCAGATTCCCCACTGAGCACAGAGCCCAGTGTGGGGCTTGATCCCGAGACCCTGGGATCATGAGCTGTAGCGAAGGCAGACACTTAACTGACTGAGCCCCCACAGGAGCTCCAGTTCCTGGAATTTTAAATCCAGAGATGGGAGAAAGAGGTAACACAAATTTTCAGGATGTGAAAGCATACTTTTGGACTATTTTTTACTGAAAACCCCTTTTTGAGGAGGGTTAGAGGGTAGCCTTAGGTCAGTGCATTTCTTGGTGTGTTCTGGTTAAAATGGAACTTACATCCCTTGATCAGAACGCTCCCCTGGTTTCTTGTCTCACGTAGAAGAAAAAATCGAAACTCCTTTTGATAGTCTTTAAGGCTCAGGATGACGTGGACAGAGGTGGGTTTACCAGAGAGCTAACTAATGTTTACAGCCTCGTGCTTGTGCAGGCTCTTTCCTAGGCTGGACCGAAATCGGTAGAGGCCACTATAGTTTCCCACTGTGAGTTTCTTCCTGTCACACTCCGCATCCTTTCAGGCTATGCTGGTGTGGACACCAGCTGTTTAGGACCCCCAAGGAACGGGGCGTGGGATACACTGATGTGATTTGCAGTCACTTTTGTGGATAGTTTAGGGGTTGCAAGCTGACCCAGTGTAGGAACACCTCCTGGCCGGCCAATAGTACATACGACCTCGTCCTGTGCCGCCCAGCCCACGCTGGAAGGATTGTGGGTGGTGGAGGAGAAGCCAAGATGGACCGTTTGCAAGTTTATTGAATATTCTTCTAATCATCTAACTCCTGTGAAAGAAACATAAAAGAGGTTTTCACCAATTCAATAATTTGACATATTTACATGGCATCACCAACAGTTGGGAAGTGGAAAGAAACCTTTCCCAACAATCAGTAATAAAAAACAAAGTTTTACCCTTTATTTCAGATGAAAGACTACACTGTTGTCTCTAAAATTAATATAAAAGTGTGCCAGGGAGTTAATTATTAAAAATAATCATGTTGTTATTTAGGATGTTTTGATGTGGTTGACAACTCTTGAAGATTTATAATTTGCTGTGGTTTCCTTTCTCATTCCAAAGAAATACTCAATTAGAACCCAATTTTGTTTTCATCATTGTGTGTTCCTTTTCTTGAGAAAGCCCTCCCCACCCCAACCCCCCAGCTGCATAAGCTTCGAGCCCTGTTGAAACCTGGGTTCACTCCCGGGTTTCCTCTTGTCAGCCACTTTCCACCTCACGTCCTGTGCGCATGTCCTCACCCGCTGGAGTCCAGGCTACTGGTTGTTTTGTCCCTCAGGTGGATTAGCTTTGTTCCTGCGGCAGACCTTCCGCCCCTGCCCAGCACACTCTTGTCTTGGCTTCTCAAAGAGCTTTCCATTTACTTCTCAGGACAGGTGTCTTCTCGGTCTTTGACCGCCCAGTCTGCAATACAGTATCCCTTTTTCCTCCCTAGTCTCTGGCACATCACCTTTTTGATCCTCATAACGTTGGCCAACATGGGACCATCCCTCCCTTCCTGGACAGAAGCGCAACGTCTGAGACCTCTTTGTTCACTGCTGTGTTGCCAGAGCCTCAAAGAGGGCCTGGACCTTACCGTTAGGCACTCGGTGGATATTGGTTGAAGGAAGAGTTACAACTAAGCTTGCCCTTGTTCATTTTGCTGTGTGTTTGCGAGTTCCTTTTCTTGTTTTGGTCATTGTTTTTTGCATGTTATTAGACAGATTCGGGACTTGTGCATCCCTCCCTCACGCCGCTGCCTTTCCTCTTGCCCTCCGTAACCCAGAGGTACGCCAAGTCCAGTGTTCAGCATTCTCATCCATCTGTATCCCGAGTTTCCTCTTACCTATATGTGCCCAATAAACAATGTACGTGTTTAACAGTAGAACTCGTATGTCTTCAAGCTTTACACAAATGGCACCATATTGCACATTGTCTTCACCTTTTTAAAAGCATTATGTTTTAAGAAGTATTGATACTGATACACTGAGTCCTGATTTCTCCGTTTGCATTGCTGTGCGGTTCTGCACGAATAAGACGCACTTCGCTGAACTTTTCTATTGAAGGGCTTTTAAGTGGTTGCTAGTTTTTTTTTTTCCCTCTCCCAAACCATGGTGTGCTGAGTGTTTTTGGAATGTGTGTGTGAGATTACTTTCTAAGATATATTACCGCAAGTAGAAAGGGACGGGTCCTTGGGGAGGATCATCCTTCCTGTCGACTGGATCGTGGGGTACCGTTTCCTGAGGTGCTTGTCACCAGTCGGCTCCACCAGCAGTTCGAGAGAGCTGTCCTCCCCTTGCCGTCGCTTTGTTCAGTCAGACGTGACGTTTGCCATTCTGACGTGTGACCGTGGTATTGCGTGTTTAAAATTTGCACTTTTCCACTTACTGGTGGGGTTTCAATTTTTTGTGTGTGTTTGTTGCTATTTAATTTCTTTTGTCAATTGCTTTTCTGTCCTTTGTCCCCACTCAGAAATTTTTGTCCTGGATGATTTGTCCTTTTCCTGTTGATTGGTAGGAATTCTTCAGGTATCGGTAGGAATGATTTATCTGAGTCACAAGTATCTTCTTTCAGTTTGTGCCTCGTCCTCTTTGCTGCATTTGTACTAACTTTTGTTGTCGTGCCAGACTTTTTAATTTTGGTACAGGTACATGTATCAGTCTTTTCCTATACAGTTTGGGCTTCCGGTATCATCAAGAGCCTCTTTGCCTATAACGGAAGTCTGTGTATTAGTGATCTCTTGCTGCTAACAGATTACCTTCCAAACCTACTTTAAAACAAACAATAAACATTTATCACCTACCCCTGTCCCTGGGAGCAGGGCGGCTGGGTGGTTCTCGCCCTTTGTTGTCGGTTTGCAGGTGAGGTGTCACTTAGCTGCCGTCGTCAGGAGGTTTGACTGGAGCTGGAGGACCTGCTTTTAAAGGTCATTCACTCCCATGGCGGGTCGTGGGTGTGGACCATCGTGGACGGCTCGGTTCTTTCTCTTAGGTCCTTTCCCAGAGCCTTCTGAGTGTCCCTAGAGGGGAGAGGCGGCTTCCCCTGAGTGAGTGAGGCAGGCGGCAGAGTGAGGCGGAAACTTGGTGGCTTCTAGGAGCTAGTGCTTGAAGTCACAGCCCTGCTCGCTGGGGAGGAGGTGGCACAGGGACGGCAGTACGGGGACACGCAGATCGCCGCAGGCCGACCCGGAGGCCAGCTTCCAGAGTGCCTTCCGTTCGCTCTCTGACCAGATACCTAAAAGTTCTTTCACATTTAGGTCTTCTCTGCCTCGCTTTCAGGATTTTATATTGTGTGTGCACGTGATGCTGGGAAGGGGTCTAGCCTCAGTGTTCTTCTGAAGGTGTGATATGTCCCAGTCCCATTTATGGAATCATCCGTCGTCATTGTTCTGTTTATATGTAGGTTTGTTTCTGGACTCTGTGTTCTTCTCCTTTGGCTTCTTGTTCTCCTCAGCCAGTACCACTTTATAACAAGTACTGATCCCTCTAAACCAAGTCTCAAACTCCCTTTGTTCTTCGTGGTTGGCTTAGTTCTTCTTGTCTCCCATGGGCCATTAAGAAAGAACTTGCTAGAGAACTCTGAGTTTTAGGATCAGTGTTCTAGGCTCCATGCAAAGTCCTGATCAGATTTTTCTCATTTTAAGGAATATAAAGATACAATTTTTTTCCCATTAAAAAAGAAAATAATGCTTCAGAAAGATTTGTGAAATATAGGTAAAAGAAACGTAAAAAAAGAAAAGCACCCATAACCCCATCACTAAAACATCACCATTATTGTGATTAGGAATATTCACTGGAAAGTCTCAAAGATTTTATTATGTAAAAATTAAAGCTGCTCTATAAAAAAGGCACGATGTATTGGGAAAAAATAACATTAACATTTTCCTTTCCTTTTTTTAAAAAGTAGACTCCACACCCAGCATGGAGCCTAACATGGGACTCAAACTCACGACACTGAGATCAAGACCTGAGCTGAGATCAAGAGCTGGACACTTAACCGACTGAGCCACCCAGGCGCCCCTAGTATTCTCACTGTACAGTGTGCTTCCATAGATTATTAAGAGAAAGATAAGTGATCTGCTAGAAAAACGGGCAAAGAAAATGAGCAGGCATTTGACAGAGGGGGATGTACAAAGAAGGGCACATACCCATTCCTCACATGGAAGCATTTTTCTACATTTTGTTTTCTCTTTTCTTTCTCTCCCCTCCTCCTTTTCTCTCTGTCCTCTTCTTTGTCCTTCTTTGTATGTGATATTTTAAATATATTTATAGAGATTAAAAAATATATTTAGATATTTAAATATCTTTATGTTCAAATATATAGATTTTTCCTGAACCATTTAAAAGTAAATTTGAGAGGTAGTGCCTCTTGTGCCCCTATACACTTCAGTCTGTGTTTTCTAAAACGAGGACATTGTGTCACATTATGTGTAGTTATCAAAATCAGGAAATCTTGTGGGGAGATGCTCTGTGATGGTATAATGTCTGATTACTCCTCAGACTTGGACCCACCAGTCTTAACAGCCATTTATGGTTCTTGTTTGAATCAGTTATTAAGGATTCATGGTGATTTTCTAATTGTCTTGTTCCTTTTTCATTTTAATTAACTTTTTACTAGAAAGAGGAAATTTGATTTTCTTTCATGAATTCTATTTTATTCATGGACAGTAATCTTTTAATATCATTATTAATTTATTTTTTTTTAAAACAATTTTATTTATTTATTTGACAGAGAGAGAGGGAAGCAGGCTCCCTGCTGAGCAGAGAGCCCAATGTGGGCCTCGATCCCAGGACCCTGAGATCATGACCTGAGCTTAAGGCGGAGGCTAAACCCACTGAGTCACCCAGGCGCCCTAAATTACTTTTTAAAAATTTATTTTTCTTTAAAATATTTATATTTTTGTTTGTTTGTTTATTTATTTATTTGTAAAGATTTCATCTATTCGTCAGAGTGAGAGAGAATGCAGGCAGGGCGAGCGGCAAGTAAAGGGAGAAGCGGGCTCCCCGCTGACGTGGGGCTCGACCCCAGGGCCCTGAGATCATGACCTGAGCCGAAGGCTGATGCTTAACTGACTGAGCAACCTAGACATCCATCCCTAAAATACTTATTTTTAAAATCCCATCATAGGGGCGCCTGGGTGGCTCAATAGGTTAAAGCCTCTGCCTTTGGCTCAGGTCATGATCCCAGGGTCCTGGGATCGAGCCCCGCATCGGGCTCTCTGCTCCGTGAGGAGCCTGCTTCCCCCTCCCTCTCTGCCTGCCTCTCTGCCTACTTGTGATCTCTCTGTCAAATAAATAAAATCTTTAAAAAAAAATCCCATTATAATTAATAGTTATAATGTCAGGTGTACAACATAGTGATTCAACAATTCTCTACATTACTCAGTGCTCATCTTGGTAAGTGGACCTATTTCACCCATCTTCCCACCTCCTCTCTGGCAACCATTAGCTTGTTCATATTTAACAATCTGGTTTTTTGTTGGTCTCCCTTTTTTTCTTTGTTTTATTTCTTAAATTTCAGGTGTGAGTGAAATTATGTGGTATTTGTTTTTTCTCTGACTTCACTTAACATTATACTCTCTAGATCCATCTATGTTGTTGCAAATGGCAAGCTCTCATTCTTTTTTGTGGCTGAGTAATATTCTATTGTATATGCACACCACATCCAGATCTCTCTGTGTATCTGTGGACACTTGGGTTGCTTTCATATCTTGGCTATGGCAGATAATATTACAGTAAACATAACAGTGCATATATCTTCTTGAATTAGTATTTTTGTTTACTTTGGATAAGTACCCAGTAGTGGAATTACGGGATCAATATACTAGTTCTATTTTTTATTTCCTAAGGAATTTGCATACTGTTTTCCACAGTGGCTGCCAATTTATGTTCCCACCAACTGTGCACTAGGGTTCCTTTTTCTCCACATCCGCGTTAATCCTCTTGTATTTTTTGTTTTTGACTTTAGCCATTCTGACAGGTGTGAGGTGGTGTTCTCATTACTAATTAATTGATTAATTTCTTTGTTAGAGAGAGGTGAAGAAGGGGCAGAGGAAGAGGGAGAGAATACCAAGCGGGCTTCACGCCCAGTGCGGAGCCCAATGTGGGGCTCAATCTCACAACCTTGAGATCATGACCTGAACTGAAATCAAGAGTCAGATGCTTAACCGACTGAGCCACCGAGGCACCCCTCATTATTAATTTTTAAATGCTCAGATTATCCTAGATTTGTCCCATGGAAGCCCCTTTAAGTTAGCTCCTGTATTGTTTTGACATGTTCCCATCCATTTGTGAAGACTTTCTGACATTCTGACGCAGTAAGATAGTCCAGGCTTATCTTGTCCTTTCCCTTTCCCAGCTTTAGAATCAGCCATTTCTCCACAGAGTTCTGGTTCCTTCTACTGGATAACAGTATTATCTTTTATTTTAAATTCTTTTATTTTTAATTACCTTTATTCTTCATTACTGTAATTTTTATGGTATCTTGAGTATTTTTGCACGAGTACCAGTTTGGTTCATTATTATTTTAGTAGATCTCTTTGCTATATATTTGACACTGATGAGCAATCAGTGCTTGCTTGACTTCTAGAAACGCATAGTTCCTCTTTTGTTAACTTCTTTGGGCTTATCTCATTCTTCTGGATTATTCTTCCTTGATTAGGTTTTTAAAGGGTTGAGTTTTCTAAGATTCTGTCCTTTCTCTGGGATCTAGGCACTGTCACTCTAGTCCGCGCAGGTTCCGTCCCTCTGGGACAATTTGGTAATATATATCGGAGCTAGGAGTGTGTATTCCTACGTCTGGGAGTGTGTCTTGCAGATATGTTTGCATGTTTCACAATGCAGGTATGGGATTATGCATACAGATATTGTCTGTAATAGTAAAAGGTTTGGAGATTATCCACACTAACCCCTTTTTCTCCCCACATCTCCCCATATCTGCATGAAGCTAGATTTTCTTTACATGTGTGAACCAAAATAACCTAGTGCAGCAGAGTGGCAAAAAGCCCAAATGTCTATTAATAGTGGATTGGTTGAGTAAATTTTGATACAGCGATGCAACAGGGATTATCCGTGTGACAGTAGTAGAAAGAATAGTATTTATATGGAAAATTATGGAAAAGTTACTGCAATTAAAGAGGAAAAGAGCCAAGTGCAGAACATATTATGTATTACTTTCTGTGTAAAGGAGAGGAAACAAGATTATGCAGTTGTGTTTGCTTAAATTGGCGTAAAGGAAGTCTGGAAGGAAAAACAAACTAACGCTTTACCTCAGAAAGCAGGGTATAAATTAGGCAGATGACAGACAGGGGTGTAATAGACCTTTTTAATCCGTTTGATTTGTGATGGGGGCATCCGGGTGGCCCAGTGGGTTGAGTGTCTGACTCTTGGTTTCAGCTCAGGTTATGATCCTCAGGGTGGTGGGATCAAGCCCCGCATCGGGCTCTGCACTCAGCGGGGGAGTCTGCTTCTGGGTCCTTTCTCTCCCTCTGCTCCTCGCCCCTGCTTATGCTCTTTCTTTCTCTCTGTCTCAAATAAAGAAATATTAAAATAAGTCTGTTTGATTTGTGACATGTGAAGAGACTGCCTAACTCCTCTTTAAAATGTTCCTGCTGGGGCGCCTGGGTGGCTCAGTGGGTTAAGCCGCTGCCTTCGGCTCAGGTCATGATCTCAGGGTCCTGGGATCGAGCCCCGCATCGGGCTCTCTGCTCAGCAGGGAGCCTGCTTCCTCCTCTCTCTCTACCTGCCTCTCTGCCTGCTTGTGATCTCTCTCTGTCAAATAAATAAATAAAATCTTTAAAAAAAAAAAATGTTCCTGCTGTAGCTTAAAGCTCGTGTTGACACAGCACGGACTGAGGCTTTGTGCTCTGAGCTGCTGGCCCACTGCACAGTGTTCGTTAACACACCATCTAAAGCCCTTCATCTCTTTACGTATTTACTTTGCCATTTCTGGCTCCGTGTTTCACATTCTAGCAACACTGAATTTCTTCTGGCCCTTCTCACACATGGTGCTTTTTCCTATCGGTGCCTGTTTTACTTCCGTCTTCTTCATATTCACCTTGAGGAATCCTTTTGTCATCTTCTCCGCAGGCTGAGTCAGGTGATTGTCTCACGTGCCCCATGTATTCGTCTGTTACCGCTTTTACCATAGCGCGTTGTAACGACTGGCCCCATTATAGTACCTATAAGCAGATGCTCAAAGATTTGCTGTAAGTTTTTGTTTGTTTGTTTGTTTTTAAGATCTTTGCATGTAGGGTCCAGGCCATCCCTCAGCTCCTGCCGTCGTCTGGAGATGGACATGCAGGGATGCAGCTAACGTAGCAGGTCTCTTACGTGAGATGGTACGCAGAGTCATCCTTCCACAGGAGGGCTTTGGTGTGGCCCTTGAAGCTGGGCCGAGTCCAGATGGAGACATTTCCACAGGCGCGGTTGAGGAGCAGCACTCACTTGGGTGGGGCTTCGGCAGAGAGGAATCATGACTCAAGGTGAATGGGGAAGGAAAGGAAAAACAGGCACAGATTGTGAGAGGTCGAACATTCTAGCCTCAGGAATTTAAATAGCATCTTGTGGGCAGAGCAGGACTATGGAATGTTTCTGAACAGGGAGTCAGTCTGATCTGTGTTTCAGGATGGTGACTTTTATGCTTTGTGTAAGGTGGTTTGAAAAAGGAGGAGATGTGGGGCGCCTGGGTGGCTCAGTGGGTTAAAGCCTCTGCCTTCGGCTCAGGTCATGATCCCAGGGTCCTGGGATCGAGCCCCGCATCGGGCTCTCTGCTCAGCGGGGAGCCTGCTTCCTCCTCTCTCTCTGCCTGTCTCTCTACCTACTTGTGATCTCAATCTGTCAAATGAATAAATAAAAAAATCTTTAAAAAAAAAAAAAAAAAGAAAAAGGAGGAGATGTGACAGCGGGGCACCTGT
This sequence comes from Enhydra lutris kenyoni, assembly GCF_002288905.1. NCBI lineage: Eukaryota > Metazoa > Chordata > Mammalia > Carnivora > Mustelidae > Enhydra > Enhydra lutris. The sequence goes on along the minus strand of NW_019154108.1, from coordinate 9,099,760 downwards.
GAAGATGTTTTCTACCGAAAGCTACAGTGATGAACATGGGATCAGAAAAGGAGTAGCCCGTCCCATTTTCAGACTCGTGCTTTTTCCAGATAGTCCGTTCAACCTGGAATCATGTTGTTCCAGCGACGAGAGTCTGTTCATCCTTGAGGAGACTTATCTGTTACTTCCCCTCATAATCCCTAGTAAATTCCCTCCAAAAGTAATTAATCATGCCCCCTTCTGTGTTTCATTTCTTTCTTTTATAACCTTTTTCGTCCTCTCCGTGTCTTACTGTCGTCATCTTCATCACCCCCAGAGTTAATTGCTTGCTCCTGGAAAGCGGTGTTGCTTTGTGTGACCCACTCATGTAGCTCTTACCACCTTGTGTTACTGTTCGATGGTGTTTTGGTTTATTTCAGTGAACATTTCCTGGGCGTCAAATCTCAAGGAAGCCTTGGCAATCCATATGTTTATCTATGATGTATGATTAGATGCGCGAGCTCCTCTAGGGGACTTAGGATGATCTCTTTCACTAAGCACAGTTGGTGATACACGTTAGACGTACCAGCAGAATAGCATTAGTTAAAAACCAGGTTTAGATCCTGGCTCTGCCGCTGTAACCTGGGTCCACTGCAGAGAAGTTACTTAAGCCTGTCTAAGCCACGATTGTCTCGTCTGTAAAATGGGGAATTCGCAAGCTTGGGCTGCCATTACAAAATACCAGAGACCGAGCAGCTGAAACAGCAGAAAGTTCTTTCTCCCAGTTCTGAAGAGTGGGGAGAGTGAGCTCGGTTGCTAGCATGATTGGGTTCTTGGCCCTTGGGCAGCACTTCCTCGTTGTATCCTCATGTGGTGGAGAAAGACAGAACACGCTCTCTGGTATAATCCTTTATAAGGACGCTGATCCCATCATGCGCCCCCCACCACATGTCATCTAAATGTAATTACCTACGGAAGGGCCCATCTCCGAATACCTGGCAGGTGGGGAGTTAGGGCTTCCACGTGTGACCCTGGTGGTGGCGACCAGGGGGACACAAACCCTCCATAATGCTGTCTTATACAGTGGTTGTGCCAATTAAGTAATTCAGGGAAAGCATTTAGCCCTGGGCCTCTAATGTAATAAGTGTTGTGTTTATTTAACCCCTTGTTCTCGTTATTTTGGCTTGGCATACATTTTACATACAGGTAATGGAAAATTGGAGATGATTGGGTGGTTTTGCTCTTCACTGCTGGGGACTGTGTGGTCATGTTAATGAAGAAGGGGGTGTAGGGAGAAGGGCGCTGGGCGGGGGGTGGGGGGCGCGCTTTGCTCACGGGCAGTGGAGGGAAAGGTAGATGCTGCTGTCCGGCTTAGAGACGGAGCCTGACTATGCTCACTGGAGAGGAAAAGAGAACTTTAATATTCTGTACATGTACGTGACCTTTACAATGTACTTCTTAATTTGTTTTTATTCAAAGCTTTCTTTTCTTTGCTCTGATTTCATTGATAGGTTGAGTTTTTCTGTGAGCTCAGGAAAACAGAATTGCCTTTTAGATCTTTCTCCACAAATGCTCCTGGAGTTGTTTTGCTGGATTTTGAAAAGTCGTATTTGAAACATTAGACTTGTTCTGATATTTTAAAATTGGAGTATCATCTATTCATACTTGGATTTTGACTTTCTTCTCTCGAACTTAATGAATCAAGGACTTAATTTATGAGCATTTCTAGAATTATTAGACTCTAATTCTTTCACTTTTGGCAATAATTGTCTCCACATTTACTTTATAGAGTCCCATTTGGTGGAGCCCACGGGCGGAGAGGAAGCACGGGATTCATAAGATGGAGGGCGGGTGAGTGACTGAGAATTTGGGCCGGAACTTGGGAAAAAGTGGTAGTGATTGCTTCTTAACAACAGGAATAAAACATGAAGTATACATTTGGATATTACGTTGTCTTGGTGAAGTTTAGAGAGACGACGTAACAGTAGACGTAACAGTATTTGTCTTATGTAAATCGTATTAATAATTTGGGTGGCATGGTTATCATGCCATCTGTACTAAGATTTTGTCAAAATTCACACAGTTGACTGGGGAAACGGCAAACGGTTGATCCCAGGGCACAGTGTTTCTTGGCGACAGTGGTCAAAGCACATCATTAAAATGCACTTTGGGACTTTTCTCGTTTGTCTTAATAATAAAAATTGCAACTCTTAATAATAGATACCATTGTAGTTGTAATTGGCAGACAAATACGCTTCTGGAGCCACAGAAGTCAGACTTACAGCGAGGTGATCTGTGATGAATATTAACATAAAATAATTATCAAGTGACAAACATTTTCATTCAGAAGGAAAATGATGTGTGCCCAAGATTAACTTTATTATTATATGTTGTATAAACTCAGAGTGCGATTTTATATAACGTAGTCAGTGCTGTAGCAGAGATGCAAAGGGAAGAGGGCTGCAAATCGACAGCAAAAAAGGAACAGAGCCTAGGAAAGTGGAACTGCTTGGAAGACGGGGACGAACATGGGTCTGGATCCGTGGCAGGCATCTCTATTTTGCAGTGTAAAAATAACCTTCAGTTGTTTGTGTTGGTTTAGAGTGAAATTTATGAGTTTTGTAAGATTGCATATAGGTATCTTTTGATGAGACTGAGTGTAATAGGATAAATATTAGAAAACCTTGGTCTCTGGGGCTCTTTTACTGCTTCTTTTCTTATTCCTTCAACCTTCTCATTTGGGGTTGCTCCCCGTAGCCTTGCCCTGTTTTATCCCAGTCGGGGGGATCCCAGTACTTTTGAGCCTTGATAGGTTATCTCTGAAAGAGGAATAGACACACTTAACCACAGATTAGTTTACGTTTAATTGGGGCTTGTGAAAATCCAAGCAGAATTGCCTTATGATTAAAACCTCAAACATTGACATCTGTTGTGGGAAATATTTTTAGGGAAAAGGGTTTTTTGACTCGGCTCCCAAAATGCACACAGTGCGAGGCCTGGTACCCACTGGTGTGTGGAGATGTGGGCCAGGCCCTTGATCTACAGGACATCTACCATTTGATCCTGACGGTGACATTGGCCTTCCCGTTCGCATCTCACAGAAGAGGACCTGAAAGAGGCACAGAGACGAAGTGACCTTTCTAAAGAGGTCACAGTAGAGGCACATCTTAAAATCAGGACTTCCAGACTCCAGAGCTTTTACCTTCGCCTGCACACCAGTCTCAGTCCCTGTTTTCTTGTTTTCCCCAGACCTCTTTGTGCTGAATATACAGTTTCTCGCCCTCAAGACTTCCTTTACCTAGTTCTCTAGAGACGGTTCCCTAGCTCCCTTGTGCGTCACCACATAGACCTGCTGCTTGTGGTCCCTTAGTCTCTTCCTGGGACATCCTGTCAGACTTTGGCTAGGAGCCTAGAAAGGCCGTATTAGCCGAGATGGCCAACAACTTCGACCTTCGGTTCTAACCGTGCTCAGGTTGGTTGGTGTTTTGCAGATTGGCCAGCCCTGACGCTTGTACTTGAGTCAGGAAGTATGGCTGAGTTCCGTGTGGACTGCCGTGTATGGGAACGAGCACAGTAAGAACTGATACGGTTTTTGCTCTTGACCCTTTTGAAAAGACGTATTCAGTATTACAGACAGTTTGAGAATGTTCATTCGACAAAGAGCTGTCAGGTGCGTACCGTGTGCTGGGGAGCGCTAGATTCTCCACTGAACCCGGTGCTGAGAACGTGGTTCTGGCCCCCAGGGAGGGGGTAGCTTAGAAGGGAGATGGACAGGGGAGGCCCCTAGTGGGGTACACTCTCCTCCTAGAGTCATGCAGGTGTGCAGGAGGAGGGCGGCCCTGTGGAAGGAGCAGTTAGCTGTGCTTGGAGGGCTCACGGACAGGTTCGGGGAAGAGGGTGCCATTTCACTGAAGTTGGATGATGTCCTCGGCCCTAAGAAGCTGGCTTCTCCGTACTGTGTGCGGAGTGTCTGTACCCACAGCAGTTCTCTCCCACGGACACGTGACTGCAGTGGTTCAGCTCTTCCCTTCTCCCCGAGTCATGAGTGATCATGTATCTTCTCTTCCTCCCCATGGATCTGTTAGAAAGCTGGTCTTCTAGCTACCTGTTTGTTTGTTTTCCTTTCTGTTTCTGCTCTCTGCTCTTCAATTTTTCTGGTTTTTGAAAGCAAGCAGATGAATTTCTGGGTGATCAAGTAAAGTCAGGTTAATGTTGATCATCGATAAGATAAAAAATCTTTACAACAAATGTTGATTGTCAATTTCTGCTTTCTTCACAACACTTAGTGTGTGAAGGGGTGCGGTGGGTGGGGCACGAAGAGAGGAGGGTAGTGGAACCAGGCCCCTGATCACTCCGTCATCTCTACTGTGGCACAGATTGTTTTCTTCCATTTAGAGTAGTCTCAGGACTGAAAGTGTGACTCGCTGTGTTCTCGAGCTGAGAATGCAGTAAGTGGACAGTTGGCTGGAGGGAAACATTGTATTCAGCGTGTATTATTTTCTGGTTATAAGGCTCTTTGGTGAGTTACACTTAGGAAGGGCTCCCCTTTGATTAAGTCTTCTCATACATGCTGGTCTCTCATGTACATGCCGATTTCCCAGGCACATTGCCAGATGTGAGAGCAGTTTGGTTTACTCAAGAAGCCGGCGTATGACATAATGGAAAGAGCCCTGCACCAGAAGTTAGGAGAGATGAATTCTGGACCTACCTCAGTCTCTTGTTGTTTGCTTTTGAATTAGTTAACTTCTTTTAGGTCTCAGTTTTTTGCCTTTTTTTTTTTTTTAAAGATTTTATTTATTTGACAGAGAGAGAGAAATCACAAGTAGGCAGAGAGGCAGGCAGGGAGAGAGAGGAGAGGAAGCAGGCTCCCTGCAGAGCAGAGAGCCTGACGTGGGGCTCGATCCCAGGACCCTGGGATCATGACCTGAGCCAAAGGCAGAGGCTTTAACCCACTGAGCCACCCAGGTGCCCCAGTTTTTTGCTTTTTAAATGATGGGATAGGATTGTGCTCTCTGAGATATTGCTTGGCTCAAAACCTTCATCCTTTCATTATTTCTTTAACTATAAAACTTTTGTTGAGTGCGTCCCACATTTCATGCAGTGAAAAAAAGAATGGAGGACACAGACCTATAGGCGATGGAAGGAAATTGGGAGTCCAGAAATAAACCCATATATCTGTGGTCCGTTGATGTTTGACAAGGGTGGTAAGACTGTTCAGTGGGGGATAACAGTCTTCAACAAATGGTACTGGGACGACTGGATTTCCACATGCAGCAGAATGAACTTGAACCCCTACCTCGCAATATATGTAACAAGTAACTCAAACTTAAACTTGGACTTAAACATGGGAACTAAAACTGTAAATCTCTTAGGAGAAAATGGGTAAATCTTTGTGACCCTCGACTGGGTAATAGTTTTTTAGATTTGATGTCAAAAGCACAAAGCTGATAAATTGGACTTCATCAAAATTAAAAACCTTCCGGGATCAAAGGACACTATTAAGAGAGTGAAAAGATGACCCCACAGAATGGGAGAAAATATCTGTAACATATATCTAATAATGGTCTGGTACCCAGAATATATCACAGGATTTTTATAACTCAGCTATAAAAGATGACAATAAAAGACAAATAAATGGGCAAAGGACCCAAATTGACATTTCTTCAGAGAAGATACACAAATGGCCAATAATACATGAAAAGATGCTCAACCTTATTAGCCATCAGAGAAGTGGAATCACAGTCACATGAGATACCACTTCCTACCTCTAAGATGGCTGGCATCAAAAAGACCGATCGTAGAAAGTGTTGGTGAGGTCACAGAGACAGGGGGACCCTCAGACAGGCTGCTGGAATTGTAATACGGGAAGCTGCTTTGGAAAGCAGTTTGGCAGTTCCTAAAAAACTTAAACGTAGAGTTTACCATGTGACCCAGCAGTTCCACACCTAGAGAATTGAGAGCATATGCCCAAGAGAACTGAAATCTTGTTTCCATAAAACTCACGTATGAATATTCATAGTAGCAAGATTCATAATAGCCCTGAAGTGAAAATCACCCGAAAGTCCAATAACTGTTGTGTGGATGAACAAAACTGGTATAATCCAGAAAATGGAGTATCAGTCCTCCAGAAAAGGAATGAAGTTCTGATTCATGCTCCAAAGTAGATGTACATTGAAAAAATTATGCTGAGTGGAAAAAGACACAAAGGTCACATGTCCGATTCCATTTTTTTTTTTTTTAAGATTTTATTTATTTGACAGAGAGATCACAAGTAGGCAGAGAAACAGGCAAAGAGAGAGGGGGAAACAGGCTTCCCGCTGAGCAGCGAGTCTGATGTGGGGCTCAATCCCAGGACCCTGAGATCATGACCTGAGCCGAAGGCAGAGAGAGGCTTAACCCACTGAGCCACCCAGGCGCCCCTATCTGATTCCATTTAAATGAATTGTCCGGAGTAGGCCAGTCCATAGGCAGGAAGCAGGGTAGTGTGGTTGCCAGGGGTGGAGAGGAGGAGGGGGTGGGAAGGGACCACTGATGGGTTCAGCGTTTCTTTCTGGGGTGATGAGAAGTTCTGGAATTAGACAGTGGTGATGGGTGCACAGCCTTGTGAATAACCTGAAACCCACAAATTGTCCACTTGAAAACGGTGATTTTTGCGATAGGTGAATTTTATTCCCACAAAATTTTTAAGAAGATGCGGCCCTTTCCTTCATGGAGCTACAGTGAACAGTTTATGGGATAGAGATAGGGTTCTGTGGGAGGACATGGTATGACATTTTCTCCTAGTGTGTGGAGTTGGGGTCAGACTCATATTTAGGTGAAAAGACATCTGGTACTGGAAATGAGGAAGAATATGTGAGATTTTTTTTTTTTTTAAGATTTTATTTATTTATATGTCAGAGAGCACAAGCAGGGGGAGCGGCAGGCAGAGGGAGAAGCAGACTTCCGGCTGAGCAAGGAGCCCCATGTGGGACTCCCAGGAGCCTGGGATCACAACCTGAGCTCAAGGCAGACACACAACTGACTGAGTCACCCGGGCGTCCCAAAACGTGAGAACTAACAGCTTGCAGTCCATGTCCGCTGTTAACGGGTCTGAGCTCCTCCCTCTGTCACTGCGCAAGACTAAGACTGTCAGAGACCTTTGCCTTAAATAATTATCCTATAATGTTTATTATGAGATATGTATGTATCATACCTTCCTGGGAAAAATAGCATTTATATTTCATGATTTGATTATAGGATTTTAGTCCATGGCATTTTATAATTTAAAATTTTCATGAAACCGGGACGTCTGGGTCGCTCAGTCAGATGAGAGCGTCTGTCTAACTTCGGCTCGGGTCATGATCCCAGGGTCTTGGGATCGAGTCCGGCATCAGGCTCCTTGCTGGGTGTGGAGCCTGCTTCTCCCTCTGCCTGTTGTTCCTTCCGCTTATGCTCTCTCTCTCTGACAAATAAATAAAATCTTTAAAAAAAAATTTCTTTTTCATGAAACCAAAGCTAGCTTTTAGAATTCGTTTATGATTTTTTTAAATATTTATGTCTTGTAAGTTCAGTTTGTAGAAATTTTACTGTTTTCACTCCTTTTGACAGTTTGAGGTTAATTTCAGATCCTTGCGAGTATGATTTACCATAGAGTTAGGATAAATACAAATATTTATTTTTGTTTTCTTTTAGGTAATAATGTGGTTTATTAGGAAATTTCAAACTTATACAAAAGTAGAGAGAAAAGCATAATCAACATCCATGTAATCAATATCAGCTTCAGAAATTTTCAACGCATGGCCAGCTGTATATCCACTTAGTTTCTGGGATAATTTGGAGGCAAATCTCAGATGTCACATTGTGTCATACATGTTTCATTCATCTCTAAATGACAAATGACAATTTTTTTAAAAAAGACATTGAGTATTTTTTAACTGGAAATTTAACGAAATTTTTTTCTTATGAAAACAAATTATTTAAAAAGTTATCTACTACTGGAGATTGTTACTGTTACTCTTAATACTAATTTGCTTACATATTCAATTCTTCTAATTATTAGGTATGTTTATAAAATAACAGATTGAGATTACAAGAATACGGCTCATGTATTCAGTCTTGATGCTCCTCATTGTGTTTAACTAGGACTTACACATGATAAAACTCTTCTCTACAGCTAGTCATTACCTCTGTTTGCCATATTCAGTGGCCCTTACTGTTTGGCCTTCTAAGGGGGTCTGTATTGTGTAATAGCGTTTGTTTCCTGTCCACTCCTTATTAGACAGCCATCTCTCTTGGCTTCCTTGACATCTGACTTTCTTGGTTCATCCCTGTGTCAGAGTGCTCTTGCACGGACACATTTTCTTTTGGTACCCACCAGATGTTACCATATTCCATCCTTACTCCGTTCTCTGGCTTCTTCTGACCACTCTGCAAACTCGTAGTTCTGCTCTCACGGCTGTGTGATAGATTAGCTGCCTGTTAGCGAAGCCCAAAGATTTGTTACTAGTGAACGAAAGAACCTCTTTTTCATGTTCTAGTTGAATATTTTTTTAAAAGATTTTATTTATTTAGTTGAGAGAGAGAGAGAGAGGTGAGAGTCTGAGTGTGGAGAGAGGAGCAGAGGAGAGGGAGAAGTAGATTCCCTGCTGAGCAGGGAGCCCAATGTGGGGCTTGGTCCTCGGACCCCAGGATCATGACCTGAGTTGAAACCAAGAGTCAGTTGCTTAACCAGCCTAGCCACGCACCTGCCCCTAGTTGAAAGTTCCCATGGATATCCTGTGCTTTGTGAATTTGGATCTTCAAAACTGAGCCTGTCTTCTCTTTTGTTAACATTAATTCCCCTTCAGCTTTCCTTTATTGACAGATCGCCATGTTTCTTCAGATTGCTAGACTGGAAATGTTTCTATCTTCCTCTTCCTTTAGTCTCCTCTGCACATGCTGTTTATCTTGTCCTGGTAGTTCTTCCTTCAAAATATGTAAGCTAATTTGCATTTTATTATTATTGTTGTAGGGTTTTTTTTTTCTTCCTTTTAGGACACTTCCTAACTCCTTTTAGGTCAGCTCACTGCTCTTCTCTGTGATTCCATAAACCTCATGTGTTGTCTCGTCAAGATGATCCATGTACACGTCTCTCCCTCATTAGAATTTTATTCTAATAAAATTTTTTTCATTTTATTCATGCTCGCCTCGCAGCACATGAGGCATTATGGTATTTATTAAAAGCTAACCGATTTGAATTGAATATCCAGTCCCCTACCTGTATTCCTACAATATCTACCGAAGGTCCTGTCTTTCCCTTGCAGTACGTCCTAAGTGAAGTAGTCTGAAGCCTTGGAGTGTCTCATGAAAGCAGCAGAATGTCAACATACATCAGCCCTGTAAATTTCCATCGTAGAATTTATTTCTGTCTAAAATTATTATTTATTTTCTTTTTTATTATGGGTTTTCCCCCCTGGAAAAACCCTCTGTAGTGGTAGGGACCCATGTCCGTCTTTCCCGTGTTCGCGTCCTCTTACATAACCTTCCACAATAGTACGACCCTAGTCAATATTTATTGAATACGAATGGGTCCTCTCCCCTCCGCCCCGACAGAGAGCAGTGTGCTTATACCTAATGCAAATGATTTCACAGCAGTTACAAATCTCAGACTTGGAATCTTTGTTTTATTGTATCAGAATGATCTTTTTTTAATCTTATTTAAACTCAAGTTAGTTAACACACAGTGTATTACAGAATAATCTGTCTAAAACAGTACTTTTATCAATGAAAAGTCCAGTTAAACTCCTGGGCCAGACTTCAGAGAGGTTCTGAGGATACAGGCTGAGTAAGAACATCATTCCTGGCATCTAGGCATGAGGAGGTCGAAGTACTTAAGCCTCCTTGAGGAGGTCGAGGAAAGCTTCGTGAGGACGGCTGATATCTCAGGTTTCTCTCCAGCTCTGCAAAGACATAGTCCGCAGCTGCCATTTTCCTTTCTAGGAGGCAGGAGCCTGGGTCTGTGCAGGGAGAGGACCGAGAGCCGCCAGCAAGAGCTCCTGGCTTTTCCAGCAGGATTGATTTCGAATCAAACAGGACTCTTTTCTTACTCCTTATTAAAATGTTTGGTAAAGAGGTGCCTGGGTGGCTCAGGAGGTTAAGTGTCTGTCATGGGCCCAGGTCATGATCCCAGGACCCTGGGGTCCAGCCCCACAGCCAGGTCCCCACTCGGTGGGAAGCCTGCTTCTCCCTCTGCCCCTCCCCTCCCCCATTCCTCTTCTCTCTCCCATACTCTGCGGTCTCATGCAAATAAATTAAAAATCTTAAAAAATTTTTAAGAAGTTTGGTAAAGCGAATGTTTATGAAAATTCTCTGCTTAGTCACTTTTGTTTCCTTTTTACTGATGGTAGCTTGTTAAATCTCTTTCAAATGAACATGTCTTCTTTAGGTATCCTTGTAATTTATATAAATTTTGTAATTATAGAATGTATTTATTACTGTAAGTTCTCCAGTCTCAACTTCTTATGACTTTTTAGATATTTAGAGAAAATAAAAATTTTCGGTGTTCTTTAACCTAAATGCAGCTGTGAAATGAAGTATCAGTAAATGGTTTTGGACCTGAGATTACTAAATTCTCCAATCTCAACTTCTTACTACTTTTTAGATATTTAGAGAAAATGAAAATTTTCGGTGTTCTTTAACCTAATGCAGCTGTGAAATGAAGTATCAGTAAATCGTTTTGGACCTGCAATTAATTTTTTTTTTGAAAAATTAACTTAGTAAGTGTGCACCAGAAGTAAATGTATGTGTAAATGACTTTACATTATTCAGAATTCTAGAATTAGACATCTGTCTAATGAATGCTGTTCTAAATGTTGCTAAATCATTAATAGTAATTAAAAGGTTAAATGCAAGCTGAAGAAAGCTTTGAATTTTGAAATGTTTGCAATAGCTAGTAATGTGACTGATGCAGACGTTTTTGTCAAAGTTGAAAAAGTTAGAACTAATTAATTTCTTGGGAGACATATGATGAATTGTAGGTGTGATAACATATTTGAGTAACATATGGTAGTAATGGGGCACCTTTCTAATGACAGAGCAGCCGATTAAATATAGACTTTTTTGGTGTTTTTCTTTCATTACTGTTCTTTGTTACAGTGTATTTTTAAACCAGTCTTGTTTTCTAGAGGTCAGTGCTCAGGACTTAATGATTTATATTTAAATGTTAACATGAACATGTAATTCTATTCTAAGTTGGCATAAATTTTAGTGAAAGGTTTTCTTAAAACTGCAGCCAGTCATTTTTTCCCTCAACGTGCACATGGCGTGCTTCTCGTAAACTCGGTGTTTGGGGAAGTAGAGTCTCCCTCTATACATTGTTTAAATGCTGGTTGCCCTTGAATGAGGGCCAAGAAGGAATGGTAGGTGGTTACCTTCGCCTCGCACCGCGTACAGGCGTTTACTTTCAGCATTTGGCCACACTCTTCTCTCAGAAGGATTCACTGTTTGCATTTTGACTAATTTCCTTCCTTCCTTCTACTTTTACTTTCTGACTATTGCTTATTTATGACAACAGATTAAAAAAGGATTTAACCATTCTGTTATTAAAATAGTATCTAACATATTGTTAGAGGAAATCTCGAGTTAGGAATTTTGCAAATAGAGGCAATTTTAGGTCATGACGTACAGTTTTCGTTTTTTAGAGGTTGGGTTTTTACCGAGTTTACGGGCTTGTAATCGGGTGTGCAAGTCCCCAGTTTTGTAACTGTCCTTCAGAGCAGTCCACAGTGAAAAGGAGAGCTCAGGTTGCCAGTGACTCAGGGAGGGGAGGGTATTGAAGGGAAAAGCCTCCCCCCACCCGCGCCCCCCCCCGCCCCCCAGCTGTGTGCTGAGGACCTAGATGGAGTGGAAAAGGTAGTGAAGGCTGAGCGTTTCCAGATCTTCTGACATTAAAGCAAAAGCCGTATTTACATCTAAAAGGAGATAAGCTGAAAGGGAATTGATTGTAAACCTTCAAGGAGAGAGGATATGTAAATTCTAGAATTATTAAGGAGATAACTTTAATACTCCTTTGGCCTCTACTCCAGACCCTGTTCAGAATGTCACTGTAGTTTGGGATACACTTACTTTAAAAACCTGCCTGCAGTCAGTGGGTCTAGCTTGTCTAGAAACCTTCCAAATTGATTTTCTGAACTTTTTTGATATCACCATAATTGTCTTCATTTAAATTTGAGTATCCTATGAAGAATTTTGGTATGGACATCTGTTCTATGAATTCTTTCTTGTTCTAAATCTGTTGTAAGATTTTCCTTGGTAATTGGCATACTTTTAGCCTCTGGGAATAACGACAAAGACCCCCGAGGGGGCTGCTGGAGTGTTTTGTCCCAGGTGGGCTCTGGCCTCAAGCCTTAAGCTAGATAACGAAGGTGAACTTTCACGTCACTCACGTAATTCACTAGCTTTTCATTCATTTAATAAAATTTATGAAATTTGTGAACACTCAGTCTCTAAAGATATGCAGAATTCCCTGAAATACAGCTTACCAATATGAAAAATGACTAGGGATTTATCCTAGACATATAAACTTTAAAGAATTGAATCGGTATGATTGTTACACTGATTAAAATGTCCAGAAACAAAATGCTAGTGGATAGCCTGTTTATTTACTATTTAAAACTTATAGGAGTTTTAGTAGAGTAAAATGATTTATAAATTGATTGGTTTATTAATTATCAACAGTAATAAACTTCAAATTGGATCATATTTCTTTATGCAAGTAATAACCCATATAATTCTATGCAGTTAGTAGGCAGTATTTAATGAAGAATAGAAAAAGATGATGATTTTTCATTCAGTAGGAAAATCTGATATTTGATTTGATTTCATAGTTGAATTATTACACTTAGAAATGGCATTTTTTTTTGCTTTCATAAGTTGTTAAAATATTTCCTGTTCAGATAAGTCTTTCTTTATGTCCTAAAGTAAGTAAATGACAGATATCAGATGTAAAAGCCAACATTAAAATTCACTATAAAATACTTGGCCCCAGTCTGGAAAGCTGGGGTTAGTGGTTCTAGCACTGTTTCTGGAACAGTGAGTGAATGATTTTGGAAGATTAGGGGATTTCCATTTTAAATACAGTGTCAACAGTCCTTACCTTGCCATGCATAATTTGCCTCCCAGGTGTGCTCAGGTCAATGCTAACCATTCCCATATCTTAACCTTTTTTCTGAAATTACTTGAGTTTCATAGTTGTAAGTCTCTTCAAGACTTGCTAGTCTTGAAAAGAAGGGTTTGAGAGAAAGTCTGTTAATAGTCTTATTAATAGTACGGAAAACAGTCCATTTTGTGGAGCACGCTGCATTCTGTCACATAAAAACGTTTTTTGGATGCTTTCATAGCCATCTGTAGAGCGTGGATCATTGATTATACATAAGTCAGATCAAAAAGATAATTCTGACAATCTTTCCTTTCCTAAAAACCTTGTTTCTGGGGAATGATGTGTTAGGTTGAGCAAATCATTACATAGGAGTCTCAAATTTGGCAATTAAAAAATATATGGTAAGTTCATTGTTGACGATTTTATTTTAGTATTTTCTGTTGACATGAAAAATTTTGAGAACAGATGATCAGCAAGCTAGCCTGAGAATAAATGGTTATTTTTTTGCCTCTAGGAATGAAAAATTAATTTTAATAAACATATTTTAAATCTATCCATTGCACATTGTTGAGTCACTAAATACATGCCAGAACTTCTCAGAGACTCAGTTACCAGGAAGATATTATCCCTCTTTTTCAGAAATTTGGGGGGAACTGTAGATGCTTTCACCGTTTACAGTTTCCAGGTATGCTGACGAAACCCTGTTCTTTCGACTTTACGAAATTCCCCTAGCATTGTAATTTCTTTTTTTCTCTTTTAAAGATTTCTGTATTTATTTGAGAGAGAGAGAGAGAATGCCTGTGGGCAAGTGCGGGGTCAGGGGGCAGGAAGGGGTAGAGGGAGAGAGAATCTCAAGCAGGTTTCAAGGCCATTGTGGAGTCTGACGCAGGGCTTGATCGCACGATGCTGTGATTGCGACCTGAGCCGACTGAGCCACCCAGGTGCCCCACATTGTAATTGCTTTGCAAAGTTTGTGCAGGTGGTTAGACAGCGACTATATAACACAGAACTGGCCTTAGAGGACAAATACTGGATGGTCCCATCCCCCTTCTAGGAAGTACTAGAGTGGTCACATTGATAACGATAGGAAGTATAGAACAGTGGCTCCGGGAGCTGGGGGAGGGAGCGATGGGGAGTTACCATTTAATGGCACGGAGTTTCCGTTCTGCAAGATGAAAGGAGCTCTGGAGAGGCTTGAGGGCCGTGGTTTGCAGAATGTGAATGCACTTGATGTCACAGTCCCAGACAAAAGAGCTAAGATACAAGATGAAATGAAAGAATGACAGATGTAAAAAAAATGTGCGGCCTCATCAGCAATCAGAGAATTACAAATAAAAATCACCGTAAGACCGTCTCTACGTGCACACCATTTTGGCAGAAATGAGAAGCCTCGATAATATCGAGGTTTGGAGAGGTTGGCAGAAACCAACGCCAGAACGCCTAGAACAGTCCATCATGATCTAGCGAAGTTGAGGGTACACATACCTCGGACTCAGTAACTGAACCTAGAGAGATGTGCGTGTGTTTTCACCGGGAGACCCTTGTAGGAGTGTTCAAAGTAACACCGCTTGCAAGGACACGAAACTGGGAAGAAGTGGCTCTGCACAGAACAGACCGGTAAGCTGTGGTACACAGTGGCGTTCCGTGCAGAACTACACTAAACACCGGGGAATCGCGCGAGCCTAGTATCGAGTGAAAGGAGGACGGTGCAGGCGATGCGTGAAGGGCTATCCCCGTGCATGTGAACTTCAGACACGGGAAGCGTCCTGGATTGTCTGGGGAGACAGAGCTAGGTGCTAATGCGATAATAAAAATCAGGTAAGTAACACCGTAAAAGTCGGGAGAATGTCCGTCCTTCTGGGGGAAGCATAAGAGTCTGAGAGCGGGAGGGGACTGTGGACGGTTCCTGGGGGCTGGCCATGCTCCCTGCACCTGCACGCTGACCAAATGCAAGTTCACTTGACAGCCTTTCATCCTGTTCTACTGTATTTTGAAAGATGGGGCTGGCTGTTGTGGAGAAGTTAGATTGTTAACCCTCATCTAAACTGTCCTTGTCCCCCTTTTTATTCTTTTTTCCAGCAGTAGCCTCTGAGATCTTACTAAAACTCGAGTCAGATGACCCGGCCTCTCTGCTCAGAAACCTCCCGTAGCTTCCCACCGCGCTCGGAGTAGAAAGCAGCGTCCTCGGTGCAGTCTACAAGGCTGTAGATGACGTGGGGCTCCTCATTACCCCTCTGACTTTCTCCTGGTTCCCTACTTGTTCTTCATGCTCTGACGGTGCAGGAGCGTGCCGGGCATGTTCCCTTCTCAAAGCCTTGCTGTTCTCTAGGTCAGGAAATCTCTCCCTGACCTTCCCTCTTCCCGCCCCCCAAACCCCCGCCTAGCTTCCTCACATCTCTTCAGTTTTTCTTAAAATTACTTTTCAGTGATGTCGTCCTTGGCTACCTCATCTAAAACTTCAGTCCTCTCCCCATTTGGCGTTTTTCTGCTTGGCACTTAGCCAGTATTAACACACTCTACCCTCTATTTGTTTCCCTCCCATTAAGTATAAACCCCATGAGAGCAGTGGTTTTTTCCTCCCATGTTTTCCTATCATGCTTCCCATGCCTGTCCCAGAGTCAGGGACTCGGTTTTCGTTGAGTGAAGAATGAAGAAATGAACGAAATGTATTTCCAGAAGCGATTAGTTGAGAGCTTTCATTGTCAGATAAAGCTACATTAAAACACAAATAGGGAATGCAAGTGTAAAAACCTTTACATTTTATTTATTTTTAATTTATATTTTGAAATAATTTCAAACTCACAGAGAAGTTGCAAGAATAACTCTGAAACTTTTCTGTCCTGATCCATTTGAGTGTAAGATGCTCCTTACACCCGAATACTTCAGTGCGTTTTTCCGACTAAAGGAGGACATCCTCCTGTATGAGGGGACTATAACTATTAGGTCAAGAAATTGATATTGATATACATCAGTCCCTACTTTCTAATTATCAGGTCCTCTTCAGATTTTTAATGTTTAATAATGTTTCTTTTCTTTTAATAATGCTTTTTGCTTGAGAAATTCTAATCCAAGATCTTGCGTTGCATTCTTCGGTTGTCTTTATTCTCATTTAGCCTGGCATGGCCTCACGGTCTTTACTTCTGTGGTCTTGATGCTTTTGAAGATTACATACGGGTTATTTTGTAGAACGTCCCTCGATTTGGGGCTATCTGATGTTTTTCTTCACTATTAAATTCAGGTGGTACATTTTTGGCACGATTGCAGAAGAGGTGCTGTGTCCTTGTGTCCTCTGGGGGGGGGTGTTCAATTTCGATTTATCCCATTATTAGTGATGTTAGCTTTGATCACTTGATTCAAGTAGTGACTGCTAGTTTCCTACACTGTAATGGTACTCTTTCCCCCTTTGTTATTATTATTTTGTAAAATTGCCTTTTAAAACGTTTAGACCTACCTTTTTACCTATTCCTTTGAGTCAGGTTGCATTGTTGCCTGGTGAGATCAGAGGTTGGTAGAGGGAAGGAAGACATTTTGAAATCTGGGGCATTTGGGGAAGTGAAGGCAGATCAAGATGGTATGGCATGATGGAAGAGGGCTGAAGACCTTGAAACTGGTAGAAATAACAGCAGGGTGTGGGAGAAAAGTTTGTATCGGGGAAGGATGTAGGAACGATGCCAAAGGTACACTTGCCCATTTCAAATACTTGATTACGGCGGAGTCTGTGCCTGGAAGGAGTGATAAAAACTTAACTTCCTTTTCCCCACCCTTCCATTCCAAGGACCTAGATTTAATGTTGGGTTAGCTGGTACTGATTAGTACTATTTAACTGAGTTCAACAGACTTTGGATGATACCCTCAAATTTATAGTGTCCATTCTTCATAGCATTATTCTCTGGAACGAAGCGCTCCGAGTACTCCGAAGCTACTGGTGAGCTAAAAGGATGCAGACCACTTACAGGCCAGGGGACTACCTACAGAGGGTTCCTGTTATTTGAAAATTTAAAGTGTAGTTAAGTTTGAAAAAAATAAAAAGTTGGAAACACTAGATCTAAGACTAGTGTGTAATTGAAATGAGGTTGTTTTAGACAATTAATTTTGGCAAGTGATTAATCCTTAATAAAGAATAATTGTTTTATCTATTTTAGGGAAAAATTAATTTAACAAACCTATTATTATGTGAAATTTAGGTAATGAACATGGGCAGTACATAATTTCCGTAACATTTATAGCATCGACCACAAAAAAGGCTGAATTAGTATCATCAGATACAAAGAATGTTCATTTCAGAATCAGAGCTGTTCAGAAAGCATTGCTCATGGTTCCTATAATTAAGTCAACATTTCAGGGCTACTTGAGTTGCTTGGCTGTTTCATTTTACTAGATGTACCTTCCAGGTGCTTATATGCATGGTTTTGGAGAAGTATCACTGTGTGTGTGTATGTGTGTGTGTGTGTGTGTGTGTACTCTTCCCAATATTGGGTAGATTTTTTTCTTAGTTGAAAATGTTCTCTCATTCACTGATGTTTGATTTTGTACCAAAAGTAAAGAAACTTCAAGTTATATTAAGTAATAAAACTGACTCTTGCTGCCCAGCGATAGGTAGGACTCTGCACACAGCATTAGCCCCGACCCAGGAGCTGGTTGTAGAATTAGCTGGCCGGATTTCTGTAGGTATGTTGTCTGTCCACCCCATTCCCTGGAGCCAGTGGAGTTTTGGTTGAGTGGTGAACAGATAGCAAAAAAATGAAGAAAGTCACTGTGATTATTCTTTGGACTTATTTTTTGATGAAAAAAAAGAAAATAGTTTGCAACAGGTCAGAGAAAGACGATGTGTGGATGGGGTGGGTATGTTCATAGGTTAGAGGAAAGGAGTCAAAATACAGATGGGGATTTTGAAGATTCAAGAGAGATTTAATCATTGACATGACCAAATCTTAAAGACAGGTAACAATAAAAATGGGACACAAGACTAAGCACTTGACGGGGAGGCTGTATATGTCCTCCTTTGAGGGAGAGAGAGGGTGTTCCAGATAAAGTGTCTGCTGCAAGTGCAGAGTTGGGAAGTTGACGTTACTTATATTCAGTTGTTCCCATGTTTTATAGGAATTGAGCTTATTAGAGGATGGAGTTTGGGGAGAGGGGTTTGAATAAGGGCAAAGAAGATGTGATACAGTTGTTTTGGGTAAATAATCATCTATCAGTTTGACTTGATAGATGGTCAAGTCAACTGGAGATGAATTAAGTAATTTCCCAGAGTTCCCAGATGAATTACAGTTGATTCATTTGGCTTAGTTTCATGATTTAATATTGCCATACTCAGAGCAGTTCCACAGAAAATGGGTTTTACAAAAGGCCTAGGGTGAAGATTGATAAAATGCATACAGTGAGGGCCTCTGGGTGGTTCAGTCAGTTAAACATCTGAGGATCCTGGGGTCCTGGGGTGGAGCCCCATGTCAGGCTCCCTGCTTAGGAGGGAGTCTGCTTCCTCCTCTCCCTCTGCTCCTCCCTGCCCTGCTCATGTTCTCTCTGTCTCTCGCAAATAAATAAATAAAATCTTTTAAAAAATGTGTACAGTGAAATAAAAAGTAGATGAGAAAAATACAGACCGAAGAGTCCATAGAAAATGAGAAAGTGAGCGAGTGTGGAGGGGAACTTGCAGAGTGGGAAAACGGGGAGAATGAAGGCCTGGATATGGTGGGAAAGGAAGGAGGAGGTTCAGTAGGAATGGGGAAGTTGGGCTATTAGCCTAAAGTATTAATGGGAGAGTGGCTGATTCACACACTCGTGATTGAGCGCCTGCCATGTGCTGGGTATGGTGTGTTTGTAGTTACCGGAGACCAGAGTATCAAACGTGCACTGTTCAACGGAGTCGCCACTAGATGTCACTCTAACTCATATGGCGAGGCTGGCCTCCACACACTCTTCTCAATGCAAGGCTTTGAAAATCAGACGTGTACAAACAGGCAATCTTCAGTTTTTGCAGATTGATTCTTTACTATCTGGTTATCTTATTTGTAAAACTACATCTTGAGAGAACACCGCCTTTGAACAAAAGCAAAGCCTGAAAAGTTTATGTGATTAATACTGCTTTGTATGTTTGACTTATTTTTACTAAACTTAAGAAAGATTTTATTTATTTATTATAGAAGAGATAGTGAGAGAGAGCACGAGCAGGGAGGACAGGGACTTGAGCTGAAAGCAGATGCTTAACCAGCTGAGCCACCCAGGCACCCTTATTTTTACTCAGTCACTTTAAATAATAGTATTCCTCCAGTGAACTTTAACTGATTTTCTGAAATTCTACATCAAAGTTTGTGAAATTGTTTTCTTTCCTTTTTATACTGTTTTAGTTATTCGTCTGCTAGATTGGTTTGGCTTTTTATAGGGACTAATGAATTTTTATAAGCATCAAAGCAGCCACTTACTTCTACGTTGTTGAGATTGTGCCACGATTGTGCCTATCTACACCATAGCTATAAGTGTAAAGTTTTACTTTATGTGAACTTTCTGTTCTCAACTGTAAGGAAGAACATGGAATCTCCCCAACTCTTTTTAAAAAATAATTTTTTTAATCCCATTCTTGTTTTTGATCTCAACCAGATAGGATCACCAAGTATAGTTTTTCTTCTTCATCCTCATGCTCAGATAAAGGAGCTATGTTTAGGGAGCTTGTCCAACTTCCTGCCTGCCCACAAGCTTTTCCAACTTGGTTCCTTTAAAACCTCTGAACTCTTTTGGACAGCTGTGCAATATAATCGTTAAGCTTGCGAAAACAGACTAACAACCATGTTGACTTCCTCAAAAACACAGATTAACAGTACCCTGGCACATTATATATTTTATAGGATCTGTGTATGTTCTCTCTTTTTAAATATGTGCATGTTAGGAGTAGGGTTAGGGTTTATGTTCATTATTTCTTCATCTGACTGAGGAGAGATTCCGCTAGGACTATTGGGTCTTTATAAAACAGTTTGAAGATCGTTATGGTAGAAAAAGCATAGTGTCACTTTTTTTTTTCTTGTGATATGTCCGACCATATATTCCTGTGCTTTCGGCATACCCCACTTCCCTGGTGACCCCGAGTTAGCTTGTGATTCCTTATAACCTTAAGTCATTTTTTGAGAAGCTTATATACTGTCTCAAGTAAACTGTCTTAAATTTATCCCTTTTTGAACTTTATTGTGTCAGTGGGACACAGTTTATATTTTAAGGCGGTTTTCTGTAGCACCTCCTATGTAATATGCATATTATATGTATATTATATGTAATATGAATATGTAATATTCACCCTTTCATTTGGAAAGATACCTGTTTGCTACCATCATATAATCAGCAAATTCTAATCGGGAAAGCCCTTTGCATCAAATGGCACAAATGTGGTAAACTACAAAGAAAACAAATACATTATCTGGAATAACTAGAAATAGACAGAAGATGCCATTGCAGCTTGCTTTGAGAACTGTACCTATGGCTGGGGGAAAAAAGACGTACTTTCTCATTGTTTTTTAGGACCACATGTTGTTAGGTGGTATCTTGGTCTATGAATTGACGATGCCTCCCTTTAATCTTTTCATGTCTCTTGCAAAATTAAAAAAAATTATTTTTATTTTTTACTTTTTTGGTCAAATGATCATGAAAATGTTGCATTTACTGAGGTGTAACGGATGGGATGCTCGCGAGAGAGGAGGCCGGTGAGAACTTCCAGCAGCACCATCAGAATTCTGTTTCCTCAAAATTATGTTGAGCCAGTCATTATGAATTACAGTCTCTGGGATTAAAGAAAGCGTGGAAGCGGGATGCAGAATGCTCCATAAATGAAATTCCCCTGGAAGTTATTCTGTAATTACTTTTTTATTCTTAAATTCACTTTGCCGTATAACTTTCAAAATGAAACTTCTGGCATTTTCGTTGGCACATGGAAAGAGTGAATGTTCGTTGAATTGTTTTGTTTTGTTTGGAGCTTCACAGTGAAAATATTACATACTCTTCTTCAGGAATATATTCTTTTGTTGCTCTAGGAGCAGTACGTTTATTTAGATAATAGCCATCTATACTCTCTATCTGTAATCCCCCAAGGTCTTAACCTCCATTAGGGACAACTGTAGATTTTTGTTTGCTTGGAATAGCTTCCTGGGCATGTGAAAACTCTTTCGACATCATTATTTAGGGGCTCCTATCCTTCCAGTGGAGCCACAGCCTAATACAAAACCTTTGCAGCTGGTGAGCTCCCAAAGCTCCTTTTGGTGATTGTTTATAAGCTCAGCATGGCAGCCTTCAGTTGTTTCTTTCCTCTCCTGCTCCCACCCCCAGCTCTCCTCTCAACGCCCCCCCGCCCCCTGCCTCACCCCCATGTTCATGTTCTCTAAGACAATAAGCCTACTTCAGAGGTAAAATACAGGGTAAAAATATCTGATGCCTTCTTTTATTCCCTATTTTTCCTGATTCTTTTCCATAAGTATATTAATACAGTTGTTACTGGAGATTTTCAAGGGAAAGGTCTTGCTACTTCGCACTCTTCTCTATCCCTGTCTCTGTATCTCTGTCTCTGTCTCTGTGTCTTCTCTGATACCTCACTGTCTTTAATAAACTCATTTCTGTGATAAATTAAAAAAAAGCGCCAACAGCAGTAAATACTCAGAGGTAATGGGACAACTCTTCTCTCTGTAGAATATTAATTTGAGAAAGACCCGGGGTCAGATGTTCAACCTGCATTTCTGATTATGGCCTAGTTACCAAACTTTCAAGTTTCTTTATCTCTCCCTATGTTCTCTAAAATGATGGGGTACAAATAACCCAAGCGAGTGGCAATTAATGACTTATTAAGTCAATGACAGCAAAAAAAGTCTCTAAAGTTTTTTTTGTCTTAACTTCAACTCGCTTTATCAAATACAGGCTTGTATTGGTATTATTTAGAGGAAAAATATTACTCAGGACAAACCAGGTTTACTTCATTGGAATGTAAAGATGGAATGGTTTTTAGCTGAATGATTAAATAGGAGATGATTTCCATATTATGAAAATTTAAAACACAGCCCCCACTGAGATGATCTGAGAAGACATGGGACTCACAGGCCAAGTTAGGGATAGGTGATAAATGACTACAAACTACACAGAGAAAAATGTTTGACTAGAAGTACTATGTGTAGTTTTGAATTTAGTGAATAAAGTGTCCAACTAGGACTAACTGGAAATAGAAACAAAGCAGAGCAAAAAATCATCCGGTGAACCTGCGATATCTTTTCTTTGAGTCCACGTTGGGAATTCGTGTTTCTGCAGTGTGTTGATACTTGTATTAAAATTATGTTCTACATGAGAGACTGTGGACTCTGAGAAACAAATGGAGGATTTTGGAGGGGAGTGGGGTGGGGGGTTGGGTGAGCCTGGTGGTGGGGATTAAGGAGGGTGCATATTGCGTGGAGCACTGGGTGTGGTGCATAAACAGTGAATCTTGGAACACTGAAAAAATAAAATAAAATTTAGAAAAAAAGTTATGTTCTAGAATCAATGCAGATTTTGCTGAATTTTTTTTGAGGGTCTACCTAAGATGTTTTTTATTGAGCTGTTTAATTGACCTATAACATTAATTTCAAGTGTACCTCATACTAATTCAATATTTGTATATATTGTGAAATGATCACCGTGTAAAGTGTGAAGCACTGTGTCTTAAAAACTGTCTTCATGAAGAATACTACTGCAGATGCCCAGTTTATATAGTTCTTACATATCTTGGATTCCCTAAGTCTAACTTCAAAGGCATACTATAGGAAAACCCTTTGTGTAATAAGATTTTTGTTCCTAGTACCAGTGATTAAATGGGTGGGAAAATGGTCCAGAGGTAAGAATAATAAACTCTTAATTCAGGAGAGCTGAGTCCTAATATAATCTATTACCACTTACTTTTGTCACCTTTGGTAAGTCACTTTACCTGTTCTTATAAAATAAGATAATGATCTCTAAATCCCTAAAATCCTAAAATCTAAATGATCTCTGAAATCCCTACATGTTTTAGCCATGTCTTTCATGTCATATTTTATTTTCTTATGTACATATACCCCATACTTTTATTTTATTTATTTAAAAAAGTTTCTTTTAAAAGATTTTGCTTATTTGACAGAGAGCAAGAGAGCACAGGCACAGGGGAAGTGGCAGAGGCAGAGGGAGAGGGAGAAGCAGGCTCCTGCTGAGCAGGGAGCCTGATGTGGGACTCGATACCAGGACCCTGGGATCATAATCTGAGCTGAAGACAGTCCCTTAACCAACCCAGCCACCCAAACATCCCACATACTTTTATTTTAAAACTGAGATCTTCAACGAATTCATTACAAAAAATTGACAAATCTCCTGCATTACTTGCACAAGAAACATCTTTTTGAGAAGATAAAAAATATTTTGGGGGCACCTAGGTGGCTCAGTTGATTAAGTGACCAGCTCTTGATTTTGGCTTAGGTCATGATCTCAGGGTCTTGAGGTCAAGCACCATGTCAGGCTCCCTGCTGGGTGTGGAGCTGCTTAAGATTCTCTCCACTCCCTCTACCCTCCCTCCCACCCCCTTTATGTGCACGCGTGCACTCACTCTCTCTCAAAAAAAAAAACAAAAACAAACTTTTAATGAGTAAGGACTTTAATGAGTAATAATTATCACAAATGGATTCCTATGTGGTGACTAGAAGAGCCATTTTAAAAATTACTATTGACAATAGTAAAGAATATTGGAACTAATAGATGGTATTGCAAAATAAAACAAAATGAAGATTCTGTTTCTGTTACCAGTAATGATTTTTAAGGTAAACGTGAAGTATGAGATACATACAGAAAAGTAAAAAGTCATAAGAATACCTTCTGTGAATTTCCGTCAAGTGAACATGCCAGGGGTGCCTGGGTGGCTCAGTGGGTGAAAGCCTCTGCCTTTGGCTCAGGTCATGGTCTCAGGGTCCTGGGATCGAGCCCCACATCAGATCTCTGCTCAGCAGGGAACCTGTTTCCCTTTCTCTCTTTCTCTGCCTGCCTCTCCGCCTACTTGTGATCTCTGTCTGTACAAATAAATAAGTAAAATCTTAAAAAAAAAAAAAGTGAACATGCCATGTAACTAACACTCATGTAAAGAAACAGAACATTATTACTACCTTCTAAAACTTTCCCTCCTACCTCTAAGTCACTGATCTCCACCAAACTAATAGAGTGGCTTTTACACCAGAGGTGAGTTTTGCCTGCTTTTGAATGTGGAATCCATCGACTTTTTTTTTTTTTCAATGCCACATTCATGAGATTCATCCCAGTTGTTGCATGTAACTGGCGTTCATTCCTGGCTGTTGTTACATAACGTTTTTATTGTGTGACGATGCCACAATTTATTTATCTGTTCTGTTTAATATTTGAGTTGTTTGTATTTTTTTTTAAAAAGGATCTTATATATTTATTTGACAGAGAGCTAGGGAGAGAGAGCAAGCAAGCACAAGTGGGGGAGTGGGAGGCAGGGAGAGGGAGAAGCAGGCCCCCCCCGCGGAGCAGGGAGTCCGAAGTGGGGCTCGATCCCAGGACCCCAGGATCATGACCTGAGCTGAAGGCAGGCTCCCATCCGACTGAGCCACCCACTCACTACCCCTGGGTTGTTTATACTTTTTGGCCAAATGTTTTCTGGTGTGTTATATGTGTATTTTTGTTGGGTATATACCTACAGGGAGGACTCCAGCATCACAGAATATGCATACGTTCCACTTGTTTTATAGATACTGCTAAACACTTTACTGAAAAAAAAAAAAAAAAGATTTTTTTTTTTGGTTGAAGTATAGTTGACCTTGAAATGTTGGTTCTTTGTATTCCCATTAGCAGTTTCTGACAGTGGCGTTGGTTCTGTTCTTTCGCCAACACTTGAGATTATCTTTCTTACTTTAGTCATTGTGGTGATTCAGTACCGTGGTTTCAGTTTTTGTTTCCCTGATGACTGCTGAAGTTGAGCACTTTTTAAACATGTGCTTGCTATTCATTTGCAGTCCTAAAATAATTTTATGACACTGCATTTAAAAGTAATTAAACTTCCTTATCTTAGGTAAGGGACATGGTAAATAAGGTGTTCTCTAAAACGTTTGGTGTGATCATTTGCTCTAACAGTGTTTATTTCATAAATTGTGAGATTCTTTGAAAATCTTTCCTAACTTAATGAAACTGCTTTCTGTATTTCAAACCATAAAATTAATTTTAAATGCTTATCTTTTAGATGCTCTTAAGACTATTAATATCATTTAAAAAAGAAAACTATCAAAATGAAGTAGTTGAAAGAACTAGCATACGTGTTTTTCTGGCACCGGGATAAAAATGCTGGACATTGTAGAGGTTGTAACTTAAAGTTGATCTAACTTTAGTTTTATTGAAGGTTATACACCGTTACCTTTTAACCTGGGATCTGAGGTTTCCTTGAGGAGTATTTTAACGCTGTTTCACAGGTAGAGACTCACTTTTTCCTGTGTTCCTACATTTTCCACCTTTCCATGCAGTTATGTTGGGTCCAAGTGACTAATTTCTGGCCAGTGGCCTGTGAGCAAAAACATTATGTGTCACTTTGGGCTGAGGCAATGTACTTCCTCCCTTGATCTTTTCTCTTGCCATGGTGACCTTGGAGGCCGTGCACTCCCACGTTCCTACATTAGGCGGCCAGCAGTTGTCTGTGTTCGCTAATACAGTTTTGTCTCTGTGAACAGTGAATTTCCTTAATTTTTTAATTTTTAAATTTTCAAGTTAGGAAGGTGATAACTGTCCTAGGAGACATATGTCACAGAATATATTGAAGGATTATGAAAAAAGTATCGTAGTCTCTAAGTATTTACTGAATATTGTGAATATAAAGAACTCAAGGCCTAATTTAGATGAAAAAGATTTAAAAAAAGAAGGTCCTTTGATCTTCAGCTGTCATTTTAGCTTTTTTGCACCAAAGCACTTTCTTTGAAAAGCTCTCATTTGTTTATTTCTTACTCTTGGTTTTGTTTTAGAAAGAATTCCCAGCAACCAAATATAAACCTGAGTTAGTACTGAGGTCTGAAGTATGTTCTGCATCATCATGTGTCCGTGAACCTTCTTGCATTAAACTACTTGAGCAACATCAATAGAAAACTTGGAAATGTGAGATGCATAGCACCAGGGAAATGGTGGGACAAAATTGAAATGGTTAAAAAAACATGTGCTAAAACTTGCAACACTCTGATTGGCCTATTTAAATATTTTGTGAAGGATTATTGTTGGACTGTGTTCTAGAAACTTGGAAAAGGAAATCCTTCATTCCCTCTGTTTAACCTCCTTGTAGTTATTATCAAGATTAACATTCTTGGATACGCATTTTCACAAGTATGTGTGATAGAATTGTCTCTACCTGAAGGGTTTTAGTTAAACAACATCAGTATGGATAAAAAGGTAAATGCTCTTTAATAAATTATTAGAATAGTTTTGACTGGTGTTCCTCCTGATCTGAGGTTACTTTTTATGTAATACTGATTTGTTTCAGGAGTAGGAGAAACATTCAAGGAAACAGAAAGAAATACTGTCCAAAGACTATTTTGTTGCAGGAAAAATCCAGGTACTGCACATATTTTCCTAAAACAAAGGGCATGACATGAAGACTTAACACTATACATCTTTTTATTTTTAGTACCAAAAAACCATTTACTTAGAAGCATTCAGAATGTCAGCACAACAGTGGCAGCTCGTGTGTGTGTGCGTGTGTGCGCGCGCGTGCGTGTGCGGTTTACAGCGGGGTTTTCAGTTACCAGGATGACGGTGACTTCATACAAGCTGCGTCAGAGGCAGCTGAAGACGAGAAAACCCCGGTCCCCGGAAACGAGTTGGCGCCGGAGCCTGCTGTCAGCGAGGGCTGGGGAGGCAGCGGCTGCCGGAAATGCCACGAGGCCAGGCCCGACTGAAGACGCAGCAGGTAGTGTGTGTACTGGGCAGAGTAAGGGGCCGTGCGGTTTAAAATCTCCTCTTACAGGGCCTTGCATTATTGCAAGTTTTTTCTTCAGAAGAAGCGAGCTGGCTGCAGGGTTCAGACAGCTGCGCCAGAGCCAGCTTACTCATCGCCATCGTCGTCTCCGTCCTCACCTCCCTTTTTTTTTCCCACTTCTTCAGCGCTGGTGGTGACTCCGTGTTTGCCTCATGAAGGCATGCAGCAGCATCTCCTCGTCGTTTTCCTTCAGCTTGCGACCGTCTGTTCGTGAGGCCGCTCGCTAGTTGTCTGTCCTTTGCAGTGTCACCGTCGAGTAAGCCGGGATGTTCTCCTTGGACTTGGGGCCACTCTCAGGATGAAGGAGGCTCTTGGGTGCGTTGGGATCCTTCAGCTTCTTTGGTTTCCTCTTTAGGATGGAGGTCCCTCTCCCTTTCTCTTTGGTGATGGGCCTTGTCCGCCTTCGGCTTGTCGTGATGTTGTTCTCTCCCTTTGGCAGACATGGGGTCGCACCTCTCCGGGCGCTTCTGGGTACTTCTTCCTTTGCCCCTCTGGCAGGTTAGCACAGAGAATGCACATGTTGACCTTTTGCCTCTTGCTTCTGAGGCTCTTGGCCTGGGTTTCATTTTTTCACCCAGCAAGGCTCAGCGTCGCCTGCACCCAGCACAGTCTCTGCAGAGCTCCGGGTCGGGCAGCGGCCGTGAGGGCCGGAGCCAGGTGTGGCCTGCAGCTTGGTCAGTCTTTGGAGACCTAGGCTGGAGTTTAAAGTGCCAGCATTCTTCACTGGAAGTAGAAGAATACACGGTTTGTGTGTGTGATGAAGTTAACACTAACGGGATTCTCAGATGTAGGGCCAACGTTTCCTCCAGAAGACACATTTCC
The DNA here is from genome assembly GCF_002288905.1 of Enhydra lutris kenyoni. NCBI lineage: Eukaryota > Metazoa > Chordata > Mammalia > Carnivora > Mustelidae > Enhydra > Enhydra lutris. The sequence continues at coordinate 9,071,882 of NW_019154108.1, read as the reverse complement.
AAGTACTTCGTAGCCTAAACAGCTACTGGACCATGACCCCTCTCCTAGCACTTAAGTACCCTGGAACTTAAAAACTATGCCTAGAAAATGTATCAAGATGCAGTGCTGGGGTTTCTAGAGGCCACAGTATAAAGAATTACTAATTATCTGGCCTTGTGTCCAATATTTGAAATAAAGATGGAGGCCGAAGCAGATCACCGGTAGAGATTAAGTTGGAGGCTTTAGAGAGAGCCGGAGGACTTGTTGGTTGGATTGCAGAACGAAGCCCGCTTTTCCAGGTGCATTTCAGACAATACAAGCAAGATGGTGCCTTAGAGCTCGGCTCTGTCTCTGCAGATGGCCAGATACTAAACTCTGTAGGACCTGCGGTCTCCTTCACAACTGTAGCTACTCAACTCTGTGACTGGGGTGCAAGAAAGCAGCCCTAGACAGTCTGTAAAGTAAGGGGTAGGGCTGTGTTCCAATAAAACTTTATTGAGAGAAACAGGCTACAGGCCTTGTGTAGTTTGTTGATCCCTCCCATGTAGAAGCAAAGGCAGATCTGTGTTTTCTAGAGACTAGCTTCAAACGGAAGACAAGGGACTGAGTTCTGCATACCAAGGGATTTTTCCCCACATCTCTCCACCTGAAAAATGACTCCAGGTCACTTGACTAGCATGACTAAAGGGAGAGAAAGAAACATGGGATTATGCTCACGAATCCGCTTTTTAGGAAGTGGGAGGGAAAGTTTTCCTCTGACCTTCACTGCCATTCCAGTAGACACACGAGAATCTGTTGGGCATGAAGTGTTATTTCGTACTGAAGATTCCAACTTGGAGAGCGTTGGTGTTTCAGTTCATTTTGGCATCGGTTCTCGGGGTTGGTCTATTTCTGGTTAGTGAGGGTGAAACCATGTTAGTGAGCTCCCAGGTAGACACTTGTCTTCCTGCCTCGTGTGTTGGATGAGGGCATGCTGAGGGCAGCTCCCATCTCTGTTGGCTGGTCCGTGTTTACTGAGTGCCCGCAAAGTGCCAGATGTTTGGTAGCTGCCGGGCACACAGCAGTGAACAAGACTGACATGTTTCCTGCCTCCCAGGAGGTGGTGTCCTATAGTAGGAAGGGATCCAAGAAGAGACTGATCTCTCCGCTGTGCCCTGCAGGATAAGCTGGAGGTGGCCAGTCCACAGGGGTGTGGGAGACGAAGGCTGTCCAGGAGAATTAAGGGCACAGGCCAAAGGGGGACAATCAGCGCAGTCCGTGCCAGAGCCTTGTTGTCTGCCACAGGGGGTGCGAGAACGTGAGGATAGAGGAGGCTGGAAAGAGAAGGGGAAGCCCGTGTCGTAGGTAGGCCATCAAGGTTGAGTTTTGCCAGAAGATCACTGACAAGTGGACAAAGGGCTTTATGCTATAGACGATGGGAACGGTTTGTGTATTTGGAGATGTTGAGCCTGGACTGGAAGAGCCAAAGATGAAGCCCTGTAGCTTGGGAGGGGGGACTGGGAGCCGCAGGTGGGGGTTCAGCATGTGAAATGGGGCCGGTATGGCCGAGGAACGGGATTTGAGATTTTATTTAACTTTAATTAAAAACAGAAGCAGTATAAAATCTTTTCCCTTTCACTTTATTGTTTTAGTAGGATTACATTTCACTTAAGCTGTTGAAAACGTAACATCTAAATTGAGATGTACCGTAGGTGTGAAGTACATGCTGGATTTTGAATTTGTGCTTTGGGAAAAAAAAAACCAAAAAACCAGAATGCAAAATATCTCATTTTTTTAAATTGATGATTTCTTGGAATGATAATATCTTGGACATATCTGGTTAAGTAAAGATACATTATTTAAAACAATGTCTCCTGTTAGTTTCTACATTTTTGAAGGTGGCTCTGAAAAAATGGAAAGTTACACATGGGGGTTGTGCCCTTTACCTGTCTGGCGGCTCTGGCCCAGGGATCTGTTAGGAGGCTCTTGCAGGAATGCAGGTGAGCCCACATGGTGATCCGAGTTAGGGGTGTGGCAGCAGGGGAAGGGGCGGAAATACGAGAGCTGTCCAGGAAGTAAAACAGAATTTGGCATCGCTTAAATAAGATTAGTTGTAAGGAAGAAAAAGGGAGCCTCTGAGTACTAAAATATAAGGCAGTCTAGACTAGCAGCCGAATGGCAGGTTGAGCAGACAACAGTGTTGTTCTTCATTGGCACTTGAACTAAAACGATGTAGCTGAAACTATTTTTCTGCTTCTCTGTTGGATTTTTTTTAAGCATTGCTACTATTTGCCATTAAGTAGGTACCAGCTAGGAATTGGTTCTTTAGAGTTACGTAATTTTGCATTTCTTACATAGTAGCCCAAGACTGGTTTACTCTATATCTGTCATTCGTCCCCCTCGATCAGGGACAGGTGGGGACTGGGACTGGGACACAGGTTTTTTTTGTTTGATGGGTTTTTTTTTTTTTTTTGTAGCTTGGAGTACACACATTTTCTAAACGCCCTCCAGTGTGATAGGATAAGTGAAATTTATTTACACTTTAAGTTTATTCCCACCGAAGAAGCAGCACTTTATCTCCATGCAAAGGTTTGCTGGGCTCCCTCTCATTGTAGCTGAAACTCCAAAAACTATCTGATGGATGGTAGACGCTTAATACTTTTTCCTATTGTCCTCCTAAGAACGAGGATGCATTTCTAGCTTCATTTTCCAGTCTCTTAAGCTTATGAAAGTAGTCGAGACAGTTTGTTGACCCCAAAGAGACCTTTTAGTGTCTGGCCTGTTCGACAGCGGGGTCTGCCTCTTCGTTGACATTCAGATCACAGGCGGCCACTGGGCTCAGCGCGAAGCCAAGCACAGCTTTCGCATGTAGACAAAGCCGCCCTGGCAAGGGAGCCCAGTTGTCAGGGTAGCTGGCTGTGTTGTAAAGGGCTGTTGCATAATGGGGAGACCAAGAAGAACTAGTAGGATGCAAATGTGCAAAAAATGGTGGCGCTAACCTACAAAAACAAACATTTCTTTCTCGGTGAAGAGTCCATTCTTTGTTGCTTCCTGCTGTTTCACTTCTCCGGGCTGCAGACACAGTCGACGCAGTCTGGGCGTGTTTTACCTTCATCCCCGGTCCCAACGCTACTCTGTATTATTTTAAAATGGACAGCTAATCTGTATGAAAGGACCAGAGTACTTCAGGGTTGTGGAATCTTCTCGTAATTTACAAGTGTGCCCTACTTTAGCCCAGATCAGTGTTTGTGTGTGACTTTGATTCCCAGATTCAGATGAGGAATCCTTTTGACCTTTGAGGTCATTTTTTTGGATTCATAGTAAGATCTAATTCTCATTACTGACACCCAGTAACTTGCCCCCGTGGACACAGTCGTCCTTCTTGTTCATGTGGAATCTCTGTGGGCTCGAGAAAAGTGTGGAAGCCCCGAGAACAGGAGTTCGACTTTATTGTATACAGTCTCATTAAGGAAATGGACCCTTTCCCTGTGTCTCCTTCGCTCCCGTCATCCCTGACTTGAGCGCCCACTTCCTTCTCTTTCCTTCTCCTTCTTTCTCCTGCCTTTTTTTTCTCTGTCTACGTCTCCTCTTCCTTAGCAGATACAGCAGAGTCCGCACTTGGGGAGATGCTGTGGGAAAGAGGCATGATGATAACAGGACAGGAAGGGCTTTCCACCTAGAGCTGGGGTCAGGGGATAATGAAGACGATGACGTCTTGTTAAGTAGCGACGATTTGCCAAGCACTGTGTGCTACACTTCGCGTGACCGGTGTCCTTGAATGTTCTCAGCAGTCTCTCGAGGTGAGCGCCGTTGGTTAGTGGCCTCACCGTGCAGGTGGGTGGGCATGTGGAGGCCCAGAGGAAGAAAGTGACTTGTCCAAGCTCCTCGGGCTTGTGCACAGCAGAGTCAAGACAGGCCTCCCGGAGTCCTTGAAGAAGGAAGAGCCCAGCCTGAAAAAGCGGAAGTGTGACTTGTTGCGGTGTGAAGGGAAGCAGGTTAGAGGAAGGGGCCCCGCCAGCGAGTGACAGGATGGAATCCAGACCTTTCTGGATGGATGGATGGATGGATGGATGGATGGGACAGGATGGATGGAATCCAGACCTTTCTGGAAGGGAAAGGCGATCTGTAGGGCTGGGGAGAGTCTGTGAGGAGGGGCGACATCTTCACATCATATCTTACAAATGTCCTTGAAGGGTGCCGTCGATCACATAGGCCGCAGATGCCTGTAGGTGGTCATAAGGAGCTGGTCCCACGGGCACTGTCCTTCAGGAAGGCGGGAAGCCAGGAGCAGAATGTGGTGAGCGCCAGCCTGGACGGAATCAGGTGCTCTGAGGTTTTCTAAAGGAGGTGAGTCTTGAGGAGAGTCCTCGTACCTCTCTCTCTTTTATTTTGTTCTAAGCTGGCAGAGGCCTCGATGCTCTCAATCTGGAGTCAGGCTCCCACTTCCTTCTCAGCTCTGAGCACTTTCCAAGGGTCCTAATTTCTTTAAGATTGTCCTAATACTGTATTCGTCGTGCTTGTTTTGCTTTGCCTTTGAAGTATCTTGAGACCACAACTGCCCTCAGCCAGCAGTTTCCTGACTCTCACACTTTGACCCAGAGAGCCGTGTCCTCCCTTCCTCTTTCTTGCATTCCGTTTTCTTCTGGGACTGTGCTTCCTTCGGCTCCTCTGGTACGTTTGTTTGCTGGTGGATTTTCGGTTGCATTGGGCACCGAGTGCAAACATTCCAGGCCTTTTGCTTTTTCCTTGACCTCAGCTCTTAGGAACTTGGATGCTGACCATCACAGCTGTTGAGGACTGTGATTGTCATTTCTCATGTACTGATCGCTCACTACAGATGTGCTGGGCACTGTGCTGCTTGCCTTATATAGATGGGAGAACATAAGCCTTATGACTCCTCTGTGTGGTGGGCATTACTGTATTATTATACATATATATACACCATATACACCATATACATATATATGGTGCAAGAAGTCTCTTGAGTGGGATGAACTTTACTGGCTTCCACCAATAATTGGTGGGAGAGTCAGGATTTGAACCCAGGTAACTGAGTACACAGCTCTCATTTTTCGCCCTTAGGAAGCCTTCTGTCTGGTACCTGCATTTTCATATATGTTTACAGATTTGTGTATTTTAAAATAAATATCTGTCAGATAGTTTAGACTAAATATAACACAAACTAAATGTATCTGCCTTTAAATTACCTAACCCTGCACTTAATATTTACATAGGACATATTTTGTATTCAGCATTAGCAAAGGGAAGTAATTCACTTTTTACTAATATTTGAATCACTGGGGAGCCTGAGTGGCTCACTTGGTTTGGTGTCCAACTCTTGATTTTTGGCTCAGGTCATGGTCTTGGGGTCGTGGGATTGAGCCCTGCATCGAGCTGCTCTCTCAGCACAGAGTCTGCTTGACATTCTCTCTCTCTCTCTCTGCCCCTCCCCCGCATTCTTTCTGTCTCTAAAGCAAATAAATAAATCTTTTAAAAAATAGTATTTGAATTGCTTATTTTCAGCCTGAGATTCATTCTGTCATTCTACTTATCCTTCAATGGCACCTTCTCAGACACCATTATTTTCTTCTTCATCTTCCCAGTACTTCCAAGAACCGGAGCCTTGTTATTGGACTTTAGATTTGTTTTCTACACATGGTTGTGTCAAACGTGCATCTGCTTCTGCAGCTCAGTCTAGTTAAAAAGGAAAGAAATAACTGGGAAAACCAGAAATAAGCACAACAATCATGGCGATGACGATGGGGATAAGACTTAGCCACGCAGACGCTGAAGTCTGCTTCTGGGTCTCACGCAGTAATGCCTAATAAGGGAGGAAAATCGTGGAAAATATTGTGAGGAAAAATATAACAAATTTTTCTGGCTGTAGAATAATATTACTAATTACTTTCAGTGTGAGTTGCTTGCTGCCCAAGTTTCAAATCTCTTACTAAAATGATACCTTAACACGTATTTTAAGATACTGTAATAGTATGACCTACCTTTCCTTTCTATATTTTTTTCCTTTTTGTGGCTCACATTTTTTTAAACTGTCAGTATTCTGGCACTTGAGTTGATTTGTAAACTTCAGTCATGCACTCCCTCCCTCATTCACATTCATTCCTTCATGAGTTGTGTGTTGGTCATGCTTTCGTCTGCTGGAAACGCTGGGTAGGCACAGAAGACACGTGTGACACGGTCTCCACCCACATGGGCTTCACGGTGTGTCTGTTCCTGGTTTGAAGTTTAGGAGCATCAGCTCTCCCCAGTTTTTCCTATTGAGAAGCCCTGCCACATGTGACTTTTATGCTTTTGTATTCATGTGTGGAAGTCCTGATATTTAAAAAAAAAAAAAAAAAAGATTTTATATATTTAGTTGAGAGAGAGAGAGCACAAGCAGGAAAGAGGGAGAGGGAGAAACCCCTTGCTGAGCAGGAACCTCTCCCCTCCCCTCCCCTGGACGTGGGACCCGATCCCAGGACCCTGAGATCATGACCTGAGCCAAAGGCAGATGCTTAAGCTGACTGAGCCACCCAGGTGCCTGGAAATCCTGATTTTAGAGGGATGTTTATAGTTCTGTGTAGATAATGATTTGGTGACTCCATACCTTTTGTGATGGTTAGCCTTTACTTCTTGGGATTCTGAAATTTCCTTCTTTTCACTCAGTGTTGCATGTGTGCGCTCTATCCAGAGTACGTCGTCATCACTGCAGCCGTCCTGTGTCATGCTTTTGACTGCTGTGTAGTACTCCATCTGAATAATCGGCTCTGTAATGTTACTTACTCTTTCATTGATGGACTTCAGAATACTTCCCTTCCGTTTTTCAATACTACGGTAATTTGGGTCTCTTCTGAGTCAAAAATACGAACAGCTTTTGAAAAACAACTATCTCCTGTCTCACTAATGTCTTTTTAAAACAAAAGTTGGAGTTTTGCTTTAGTCATTGTGGTTGGGGTGTTTTACAGACGGTTCTGGTTAGGTTAGTAGAAGTTGAGCCTCGTCTCTCCTCTTTCTCTACCTTCAGAGTGAAAGCCTGAAAAGTTGGTCACTTTCCTTAGGGTGTGTGAGCTGGCTGAGCTCAGTATACAGAACAGGTAAAAAGAAACAAAGTGTAGGGAAGCAGCTAATTATAGTAATTGTAGCTGGTTTCAAAGTACTTGTAACAGTTTGTGCATAATGCTTACTTGAAAGCATCAAATGGGCAGAGTTGTGAAATAGAACACCTGCTTGTTGTTGAGCATGTGTTTATGCAGATGATTGTTGTTGTCAAAGCACCTTGATGTAGAGTCGTCCTGTTTACATTTACGTTCTCCCCAAAGGATTAACAGTGCTCTCTCAATACATTTGCAGCCTATTCTCCTCTCAAAGGCTGCTGTTTGGAAGGTGGTGTGAAAGAGGCAACAAGTGCTTGCTAATCAGTCAAATATACATAATTAGCTACAGTCTGGTGCACTGGATTCCTTGTCAAACCGAAACAATGCTGATTGGCAGGAGCGCGTAACAATAGTTGTGTTACCGGCTAGCTTGTGCGTTCCTTGGTATTTACGATTTTTCTGAACCTGAGTTTTTATTTCTCACTACACGGGCTCCTCTTGTTCTTCTGAAGCGAACCAGTGTCAGTTACACAACCGTTCTTGAGAGTTGCCCCCGAGGAGCAGTGTCGCCGATCTCTAGACCAGCTAGAGTTTGGGGTCGTTACTGAAAAACGTGTTTGATGTATTGAGTCATCCCAGAGACTGAGAAATATTTAAGCTCACTGGATAGCTAAACTTTGTCCGCACTAGAGCATTTTTAGACCAGTTGGAAAAAAGGTAAGTTTAGGATGAACAGATCTTTCCCATAAGCAGAGAAACAGAAGACATTCTCTCGTTTTCGAATGTTCTAGCATAACATCCTACTATTGTAGAATATTTAGACCTCAGACTTTGCATTTTGAACTACGGGAGCAGCCAGGGGTCTGCGGCCTTAGAGATAGCCTTCTGTGGGAGCTGTTCGTCGCGGTGATAGTTTTCCTTTCCTGCTCCCCGCCACCCTGCACTCCACGCAGGCCTGCCTGCCGGTCCCTGCAGCGAGTGGACAGGTGCTCACTCACTGCTGGAGGCTTTCCTTCCTGCACAGAATATTCTGGTAGCGCCATCAGACGTCAGAAATTCCGATTTAGAAGTATTAATGGAGAAGATGGTTTTTGTATGGATTAGAAAGGAAGCCTGCTAACTTTCTGTCCCAGGGAGTTGTAGCTAGCGGACCTCTGAGAAGCCTGCCGGTGGGGGGCAGTCCTGTCTGTCGCCCAAGCACAGCATTCCCCGAAGTCTGACAGTTGAAGATTATTTTAGGTAGTGCCTGGGGGACGTCTACATTTCATTAAATATTTATATTCTCTATGTTAGAATGAGACTGGTCTTATCAGACCTGTCCTTTCCTGGTATGGAAATCAATAGTCTACCCCCAGATGGGAGCAAATAGAGACGTTTACCCGGAGTTCGCACAGCACACGGAGCCAGCCGCCTTAGCTTACCTGGGACTCAGAGGCAGGGGGAAGAGTGGGGAATAGGAAATCTTCACAGTAAGAACAGGGACGGCTTCAGGCGCGCCCTGATGGGCTGTTGTTAGCGCCAGGACAGGGGCATCTTACGTGATTGGTTGCGGGAGCGTAGTCGGCTTTTCCTGGTTGGTCGCAGCAGGACGCGGGGACAGAGATTTGGGAATCGGCCAGAGTCCTGACTGTCGTGGGCCGATCGCTGTGGAGTTTGTGATTTTCTCTCCCCAGGTGGGCTGGAGTTTGCGGGGCAGATCTCTGTCATCTCGTGTAATCTGGCCGTTGTCTGTTTTCATAGTCTGTCTCCTGGTAGGTAGTATTGTTAAGGTGAGGCTAAATCTATTTAGGAAAAAACCAGATATATGTGTACATAATGAAGCATATTAGATAGTTGGCCTATCGAGATGGCAGAAATTGTGAAGGTGGTAAATGAAATTGGAGAAGAAAACTAAAAATCTGAAAACTTTTAATTGACCTATTCATTGGGGGAAAATTTTTTTAAATACCTATAAAAGAAGAAAATTAAAATCTTTATAATCTTCAGTATCCTCAGAGTTAAGTTATTCATAATTTGTGTTTCTTTCATCTTTTGTCTATACACATATTTGTCTGTATTTGAAATTTGAAATTTGGAATTTTATATCCTGCTTTTTTTCTTTTAACACTATAAACATTTCCCCATGTTGTTGAGGGCTTTTCATAAGCATTTTATACCATAAAGTAATAATTCTCCTTAATCATCACATAGTTAAGATCATTCCTGTATTTATTTTTTTGATAGAATTTTACAAGTGAAGGTACTGGCTCAAAGGTACAGCAGTTTTCATGGCTCTGTGTAATGTATAAAGTGCTTGATCTGGAAAGGTCGTACTGGTCTGTAGTCCTGCCATATTCTGATGTTTAAGTTCAGTGCGTTTGCTGTTTTTTTGCCCTCGTTCTGTGGGTTCCATCCCTCTTCATCTTCTCCGAGACCTCTCAGTTCCACCGTCCCTCTCTGGCATCACAGGCTCTCCCCTTCCATTGTCGCCCACAGGATCAGGTACCTTCCATCTGAAAAAGAAAGACCCTCCCTCAACACCTGCTACCCATTCCAGCTCCCCCCTCGATTCCTGCTTCCCCTTTGAATCTGACTTCTTGAATGCTGGCTTTGTTTACACCCGCAGCCTGTACTCTTGCCTCATGGTTATCCTTCTACTTCTAGACCACTCCGGGCTACTTAGGTTTCTCACTACTTCCCTGAAAAGGCTTTTGTCAGAATCACCTATGATGTCTGTGTTTCCCAATCCTTGGGACATCTTTTTGGCTCCTCTTCTTAATACCATTAATATCAGCACAGTTAGCAACTGGTCCTTCTTGAAACACTCTCTCATCTTCGCTTCTTCTGATTCAGTGGCCATTCTCTTTGTCGTTGGCTTTTGAAATTCTGCCTGAGGCCTTGTGCCTCCACCTGCCGCTCTTTCTCTGAAGAACGTTAGACTCCCTACGTGCTTTTCTCCCTAAGAACTCCCTTCCTCTCCTGGGAAGTCTGGCATTTGACTCCTGCCTTAAAGGAGGACTGGACTGCAGTGGGTTTGTAATTTTAAGGATATGTGCTTTAAACTCATTCATCTTAGAAAGCTTTAAGATTTTAGTTTTCTGAAGTTTTCTTTGAACTGGTTACCCTTTGGCACCTTGAAGAACTGACAGTATATGACCAGAACAGTTTTCCTGGAAGAACGTTGTGATTGCGTATCCAGTCCTAACTGTTCTTGTCAAGTTTTGGGTAAAATAAGTTTTGTAATCCAAATTCACAGTGGCTCCTGGCCTGCATTCGCAAGCTAAAAATTCTCAAAAACTCTTTACATTTTTATCTGAAATAATTAACATATACAATTGGCATAGTACCAAATGCTGGCTTTCCAAACACCTTCCTCACAATGCTCCGATAAGACAAAACCGAGTTTACTGCTTACTGTGCTGAGGGCGAGTACCACCCGGGGCACTTCGGGGTGTCTTGGAAGGAAGAAGGCAACGTTCGTGGGTTGTGAGGACCAAAGTTTGGTTTCAGGTAGGTTCATACAGGGGTGTGTGTGTGTGTGTGTGTGTGTGTGTGTGTGTGTGTGTATCGTATAAAGATCATTATACAACAGTAGAGGACTGAAAAAACCTCAGAGACCAGACCCTTGATACTTTCCATGGAAGAGTTGGTGGGTGTTTCAGGAAGTGTTGGAACGGGCAGTCGGGCCTGTGCCTGGCCCACGTGTCCTGCAGCAAAAAGGCGCGTCCTGTCCTGGTAATGTAGACAGTGAGTTGTCTAGGGAGTCCGTAGTTCCAGTCTTCAGTGTCTCAGTTGGATGTGGTCTCTGATGTCCTAGGATTACAACACTTTGCTTTAAGCCTTTGTACCGGTGGTTTTTCACTTAGTTTAGAGAGATGTAGCTGAGTGCCGCACAGGTCGATTCTTATAAAATGACAACATTGCCTTATGAGTAACCATCGAATCAATATTATAATGCTCTTATTATTATTGTTTTAACTCCGGTCAGGTTCAGGTCTAAATACTTCATTTTAGAGTTGATGTTGATAGACTATTTCTGTTGCTTCATTTTCTCGGGGCTACTTTTTTTTTTTTTTTTTTTTTTTTAAACTAGAAATACTTTGAAATGCAACGGTAGAGGTTCCTTTTCTGTAGACCAAGGGGATGTGAAACTTGGTGTCGTGAGTCCTAACCCCTAAGGTATTGTTTCAAAAAGAATGGAGTTTTCAGCTTTGCATGTTTCAACCTATAAATTACAAATAAGGACACATCCTTACAATAATAAACCTTTGGTATTGTAGGCTGATTTATGAAGCCTGACCCCAGGATGAAGTCTTGTCTGTTGTCTGCCCTGTATGTTTCCTGCCGTAGCAGAGGTTAGGTTGAGCTGCCTTGTCCTGAGTGCGACTGAGGGCGTGTATCAGCCGCGGTGCGTGTTACGTGGGTTGGGCTCCTTTTAAATGTTAACGTGTCCACATTCACCAGAAACACTTATACTTGGGTGGATTGCTCATTTTCTGTCCAAACCTGGGGGAGTGGAAGGAGTCTGTTGAAGGACTGAGTGGGGCCCGCAGCGGGAGGCAGGTTTTACCGTGGTGCTGACATCCCTCCTCTCAGCTCAAGTGGGGAGCCGGGTCTGGGTCACATGTGCACCTGCTTAGAGAGAAGTCTATCCACCTTACTTCGATTTTGTATGGATAGATCTGTTGAAGGATGCTGGGTGCTTGGGTAAAATGAATTCTGTTTTGCACTCTGTCCTCCGCTCTACCAGATCACCTGCTTTTTCGTGATGATGCTTTGGTTTTAAGGGCTGTGAAAACAATAAAAGAATATACATTTGACTCTTGATTTGTGCATTCTGATCCATTTAGAATTTGATATTTTATACACTTTGTCCGCTTTTTTTTTCTTACGTTTTGACAACTCTCACATGGCCTTGGGACTAAGCGCTTGTCCCACAATAAAGAATTTTCTCTTGTGTTGAGAGAATGTTGGTAGATAAGTTGAGTTTACTATGAAGTTTTTCATGAAAATTGTCTGTTATGTTGAAAAATTACTGTTACAAGTTATCTTAAAAGGCAAGCTTAGATACTGGTCAAAGACCAGATTAAATAATTACTAGGTTTTTTAGGTTATTCTCTCTGTTAGTTGAGTTTACCTTACATGTTAAAATAGTTTTATATCTTAGTAGGTCAGTCAAATGGTACTGACCCTGCTTTTTTCAGTTAGATTAAAAAAAAAAAACAAAACCAAACCTGACTTTATGCAGGGAATTTTTCTAGATGTTATCCCTGGGATTCACTTAAGTGTCCTCGAACACATATGTAATCAGTCTGTTCTTTTATTATCAACCTTTCATAAATGATTAAAGTGGATTTGGTCTTCATGCTGGGGAGCAGGTTATCTCACGGTTGGAACTCTAGATGGATCAAACTGAAGGCCCCGTTGTAGCGCTCCGTAACAGAGTCTTCTGAACAGACGTGAAAGGACCATTAACCCCCACTAGCATAATGACACATTCATGGTAGAGGTGTTAAATTCCAAGTCCGCCCTAAGTTAGGGCCTTTATGAGCAGTAGTAACCTTTGAGAAAAGACCGTAGCCTTCCAGTCTTCCACGAATGCCCCAATCCCGTTTCCGCGTGTACTTTTAGCTCCTCCTGTGGACAGTGTGCCCATGTGTTGCTCATTCATTTTGAATCACTGTGACATCTCATAGCCACATATCTGTGGCATATGTATGCTTTTCATTAATATACTCAAATCTCCTAAGACATTACCATTTTCACTAATTTTTCTTGGCAGTGATGTTTTGGGAGAATTACATCTACCTGAGCTATTGAAAGAGGCCAAGGAGCCTTTAGAAGGCAAGTCACATGTTATTCTCTTTGACTCCGTTGCCACTGAGGAGCTAATTTCTGAGCTTCACGTCCCTGCCCCCAGCGCTCGTGTGTCGGGGTGTGCAGCCACCCAGATCCTGCTGGAGTGCGCTGTTCTGGTCTTCAGAGTAGAGACAGAACAATGGCCAGGGTGGCCGCGCTGTGAGCCAGCCAGGAGAGCGCGTGTAAATGCTGTTCCCTGCACTTTCGCAGATAGCCCCGTTCCCTCCCGGGCTACAGCGGCGCCCCTTTCTCCGGGTTTGGTTTTCCAGGGATTCAGTATCCTGCTGCGGAGGAGCAGGGGATTGTGCTCCTGAACTTCTGTGGGCAGGTCAGCAGCAGCCACCCGTGGCACTGGCCGTCACTCTGCTCTCCGCGTCTGATCCTGCGGCGGTTCCTCCTCTCCCGTCTCATCCCCCATCATCACAGGGAGAAGGGACAGTTGGAGAGCGAGACAGAGACCCCGTCTGTAGAACTTCTACTACACCTACTTGTACAGTTGTTCTATTTCATTATTCTTGTTTTAATCTCTTACCGGGCCTCGTTTGTCAGTGAAACCTTATTACAGCTGTGGGCCCGGGGACAGACCTCACATGCAGAGGGTTCAGCACCTCCAGAATTTCAAGTGTTAGGGGGGCTCCCTAACTGCCGTCACTGCTCTGGTGGCGAGAATCCAGTCCAGCAGTCCTTCGAGGTGTCTCTGCTGTTAGCGCTGTGCCTGGTTTCCCCTGTGCCCCAGGGAAAGTGAACTCTCCTTCCTGGAACCCTGCCAGCCCCTTGTCAGGACTTTTCTTATGTAATTGTAAGGATCAAGGTTTTCTTCCTCATGGACCCATTTTCCCCATCCATATACGAGGGTAGTTTAGGACTGTAGTTGCCTTTTATTTATTTCCCCCTCTCTGTCACCTTGTAAGTTTTTGTCCACCAGTGATCTGATGAATGAAGGATGGATTTTAATTTAAAATTTAAATGTCTGTCATCTCCCAGTAGAAATTATTTCTTAAAGGGTGGGCTATAATCCACGTGCTGTAATTTTATTTATTTCTTAAAAATTTATTTATTTGAGGGCGGAAGGGACAAAGGGAAAAGGAAAGTGGGAATCTCGGGCAGACTCCCTGTGGAGTGCAGGGCGCTGTCTGACAACTTTGAGATCATGACCTGAGCAGAAACCAAGAGTCAGGTGCCCAACCGCCTGAACCGTCCAGGTTGCCCCTCTACCTGCTTTCGAATCCTGTGGGATGCTTATAAAAATTCAATTTTTCAGAAACTGGAATTAAGATTTCTACATTTGGTATCTGCAAGATGGTTACATGTGCATTAAGTACTCTGGTAGTTCATATTTACAGTAAAATGTAGGCCTTATTTGCTTAAATTATGATGGGAGATGGTAAAATATAGCTCAGTTTAGGATGTTTCTTAATACATAATTATGTCAAAATGTAACTAACTTTGGGATATAGTAAGTTTTATAATGTAAAAATTTTTCCTCAATTTTGTGTTTAAAAAATTGTGTCTTTGGAAGGAAGCTAACTTCTTTATTGATTCTCAGTTTTTTTTATCTTACCGATTTGTTCACATAATAGTTCACTCACGTATGTGGGTTTATATATAACTAAAAATAGAGATCTAACCAACGGATTCTGTTACCATGTCAAGTGGGAAATAGGACAACTGAGCGCTCAGTGAGGAGTAGTCTTAACTATTCTCTGATTTCTAGTGTTTTTTTTTTTCCTCCCTCCCCAGTTTTCCTCGATTTTGCCCTGCCTCGTAAATTGTCTCCGTTATTTTCTTGAGTGTATATACACTTTTTCATTTCAAGACCTCCCATCTCACGCTGCAGTGGGACAGTGGCCTAGAAAGCATTCTTTTTAATTTGAGGACTGTTTATGTGCTGATTGCTTGTATCTGACTTGGGGGAAAAAAAAGGGTTTACATTTTGTAGGAATCAGTTTTAAGTAAAGGTTCTTGAGAGAAACAACTGCGTTTAGCTTGGATTTTCTAGTGTCGGCGAGTAAACCAGCGAGAACGCTGTATTGGGCCCGTGTTGTCGCGCCATTTTCCTTTGGGGCTGGTGGCTGGACTGTGCTTGGATTTGGTATCTGGTGGTGAAAGTAGTGGTGAGGGGAAGGCTTTGAGTGTAGGGCTCAGATCCTTGTATTCCGAAACTACGTAAAGTGGGAAATATTAATGTGCCCCAGTGACTTGTCTAGAATTCTGGAGAACATTTAACTTGCATTCTGAGATAAAGAGGTGGAGGGACAGTTGAGTCAAAGTCAGCTGGGTTCAAAGTGATAAATTCTGTATTTACCCTGACTTTGACATAGAGAAAAAGAAAAAAGCTTTGAAAAGATGGCTTTCTCTTTTTTTTTAAATCCCTTCTTCTTCTTTTTTTTTTTTTTTGAATAGTGACAGGCATCTATGAATAGTGATGAATTCAGGAAAACTCCAGGCTAGACATTATCTTGACAGTTGGCGGACAGATGTTCTGATTTGAGTGTGAGACTGAGGTATTCAGAAAGCGCTTCAAAATACTCTGTTTTCCTTATATCAGGATGGAGGTTTTTAGCTGCTTTGCAATAATGCTGTTTGATAAAGGACCTGGTAAGAACTGGGTCAGATTTTTGTGATTTGTTTATTTGGACTATAACAACGTCTAGTTATTTTTATAAATTGTCTTTCAGACCTTATCACCACGTGTAAACTGATGTATTAAGAAAAAGGGGGGGGGACAACAGATAAAAATCAACAGTTTCACTTTGAATATTTTAAGTAAAAATGGTAAATGTTAATTGAAAAGTAGCTTTGATAATTTGGAAAGAGAGTACCCAGATTTCTTTCATCCATTTCTGGAGAAGGATTAATTAATTACTTCTTAGAGTATCTACAGTAATTTGTTTTCATGTTACATATTTGAGGTAGGATTTGTCATGAAATCTCTTTTTCTGAGTTAGTGGATGTTTTCTTGAAAACAGGAATGTTCACTTTAGTTTTCTGAGTGTAGGAAGAATTTCTCCTTTTCTGGTGGGGATTGGACAGGGCATTCTCATCCCAGCTGCTCCTTTCGGAAACTGCTCATCTCGTCCACTTGAAAGAATATGTTGGCTCTCTATGTGTAACGTGAGGGTCCCCTGACTTCATATCAAGGCTTTGGCCTGGGAGGTATGATGGCCACTGGAAAAGATGTTTTGTGATTGGGGAATGCCTTTTGTAAAACAAATTTTGGTAATTATATTGTTTTCTCCTAGGCATTTTATTCCTAGGCATGAACTCAAAAGCATGCATAGAATATATTTCGGAAAGATAAAAAAATTAGATGGGACTGCTTTGATGGAGTTACAAAATAAATTTAAGTTCTTTCTACCTCAATTTATATATCTTTTTCTAAAGTTTTATACTGCAGTGTTTCTCTTATGATAAGTTCAGATGTGAGCACACTTGGAATAGGAATTCAGCAGATGTGTCAAAATGTGTGCATTGTTCTTAACATTGAACTTTCTGATCATGAGAAGACCATAACACCTGCTGTGACCTTTTAAGCTGTGTACATTTTAGTGACTATAAAATTAAACTCTTCATTTCCAAAATGTGTTTGGGAATTATTTGGAATATTTTATGCTTAACTCTTTTAGAGATTTTTATTATATAATATGAAGAGATTCAAATCTGGTCTAAAAACAGAAGCATATCCTAATGCCTGCATTTGTTTTATCTTTTTTAAAAAAGCTATTTGCAGGGTAATCTCACCTCTGATGTTTCTTGTCCAGGAGCAACAGAAAGCCAGGGTTAGCCCATAGCACTTGATGCTGTTGATTCTGTGTATATTTTACATGGATACCTTCTTTAAGAAGGTAAGGCAGAATAGGATTACAGTGGAATAATAAATTTTGTAGGGTTATTAATTTCTTTTTGTCTCCATCATGTAAGAAGTAGAAGATACAAGAATTGTTACAGTACTACTTATTTATCCTATTTGCCAATGGAACACGTAATATAGCACATACTTTGAAAGAATGGTTTGTATGCTTATTTTTTCTGAGAGCTACACCGTGTGTGACCTAGGAAGATGTTAAAAAAGAAACGAAGATAAGTAGTGATTGTATTTTGATTTGTCCCAAATTCATTAACACTCAATGTCAATTACTAATGTTTAATTTTTAAAAGACACTCGTATTTGAGGAGAGTATCTCTTTAACTGGTTGAACTCCTGTTTTAAGGCAATGTTGTGATATTACCAAGGCTGTTTTTTCTCTTCACATCTTTTAGACCAACACAAGTAGGCCATGTCAGGTTGAGAGCCTAGTTAGGATGAAAACCTTAGAATGCTCTATGATATGTCAAGCACATGAAGATTACCCCTGCTGGCCTTTAGTGATATCTGACGCTTACTCGTCTTTGATGTAGTACTTGTTATTAGTGAGATATGTTCTTTTGACTGTTGTGCGTGTGTGTGTGTGTCTTACCAAAAAGATCTTAAGTTCCATAGTGGTAGAGACGATCTGCCTTCCTGCCTTCCTTCTCCCCTCCCCACCCAACTTCTCCCCTTACTCCCTTCCTCTTCCTTCCTTGTGGTGAATATATATAAAATTTAGCACATTAGCCATTTTTAGTTGAACAGTTGCTTTCATTTCTTCTGTGTCCCTCATAATCCAAGGTAGTTAAGTAAGAGTTTACTTAGAATATATAGTAGATGTTCAATATAGCAGAGATTGACTACTTATTCACTACATCTATTTGGACACCCTCACCCCCTCACCCCCTCACCCCCACCCCAGGACATAGACTGTATTTCCCAACCGACTTGAATGTCAGGTGTGGCCATAAGCCTACTTTTGCCCCTGAAGTATGAGCAGCGTTAAGATAAACTGCTTCCAGCTGTGCCTAGTCAACATCCCCTGTGTTAGGTTCTCTTTCTCTTATCCTTTCTAATGGCGATCATGAATCCAAGGACATGGTTGAGCCTCTAGAAGGAAGGAGTCTGGGTCCCTGAATCACTGCCTGGAAAAGAGCCACCCATGGATAAGGAGCATTTGTTTGACTTGACGTGAACCCCAAATACATTTTGGTTGTGTTTACTGCTAAGAGCACATGGTTTCTCTCTTTCAAGCTCACTAATACACTCAACACTGGTTGGAGTGAATAACTTCATTTATTTAAAATTTCATTCTCATTTGTTAGTCATTGGAGGTGGGAGTCAAGAAATGAAAGTGGAACAGAGGAGTGAGAAGTTGAGTGTGATTCCTGTTGGAGGGAGGAGTCAGAGTGGAACTCAGCAAGGGCAGGGGAGTGAAGACTGAGAGGAAAATTTGGGATTCTGTGTTAGGGAGTTAGCAAGAAGAAGTCAGAGCCTGGTGTTGTAGTATGAGGAGGACATCCTTGAGAGTTGGAGGAGTAGGGGACTTTGGGAAATGAGAAAACTGAGAGTTGGAGAGGGTTCTTCTTTTTTTTTTTTAAAGATTTGTTTGTTTATTTATTTTGAGAGAGTGAGAACCTGCGTGCATGAGTGCGGGGAGGGGCAGAGGGGGAGAGAGAATCTCAAGCAGGTTCTACGCTCAGTGCCGAGCTGGCTGCGGGGCTCGATCTCACAGCTGTGAGATCATGACCTGAGCCAAAATCAGAGTCATGACACTAAACTGACTGAATCACCCAGGCACCCCTTGAGAAGGATTTTAAAACACAATTGGCTGCTTAAAAATAAAAAAAATTTGCTTCATGCTCTGTGCTTTTTGTTGTTGTTGCTTATTATAGGTTTAATGAATATCTTGACAAAGGATGATATTCAGAAAATGACGTATTAAATGAACAGAAGAGTTGCAGACCTACATGTCTGTGTGCTGTGAATTAGATTCATTACTTGTATTATTTCCTGAGCAAGTCATTCTCTTAGGTACATGAAAAGAATTGAATCATGGCCATGTTTTATGCATATGTTAAATACAGTGTATCATATTTTTACAGTGCTTAAATATAGGTGAAATTTACCTTGTCTTTCAGACAAGAAAATATTGGATAGAGTATTTTAAAAAGAAGACATTCAGCAATTCATTTTACTAACATTTACTCTTTATATTTTCAGTTGATAGCTTTTAACCTTTTGTGCTTCACAACTGGATTTTACCCGCCAATTAAAAAAAGCAAATGGGTACAGTATTCATGGCTTAGACAGCTTTTTTAAAAAGCTTTAAAAATGAGGAGTTAATAATATGTGTTAGAAATATACTACATGATTGACTGATATTTCCAATTATCAGATCTTGTGGAAAGGATAGCAAAGAGAATATATACAGTTCTTGACTTAGGAATACCTCTGTCCACAGTCTTGCTGATGGCAGGTAGTGGCTATGAGATGTGGGGATTTTCAACCACTGTTCACGGCTGCTTCACCTGCAGATGTACTAAGTGTTAAAAGACCATCTGACCTGGGCCCTGGGTGTCATTGTGCTGGAAACAGTAGCTACCTCTCTGTCTTCCTGTGCATAGCATGTGTCATGAAAAGAGTATGGGTCTCGGGGCACCTGGGTGGCACAGTTGGTTAAGTGTCTGACTCTTGGCTTTGGCTCAGGTCCTTATCTCAGGGTCCTGGGATTGAGCCCCGCATCAAGCTTCGTACTCAGAGTGAAGTCTTCTTGGGATTCTCTCTCCCTCTCCCTGTGCCCCTCCCCCTGCACACTCTCTCTGTCTAAAGTGAATCTTAAAAAAAAAAAAATATATATATATATATATATATATATATATATACATATATATATATATATATATCTTCTTTTACCTTACACTTCTGTGCATGTAGAAGACCATAGATATGTTGTATATTCAGTGTCCTAGACTCATTATAATGCATCTTAAAAATAGAAGTGCTATTTAAAAGGGATTAGGTTTCCAGGATTTCTTACAAGTATAAGGTAGACTGTATGCTCTGTGATGTATAGATTAGCCAGAACTGCTCTGGACTTGAAGTCAAAAGAGCTAGTCCATGCACATGTCCCTTCAGCTCTAAATCTTGGTTTCCTAACCTGTGAAATCGTAATATCCTGGAATCTGAGTGTTAACAGTGACCTACAGAGCAATCTGGCCTGAGCTCACACGCAGACTTCTTCTGTAGCTCTGATACCCAGCCATCCAATGATAGGAAGCTCAGTATCTCATCCTCCTCTCTCCATCAGAGACATACAGTTTTGAAAGAAAAATTTTGTTTTTGAAACAAAAAACATCTCCCCATTCTTTGTGTGCCATCTCGTGGAGTAGAGAGTACTGATGGGAGTATTAATACTTGACCCTTCTGTCTCCCGAGTTGAGGAGAGGATCACGTGAAGTGAGAGTGAAAACAGAGTGACGTGTTGTAAAAATATTAAGTCTCATGTTCACTACTGGGTAGTGCTTTTCAACTAAGGACTCTATGTCAGAGTTGACTGCCATTTATTTATTTACTTATTTATGTATATATTATTTTTAAAAGATTTTATTTATGTATTTGACAGAGTGAGAGAGATCACAAGTAGTCAGAGCAGCAGAAAGAGAGAGAGGGAGAAGCAGGCTCCCTGCCGAGCAGGGTAGCCTGATGCGGGGCTTGATCCCAGGACCCTGAGATCATGACCTGAGCCAAAGGCAGAGGCTTAACCCACTGAGCCACCCAGGTGCCCTGACTACCATTTATATTAGTAAAATTTTACCTCTGATAAACTGAGCTTTAAATGTGACCAGTAACCTTTGGAACCGTACCTGTTTGTCGGATGGTCGACTGGAGCTTCTAGTATTTTTGATACTGCCTAATATTTGAAAATTAAAGATCTCGACCCACAGTTTAAAAACTACTGGACAAGACTCTTCTTGGAGAGACATTTAGATCCTTAGTGTATGATTCCTATCCTAATTGACTAGAAGACCGTGACACAAGCTGACCTTGTCTTAGAGTGATATAGAAGTCATTTACACAGCAGTTCCCCTCCCCCTTATCTGCCTCCCCCTTATCTGCCGTGTTGGATTAGTACTTCGTGTTATCAGTCTCTTACTGTGCCTGATTTATAAAGGAAGCTTTAGCGTAGGTATGTAGGTATACTAGTTGTATTAGGGATATTAGGAAAAAAAACATAGTATGTACAGGGTTCAGTACTTTCTGCAGTTTCAGGCCCCCACTGGGGGGTCTTGGAATGTATCCCCTGCAGATAAGGGGGGACTATTGTATGCTTCTGCCCCACAGCTCGTGCTGTTCCTGAACATAGGACATGAGACCATTCACATGACTGTTTCATGTGTTGACAGTGAATGACACATTCAAGTGACTTCTGCTCGGATTCCTTGGTATTTTTCTTAGTATATTCTTAGTATATTTTTCTTAGTATATTCCTTATATTTTTCATATTCCTTCTGTCTGTTGGTCACACAAAACACAAAGCCGTTTTGGTTAGGTAAGTTTTATTTATTTGTTTATTTAAACATATTCAGTGACTTATTCCACGAGGCCTTTAATTATTCTTATTTTTTCCAGTTGTTAAAACTAATCCACTAAACTAGAATTCTGTTTCTGGAAACGCACACACACAGATGTACACACACACACTTAGTGTGGCTTGATGTGTTGGAGATGCCAGTGATTTGTTGCTCTGTTCGTAGTCCTTTCTGAGGGAGACTCACCCTCACCCGCTCTCGTTTTGGGGGGCGGGTAGCACCCCTGTCCCGGTCAGGTTGGTGAGTGGGCGTCCGACCCAAGACCTTCTTCAAGGGGTCGGAGAGGCCAAAGGCCGAAGCAGCTCAGAGACGGAGAGGTGAAGGCGGAGCTCGTGTTGGGGTTCGCGTGGCCGCGAGGGGCTCCCTGCTGTCTGAGTCCTGGGGGGAAGCTAGGAGCTCACGGGTGGAGGGACTGTGGAGCGCAGCAGATATTCGAGGGGAAGGGGAGGGAATAGGAGAGGGAGCAGGAGAAGAGAGACCAGAGACAGACCCAGACCAAACCGCGCGGCTCCTGCGCCGGACGAGGCGGCGCGCGGCTGGCGGCCTTCCGGGCTTCCGCCTGCGCGGCTCTTCCCTTTGGGTGAGGCGCCCGTGCCCTTCCCGTGGCGAAGCCTCCGCCCGCCTCGGCTTGGGTGGGCTGCTCCCCCGGCAGCAGGAGGAAAACCTGTCCTGAAAGAGCCCCGAGGTTAAAGACGAACCATCCGAGGTACATCTCTAGCGGAGGCCTGCTACTGAGGACTATTCTGGAAATACTTTTCTTCTTCCATTCCTACATGGTCATACTGATACGTGCAGCACGCATTCGTTTTTGACTTCTAGGCCCTCTTAATTCTAAATTCCGTCATCAGGGTTATTTTACTTGCTTTGCTTCTGTCACAGAAATGGGAAGCGCGCTGCGAACGGCCGGCGCTGCTCTTACCTCTGCCGGGAAGTCCGCGCGCGTAGGTCAGTCTCGATCTCTAAGTCTGGCTCAGGTTCGCCATCATCATGAGGGAGTCACCAGACCGCGGCGCTGTGTCCCTGTGTCACAGCCTCTGACCAACTGTTTGCCAGTATTTAAGAGTTTGCCAGCCGTTGTAGATTGCGTCTGGTACCTGTTGAACCCGTTAGGAGGACTTTAGTTAATTTCACATTTAACAAGAGGACCCCAGCCTTTGTACTTCTGGGTCCCCTGTGAGCTCTCAAGGAGATACATGGTGGGTAAATCAAAATGGTGGTGCTTACCTGACATTCTGATCCCTTCGCTTGGGCAAGTCTAATTTTTGCATGTTTTCTTGACCACTTACTCTGCCTGCGTTTCCTTTTCTCCCTCACCGTCCCCCGCTTAGGAAAGGATAGTCTTCAGAACTGTGATCACACAACAAAAGCATTCTCTCTGAACTACTATCCATACTCTTGACAAATGCTTCTTATTAGAAAGGATTTTTTAAAATAATCTCAATTTGTCCTTATGGACAATTAGATTTTTGCACTATTATTGAGATAATGAGAAATAGTTTCAGGTATTTTAGAAACTGTTGATGGGTTTTGCTAGGAAGCACTAATGATCAGATGTGGAAGTCAAGCTCATTGTACCCTTGGGTTTTCAGATCTTATATTCACACCCAACCTCCTAAATATTGTATATTCAGTAATATAACTATATCCAGCTTATAGACACTTCCTCGACTCAATTTTCCCAAATGGAACCAAATTCCTCTTTCTCCACAAAGAATCGCTTTTTACTGGTATGTGATGAAGGGGCCCATCATTGGATGACCACATCTTTGACCCTATTTTCCAAATGATTTTATTCTCTTATTTCTTTTGCTCATTCAGTTAACCAGGATAGTTGCTAAACTTTATATAAACTGCACAGTTTTAGAAAAAGAGTTATTTTTCCTATTCTGTAGATTGAGTCCCCCCACCTTTTTTTAACAGCGGACAGTGTGATGACCTTGTTCACATAATAGGATTCACCTGGTTGAAAAGTATACCGACTCAGACATGCATTACTGGCCAGATAATTCCCAAACAAAGCATCATTTTGTATGTCAAACCAAATTCTGATCTATCAGAATGAGCTTTTAAGATCCATTTTCATATTTAGTAAACTGTAAAGCAGAATACAAAAATAAGATATTTTTATCTTAAAGTAAACTGGTCCTCTCGCCCCATATTGATAGCATAAAGAAAAGGCACTGTACCCGTTACAGATGATAAAATTTATATCTTCAAGCCAAGATAGAGATCGATCATAGGAAATCAGGGGAACTTGTTGAATGGGGCCGTTCCTTCTGCACGTAACTGTACCTACCTTCTTCAGTGGGATCGCGTTCTTGGATGGTACTGGAATATTATTACCGTTGACGTATGTATTTCTAAAGTCACAGATTACTTCAGGCTTGAGTGGAGACTCCTAAGTTCTGTGTTGACCTAATAATTCATTAAAATATTTTACTTTTTCATATCTCCAAAATAGCAATTAGGGCAGTACTCGTGGATACATGTCAATTGTAGAAATGCAGACCTGTGATTTCATTCCCCTCAAAGTTTCAATGGTCAATGCTTTCTAGTTGAGTATTTCGGTGTTTTAGAATATAGTTTATTGAAGGTAGATAAACACTTCATATTTTGCTCTTAAGAGGCACACAGCTGGCATGGAAATGAATTTACTTTTGATTAGAGAAGAACATCTTACAATTATTTTTTACACAGTATTTTGTCAGAAAAAAATGTCACTTTGCTATATATTGGGCCTTGATAAGCAATGCCCTAATGTTATTGAGGACTTTTTTCAAATAGTAGGTGGATTTTTATAGAATTTTGAAGTAGACAGAAATATTAACTCGGTTTATGTTCCGATTTTATTTTAGATATGTGAAGACTTTTTGACATTATATCCTCCTCCCTATGCCTAGCATGGTGCTTGGCACATAGTACTGAGTAACTATTTAATAACTGATAGATTCTCTTGAAAAAATTTTTTAGAACACATACAAGGGAATTCTTTTAAGTCTAGATTTACCAATATGTGTGGAGAAGAGTTACATATGCTTCAGCGAAATGCAGAATTGAACCAGATGGTCTTAATGAAAGGTCATTCTCCTAGTGATCTGGTATCTTTGAAATGGGTCCGTAGAAATCTTTCCAACGGCCGTAGCTTATTGTTTTGGAATTTTCGAAATATACTGTACTTTAACTTAGCAACACTCCAATGAACCTGTCCTAGCCCTCGTTTTTTTTTTTTTTTTTTTTTTAATTGAGTTACAGAAAAAACATTTTACCAAGTGGACACATTGTTTAATTTTGTTTTGCATTTACTAGATTGCAGTGCGAGGCCAATAAATTAAACCCAGGCAGTTCTGTTGCTAATTACACACAACTTCTCTTGAGTATCAGATATTCAAATCCATTTTATGAATATGGTAGAGAGAATAACAACTGTAAAACAAAGCAGTGTGCATGTAAGTGACTGTTAGCGTGCATTTCAGAAAGGATAAATGCTCACCATATGGTACAATTACTGTGTCCAAGTTTTCAAATTAGCTTCTCTCATCCTCCTTATTACTGTCTTTAAAAAGAGAGGAAAAAACCCAACATGATTTATCTACTCTGCAGCAGAACTCTTGACGCAAAACAGCAGCCCAGTTCTGTCCAGTTTTTTTTTCCCGTAGCATAATAGAGGCTGTCGGACTTTTTTATACTAATTACTGTGTGAGCCTCAGATGAACCCCCTTCAGTTCACGGGCTTTGTTAAGGGAGGAGCTGTCAGTGTGTCTGCCCGTTTGCAGCTGTGCTGTGGCTTTAGCTTGCTTAACATTATGCTGCTTTGTAGACTTGACAGAAGGGCTTTTTTTTTTATTAAGGCAAAGCAGCCTTGTAGCGAAATGGTTTAAGCAGCTGCATTGTAGGGAAGCACAAAGAAGTTATTATTGTGTCTGTTTAGGGGGGTAGGACGGAGGGGGAGATATTCGGCTGCTGTTGATGCCGATTGTTGACTTGCCATCTGCCAGATAGGGAGAAGAAAAAAAATGACAGCTCCAGCAGGGTGCTCAAGAGGTTGTTTGGAGAGACGCATAAACATGTGCAGATGTCGAGCTGAATAATGGCTCGAACTTGAGACGGTTTATGATGCTGCTGATGTTTGTGCACATACAGAATGAATGTATGTGTGGATTTGGTTAACCAAGGGTACATACTAATTATCATTGTTTTCCTGCCTGCCCCCCTCCCCCTTATTTCGTTAATTAGTTTAGGGACTTAATACTTCCTCTTCCTTCTCTTACTCCCGTAGAGTTGCGGGAAAGCAGCTTCTCCTCTAAATGGCAACGCAAACTTTCTGGTTTCCCCACAGAGACGGCGGCTAATGTGGTCGATTCATACGGGGTGTGAATTGTTAACGGAGAACGGGAGGTGTGGGCTCGCAGTCAGGCAGGTAAATGGCCACACTTGCCACGTGCACGCGGACAGTTTAACACCAGTCGGTCTTGTCAGCTCTTACTTGAGACTGAATGGATTTGTTTTACAGCCGACCACTAGGGGTGAGATAGAGAGTCCCGAATGTATCTTACCAGTCATTCCGTCCTGCTTTGAAATCAGATGCGACCAGTTGTGAAGCAAAGTTGTATCGGAACCTGGCCTTCTTGGTTAATACCCGTTCTTTCCCTCTCAGTTGTCTTTGATTGTGTGGATGACAGGCTTGCGCTGTCATCGCGGAGTACGGGTTTGGCCGTGGATTTCCTTCTGATCGCTTCTTGTCGTTAGGTATCAGAGAACTGGTACCTCTAATTTTTTAAAGGCTATGATAACACTCAGAGGGAATGTCTATGAAATACCTGTTTGATCACTTTGACTTTAAATAATGGAGAAGAAACACTGATGTGAAGTTCGGTTTCTCAAAGGTGTTTCTGTTCTAGAACACCAAATTTTTGTAAAGTTTTATATATTTGTTTTTACAAATGTTTTGTCAAATCTTAAAATCAAGCATGATGTGAATGAAATTGGTGAAAAACAAAAAGAGAAGCGTTGACTTCTCTTTTCTCTTTTTCCCCCTTGTTTTGATTTATATTACCAAAAAAATGTATATGATGTGATTAAAGAGTTTTTATCTTGACTTTCGGTAAACTCCTGTTTTCCTAAAACATTCAGGGTTTTGTTGCGTAATTATGAAGCAGAAATGCCTAATGGGTGGCTGAAAGGCAAGCATAGTTGACAGAGCTTTGTGACCAGAGGAATGTCTTTCTGAAAGGACTGAAGGAAGATTATCTGTTATTTTCCACTCTTTGTAAAGAAATAGAGGTCAGGTCTATTTAGAAAAACTTTCGAGCTCACTGTCAATTTCTCTTTAAGTGACTCTCATCTGTGTTTGCTGCAAAGGCTTAGAGACTTATCAGCCACACTGGACCTCGCCTTTGTCTTATTTGTTTTTTTTCCTTCAACTGAGAGGCCGCGGATATGCCCCTATTTTTGTATGTGGAATTATGTACAAATATTTGTAGTCTCACGGTCCGTGCTGATACCCCTATGAAGTTTGGGAGCAAGCAGCAGGCCGTTTTCCAGGTGGGGGCGTCATTAAACGGCACGATCGTGGAGTGCCGGTCAGGATGCCCGGGAGTGAGTGGCTGAATAAAAGCAAGCTGGTAGGAAAGCAGACTTGCAGTTCTGGCCTGTGTGCTTCATGAACTGTTACTTCTCAGTTTTTCAGGCCATTTACAAAATCTGAGTAGTGCAGGCAAGTATACATGCTGAGGCGATTAAAATATTAGAGACAGAGCGTCTTTGAACTTAACATAGACCAGATTGAAGTATCACGTCACTCAGAGGAGTGACTTTATGGAAGTCCTTTCCCTGTTTAAGGGTCGATTCTTCCCGGGCTAGAAGGCGGCCACGAGGACCGCTCGCGCAGATCACTTGAGGACTAAATGAGATGCTGATGTGTTTAGAACATCTGGACCCTGTGCCGTGGTAGCTGTTAGGAGCATTTGGGTTTGGGGAGGTGTGCGACGTACGTCGGTGTGCGGGTGTGTCCGTGGTGTGCGTGGGGCACCTCCCAGCACTGGCGGCGCTGCACGGTGAGCGTGCGCCATCCCGAGGTCATGGAAGAGATGTCAGGTTCTTCCTTAAGACCTTACATCTATTTAGTGATTTATGATTGTTCCAGGAACCTGAAGGCAAGTTGATTGTTGAAAGAGAATGTAAGAGAACTATTGAATGTAACTCTTTTTGAGGTGTGGCAGGACTGGTTACGCAGGCATGATTTCATAATGTATCTTAAAAAATCATTTTTCTACTTGAAAAATCCAGCCTGAGATTGCTGGAAACTGTATTCCTTTAATTCAGTATTAATCTCATGATCTTAGACCTACAGTTTTCTCCGCTATGGTCAGTGCTTAAGCTGTATTTGGGTTAGAATTATTTTTAAAACTTGATTTTCAGACATATCACAATGACTTAGATTGAATGATCATCATGAACAAACAATACCAAAAATAATGTTTTGTCTCCTCATGGAGTTTTAAAACGTGATGTGATGGTCCTGGCTCTTGACTTTGCAGACAAAGGCTCTGTCTGATGAGGTTCGCACAGGGTTGAGGGCGCAGGTGGTGCGTGTTTCCTGGCGGGGAGGGGGGCGGCCGTGGCCAGCGACAGAGGCCCTCACGGCAGCGTAGCCTGCTCAGTGCCCACGCGTGGGCCGGTGGTTCCTCAAGGCTTTTCCTCTCTTCCCTGATTTTGGGTGAAGAGTCCAGGAAGGCTGCACCTGGGAGAGCTGCCCCGTCTGGCTGCGCAGGTGGTTAACGGGACGGGGTTTAGTGACTTAAGACTTCTGTTTGGGTTTCGAAGAATAAATTGGTTATACTTAAAAAAAAAAAAAAGAAAGAAAGAAAGAAGAAACCCTCCATGTGAATGCTGTGGAACACGATGCTGGCTTCTCTGAAGGAGATCTTAGTGTCTAACAGCACATGGTGATAGATGTCAGTGTTCATATACAGATCGTTAAGTGTCATCATTTGTTTTTTTAATAATGGCATTCCCAAAGACAACTTCCAGGACCCAAGAAGTGGAAATATCCCAGAGCCTATGAAATGCAGCATCACAGATGAGGAGGACACTCTCCCACCATGAAGACGTATGAACAAAACTGGTGCTTGGTGTGTTTTCAGGATAATCCAGAAAGCCTTGAGGAACTTCTAGCGTTAATGGTATATGGATGCATTTGAATTGTGCCTCAAAAAAATCCTGCATGAATAGTAATTTTTAAAAATATTGGCCAGTGTGTTGAAAACAGAAGAGTATTTCTCTGTCTGACATATTCTTTAAGGCATCTTGCTAAATGTTTTGGCTTAAAATTTTTAATGTGTTTTAGTTTCAAGAAAATCTGATTAAAGATGTTGGTAAACTTGGTAGCACTTTTTAGAACAGAAGATGATTAAGATACAAAGGCAGAAAGGCAGAAACCGTGAAGTTCGTGTCGTTTTTGGCTGGGCAAGTCACTTATTTGCTTGAGACTGGAACACAGCATCAAAGTTCATAATTTTATACTTTTAAGTGAAAGCACAGAGAACAGCAGCTGTTGTTTCCTGGCATTTCTCTGAGGAGATATTTAAACTTAAGTGTATATATTTATTACAGAAAAGAGTTTTATGAAATGACCTTCTTTCCCTTCCCTGCATTCACATTATGTTCCACTGACTCTCTGAAGCTAACTGTGGGTACTTTTTGTTTTAGCAAAATAGGATTGGAATGCAATCTTCCTGAAATTTTCCATAGTAGAGTATAATTTAAAAAGAACACAACTCTTTAATTCCTGTAGCACGTATTTTAAGAACCCCGTTTACTCATAAAGTTATGCCAGGTACTGGTCTATTTTCCGAGGGGCGAATCATCATCCCTGAACTTGGGGAAGCAAGGGCTTCTCTTAAGCGTAAATACAAATTCCATATAAGAGTGTATTTCCACTCAGTGGAAACCACACGCGAAAGTAAAGTTTGTTACTTACCTGCTTATGATAATTATCTCCCCTCAGGAGGTCAGTCACCATAGGACCGCTCTGTGGTTCAGGCTGGGTTAATGGGGGGCGCTGGTGGCACGCAGTTGGATGGTCCCTAAGTAAGTTACATGCGAGACTCGGACACGAAGATCAGCACGTTTTATATTCTTCAGCTGAAAGTCTGCCATGTCACTGTAGTATACAGGGCTGGTTATTCAGCGTTTCGTTTCTCGTGCTTACTACATCCTAAAAAAATCTTTGACGAGTAAATGCCAGAAAACTTTTTTCCTCCGTTGCGTGAAGTAGCTGCTTTCTGAGGAACAGGAATAAAACACCCAGTGTGAGTTGCGTTGGATCCGGGAAAGGAGATTGATAATCCTCATGGTCTGGGAAGGTGGTTGCAGTTTCAGAAGCGGTCTGAAAATTAGGGCAGTGCTTTGACCCTAACCTACCAATTTGCTGTCTTACGTTTTATTTATTTATTTTTTATTAACATATAATGTATTATTAGCCCCAGGGGTACAGGTCTGTGAATCGCCAGGTTGACACACTTCACAGCACTCACCGTTGTCTCATATTTTATTAATAAATGAGGGATTTGTAATAAATGAGCCTATTGGCTGTTGGCTGCTTGTAAGAAGACCCACAGTCTTCGCATTTGGTTTGGTTTGGAATGCTAATCTCTTTGAATTACTTTATCTTTACTCAAAGATTCCTATGTTCTGGTGTCCTGCGGTTTTCACATAACAAATTACAGAGACCATTACGACAGAAACTTACTAGAATTTAAGAGAGTAATTATATAGTGCAGAGTCCTTTCTATAATTTTTCATTTCATTGGATTTTGAATGACTTTCATGACTGATGCCTCAAGTCGTTTTCCTTCATGATGTCTTGATTTCAAGACAGTCTTTCCTTTCAAACTTAATGGAAACTCTGGAAGACAAACGCTCCTAAGCTTGTCAAGGTGCAGATGCTGATGAGGAAAGAAGTATTTATGTGTAATGAGAAATATGCCCATTTCGGGGTTTTTTCAAAGATGATTTTTATGGGAAGGGAAGGGAAGGTAGGTTGTTTTCTGAAATTTCCTGTGTGTTAGGTAATGCTGCCCTCAGAGGGCCAAGGTAAGTAAATTCATTTCTAACATTGAGAAGCAGCTTTTCTGCTCTTTATCTGACCAATAAACTTGCTTTAGGGAGGAGTGGGCTGCTTTGAATAATTGAATAGTGTTTGATTTTTCTCTTTTTTTGAAAATCTTCGCTGTCCCTGCACTTGCGTGTGCTGACCACATCAAGCCCATTCAGTCCTTTTCTCAGAACGTGAAGGCAGATGACAGGCCGCAGACTGCTGCTACATTAGCTCTGTTTACAAAGAGGTTAAGAAAATTACCTAGGAAAGTTAAGAAGGTATCACTTGGGTGTCTTTTGCTCTTTGTCTCTTGGATCACAGATACTCTTATACTCAGAATTATTTGAACCACACTTTTGAATATCTAGGCGCATTCGTTGAGATGGAAACGTTATATTCCCTTCAGTTTTATAAACATAAGCATAATCATATCTTTACAGTACAAATCAAGAATTATTTACTTCACTGGATATATAGTCATTTATGTAAATGTAAAATGTCCTACCAGTTGAAATACAGTATTGTTCCTATGTATTTACGAAAGTCTGACATTAATGTATGGTTTAACACATATCCAGAGTGGTCAAGGTTAAATGATTAACTTGCACAATAAAAAAAGGAAAAGTGAGAAAGGCCTGGTATCAAAGTTGTATATTCTTGTGTTTTGCTTTCTGTATATGCTAACGTTTTATGAGATAATTGGAAAGAAACATGGAGACGTCTAGTAGTAGACCCAGTGGAATGCTTGATTTTTTTTCTCCACAGAGCTACTCGATAGTGCACCAAGAAAGACTGTTTCTGGGACAGCATTCTTTCTCTTTAACGAAAGATTTCCATTGGTTGAGCATAAATGATATGTAACTCATTGTTATCGGTAATAATGGGGGATGAAAATAGGATATAAGCAGAGTGAATAACAAAAATTGAAATTTTATCCACAAGAAAACCAGCATCTACTCTGCTCAGCTAATGTGGAACAGTGATAGTTGGGCCAAATGAGATTAACAAATTACACTTTATTTTCAATACTCCACTTTTGTTTAGTTTAATATGCTTATGTATATTAAGCACTCGCTACATCTCTTTTGTGTAGCCGTACTTTATTCATTCAACAAATGCTGTGTGATGCTTAGTATTAGCCAGATGTTGTTCTGTGTACTTCATAAATATATTTCTTTTAAAGATTTTTATTTGTTGGAGAGAGAGACAGAGACAGAACATGAGCGAAGGGGAGGGAGAGGGAGAAGCAGACTCCCCACTGAGCAGGGAGCCTGATGTGGGGCTCGATCCCAGGACCCTAAGACCATGACCTGACTGAAGGCAGATGCTTAACCCACTGAGCCACCTAGGCGCCCCCCTCATAAATATTAATTCAGTTCTTCTAAACTCTTGTCCCCATTTTCCAGAAGAAGAAGCTGAGGCACAGAGATAGTAAGCAATACGCCCAGAGGCGCACGGCTAGTTAGTGGCAGAGTTGGCACCTGACCTTCCGCCTATGTACTTCCCGCCACTGGTGTCATACGCTCCCAGCTTTGAGGGCCTGAGCAGTGTGGCAGAGCAGAATTTTGTTTGCTTTAGCAGATCTTTACTCCGATCCCAGCTCTGTCCTTGGTACGTTAGCAGTGTCTCAGAGCCTCTCTGCGGCTGTGCCGAGTGAGGACACCTTGGCACCTGTCTCTCCGTGGCGCTGTGGGGAGGTCGTGCGGGTGAAGCCTGAGCTCTGTGCGTGGCTCCGTGCACTTACGTGTCCCCTTCATCTTGCCTTTCGTACTCCTTCTGTTCCCCACTTACCTGCTGTGAGACAAGTCCTGGTCCGAGGACTGCCTGGGAAAACACAGAGGGGAGGAGGCAGGGGTTGGGAAGGCCATGGATTCAGCCCTAGAGGGGTCGAGTTTGTGGTTTCATGTGGTGTCATTTGGGGTCTTGTGCTACTGGAAGTTTATTCCAGGAGACATCAGTGCCGTCTGAGATAAAACCCTCTTCTGTTTCATTGGGTTTTGCTCTACGAGGCAGCGATTTGAATATAGGGCTGGGAGGGTCGGGTCACCTGAGGGTTTTCTCAAGCGGCACAGGCCTCCTCGCAGGGAGGAGGCGCCAAGCCAGCTCCCCCTGCCCCACTACCCCGGGGGGACACCCCGATGGCCGTGTATGCTCTCCATCAGACGTGTTCTAACGGACACATGGACTGAGCCGTGCAGCCTGTGTTGGGGGAGACTTCTGTTCCAGAGAGCTTTGCTGACACAAGCGTGGCTTATGTAGGGTTAGGTTTGTTTACTCAGCTAAGGGGTCAGTACCAGCCTGCTCCGTGGTAGGTGCCGGTGATGCGTGGTGGGTGGGTTTGCGTTACAGACTCCCACCTCCATATTTGATATTCACGAAGGCTGTTGACCGCAGCGCACAGATAATGTAGGAGAGTACATTAATTCAAACATTTAGGGAATATGGTGGGGCGAAGTGGAAAATATTTCTAGTAAAGAAGTTGTAAAATGTCATCTTTTAAAATTTGTCCCTGGCTACTTTGTTAAAATAGTACGGGAACCACTGGGTGTTCAGTGCAGTGTGTGGCGTTGGAGACTTTGTTATCATGCAGAAAGCAGATTAAAAAGAAGGCTCTGCTTTCACAGTCTACAAGGGCGTAAATGTAAGCAAAATAATAATTTAGCTCACATTTAACCCAGCAGGAAGCTGAGTGCAGATTGAGTAATTCTCCACAACATATCTACTGCTATGTAAACTAATCTCACGGTTTATTCTTCATTAAATTGCCAAGATGCTGTTTTTCTGTTGGCTAGTTCGCATGGATGCTTTTTGTTCTCTCTCTCTCTTTTCTCTTTCCATTCACCTTGCTTTTCTCTCAAAACTGAATATTCTAATTCTTTTAAGATGTTCCTGTGCTTAAAAGGATAATTAGTAAGTGTCATGGTTTTGGTCTGAAGTATAGTGTTTTTGAAAAACAAAGGGAACTGGGATTTGATTAATTTACAGCATACCTGGAAACAAATACCAGAATGCTTAAATAGATAGGTGATCATTGTGCAGTTTTCTGGAAAAGAAGAAAACGATGAAGTAGGTAAAGTCCCAGCAGGCCAGCCATTCCGACCTTGGAGAAGGTCGCACTGGAACATCTGTGGTATTCAGCGTGTGGGGCCTTTTCTCGTCATTGCCTCAGTTCCAAAGCTGAACATGGACCCCAGCCTTCTTCAGGAAGGAGATATGAAAACTATACCTAATATAAAAATGACAAGTTCATGCATTATGCAGTGGAAGCACAATTTCTTGACTATAATATACTTTTCAAAATAATCATGAAGGAGCATATGTGGGAAAGCAGAGGAATGTGGGTACATCTGGAAAGCTTTTAAGGCATCTTGGAAGCACAACGCACAATCACCAAAATTGTAAACACCTTCCATCTGGTCCATCGCAGTGGTAACATTGACCAGTATCAGAGCAGACGCATCTCTCAGTGACCTTATGTGACAGCCAGACAAGCAGGGGAAATCATCAGAAATAGTTGAGTGTTTTGCAATATGACCTCATTAATCAATACTGTGCAGAAAACCAGGAGAGAAACAGAGTGCATGGGCAGGATCTTGAAACTTGAAAGGCTTAGGGGTGTTTCAGAATACGCTCAGTGAAAGAAGCATGGTAAAAGATTCCCAGGCCTCCCTATTGTTAGGAGGCTTCAGAAAGGAAGGGGTGCAGGGCCTGATCCTGGAGCCAACACAGCAGCAAACCAGCCCTTCCACGAAATGTCGAGGGATTCCGTGCCGCGGTCCCTGCTGGCCCTTTCCCGCGGGAGCGCAGGAGACCGCGGGTGTCCGGAGACCATTCCGCGGGCACGTGGGCTGCCACTGGGAACTGCCACGCGGGGGAGATGTTGCCACCCCTCCGTGTGACTTCCTAGATCACGAAGAGGGTTTCCGCTTCGCATCCTGATTGCCCAAAGCGTCCGCTTTTCTGCGGTTCCTTCTCAGGGCTGCGGGCTGCTCTTCCAGCTGCGCGCCGGCGGGTCCTGCCCGGGACTTCGTGCCGCGTTCTCTGCGCATCGTGACGCTCGCGATGTTACTTTTGAATGGATGAGTCTGTCGGAAGCCCGTTTTCCCCTGTTCTGATAAAAGTGTTGCGAGAACCTTTGTTCTCTGAGCCGTGGTGCTTTGAGCTGTGAACCGTACTTGAGAATAAGGGAGCGGGCGGAGACCCCACCCAATTTCTGGAGACGCCGCCGGAGCGGGGGTGATGGCGGTCAGGGGATCGCGCGGATGCCACTGCAAAGGGTGGCACTTTCAGTGTACCCAAGGGCAAGGGAGAATATGCTTGAAAAGACTTAATGAAAGGGGAGCGATAGCCCAAACCTAACGTATATCTAGGAAGCTCGTGGAATATGCAAAAGTACTTTGATTTTTCAAAAAGTTTCGTTTCGGATTGTCCCTGTGAGTTGAAACATTGTTACTAGGCTAGCTCATTGCCATGTAGAGAATAGAAAAAAAACTCTTTAGGATTTATTTTCAAGACACTTGTAAGAGAGGACGATGATAATTTCAGTGAGAAATTCTACTTCTTTTATTCCCTGGGAGACATTCACAGGGCTTTTACGTAGATCTAACTGGACTAGAACACTTGCTGTCCACTATATAAAAATGGAACAATTTCAAGGATTGCAAATGTTTTATTATGTTTATCACCACAATTTTCTTTTCTTTTTTTTTTTTTTTTAATCACCACACTTTTCTGTAGTTACTATATTTGGCTTCATGATTTTTAAGATATTTAAGACATAGCACACTAGCGTGAATTATATATTCAGTATTTATTTGTTTGTGGTGCCAATAGTTAATTATGAACATCCACTAGTGGAAAAAAGATTCTGCTATATTTTCTTTTAGGTGGTTCATGTGTAAATTTGGTTGGCATCTGTCAACAAGCAATTATATATGTAGCTATATTGCAAACCATGAAATTAATTGATTTTTTTATACTGCTACCAGCTTTAAACCTCTTTTTGTCTTTGGTAAAATTTGTCCTGTGAAGACTTTTATTTAAGACTAATGCTTTCTTAAAGTCATATAAATCTATTTTGACAGAAAGCTGCCATCTTTGGATTTAAAAGCTCTTCTTGGAGGGCGCCTGGGTGGCTCTGTGGGTTAAAAAAGCCTCTGCCTTCAGCTCAGGTCATCATCCCGGGATCCTGGGATCGAGCCCCGCATCGGGCTCTCTGCTCAGCGGGGAGCCTGCTTCCCCCTCTCTCTGCCTGCCTCTCTGCCTACTTGTGATCTCTGTCTGTCAAATAAATAAAATCTTTAAGAAAAAAAAAGCTCTTCTTGGGAAATTTTAAATTATTTGATTTTCATTGTACTGAAATTATTAAAAATAATTCAGATAGACCTAAGACTTTAGAGCTCTCCCTCTCTCTCTCTCTTTCTTTTTTTGGAAGACTAGTTACTCTGATATTCTTAACGCTGTCTCGAAAAAGAAGTATGTATTAATTAATTAATTAATTTTGATGTGATGTGCCTTTTCATTTCTTTAGAGAGGATTCAAGTTTTATATACCTGACACTAGCTAAAGAGACTTTTTGGGGGGTGGTGGTGATAGAGTAAATTTATTACTGATTGTTGCCTGTTGCCTCATTTATGACCATATTCCTGAGTGAGCGTACTGCTCAGTAGTGGGATATTTAATGCAGGGCTGGGGATGAGCTGTAAATGTTAGTGCCATGAATAACAATGGTTCCATTTCACAACAACAAAATCTAGCTCAAGCTACACTCAGGTGAGTGCTTTCAAGTCCTGTCCTGGTTGGTGCTTTTATGCTTCTCAGGTTTCAGATCAGGAGGCTGGGAATAGAGAGCTTCATGTTCTTACAGCCGAGAAGTGGAGGAGCCAGGATTCAGACCCCCCCAGGCAGGGAGGCTGCAGGCTCCATTCCCCTGAGCATTATGTTGTCCTGCCTAGAGCACCTGAAGGGTGAGGCGGAGCCGGGTAAGAACTGAGGCCCCACTGGAGAAGTTTCTTGATCCTGTAGTGACCATGACTCTTTGTTGTGACTTTTATTATAGAACATAGCATTTGTCTTATGTCGGGTTTCTTTTTTTCTGAAAATGTAACCCACATGCCTTACTGCCTTGGTAAAATGGCCAGTTGCTTGCTTGTGTAAATCCTGTTGGCTCTCCCCCTCTGCAAAGGACGAAGGTGTAAAGAGGTTATTTGCTATTAACAGACAAAGCAGGTGTCGATATTACTCATTTTCCCCTCTGAGAGGACAAAGGCGAATAGTAATATATCTCATTGGGGATTGTGATTAAACACTGATGTAAGATACAAGGAATATGTATTCTCAGGAAAGCTGAGCTTAGGGTTGTTTCGGCTTTATGATGAGACGGTGGTGCCTCCTTCCCGACGTGCTCTCGCCTCTTCCTCCCGGAGTGATTAGCTTGGGAGGCCTGTGTGACAGCACGTGTGAGGGGTTGTTAGTAATTTCAAAAGCTGCGTCTCCTGGATCTCTTAGAGAAATCAGAATTTCAGTTTGTTCGCAGTACAGCTGTTGGTAACCAGCATCATTCATTTTCCTCGAATTTTATCCTAGGGAAGTAGCTTATTTTAAAAATGACGCTTAAGCATTTTGTCTAATTAAATTCTATATGATCAATGTGTAGGATTTGTGAAAAACAGTGCTATGCTTGTACAGACTTCTTTTCAATTGGATTCTATCTATATCTATTTTGATAACATCTTGGTTTTTCCACCTAAATGTGCCCGTGCCAGTGGAGGCGAGGCCTCCAGTAGATGAGGGAGTCTTTCTGTGCGTTCTCAGCCTGTATGTACTTGACTGCGCAGCTTATCGTCTACTTCTCGCGAAGTCAGAGTTGGTACCAGGTTCTAGAACACAACCTTGCCGTACAAATGCATGAATGCATGAATCGAATATTCAGCATAATTCACTTATGGGGGTACAAGCTGAATCATTTCTAAGGGTCTTTTCTCCACTTGTACGTCTGAGCAAATCTAGGCACATCCTGGTTATTCTAGATGTAAGACCACTGGAATGTTTTCACCAATCTGCTCTCAGTCCTTAGACATAACATTTGCACCTTTTCAAAGCTGAAGTCATCAAAAAGTGCCGAGGCAAGAGCTGGAAGCGCGATTCTCAGTGAAGTAGCCGTGAAACAGTCTGCAGCAGGGGAGGATTATCGAATACAAATGAAATTTGAAATTAGGTGAACGGTAGGAAACGAGCGCTGTCAACTTCCAGGGGATAACCCTGAGGTGAATGCTTATCGCTAGTAATGATGAGCCACTAGAAAACGCCATCAAAATATTTAGGTGCAAAGTGAGGGTGAATTTAAACTTGTACCATCTCCCATCTGAGGTTGTTATTAAAGATTAAGCCTGAGATCCTAAATATTATTTGTACTCAGCTGGGGAAATCAAAAATGTTCTCTGTGGCCGACATCCACTCAAAGACACTGAGGTTTTTTTATTTAGTTGTTTGAAGAGCTTACAGAAAATAAATTATTAAGTAAAGTAAGAAAGTTGGCAAAAGTCCAGAATCTGAAGTCATTAAAACCAAGTAAAACTGTGACTTCTAGTAAACAGCCTCTTGTAACCCCACATTTGACAAATAGGATTCTGTCCTGTTGATAAGAGTGAGATGGGTTTTTTCCTTTGTGTTCGTAAGGTATTAGCTAAGCGTCTCTATACCACTGATGCCAAGAACTTAATCAATAAGGTTTTGTTTTGTTTTGTTTTTGGTTCTGTAAACAAGCCTTCGGTTAGAGTGATAAGAAACCGCATGAAGTTTTCTAGGGCCGCCGTAACAAATTCCAGCAAATTGGGTGGTTCGCAACAAAAGACAGTGACAGAGTCTCTTGGGATTCTGGACACCGGAAGTTAGAGCCAGGGTCAGACTCCCTCCAGAGGCTTCGGAGGAGAATCTGTTCCTTGCCTTTCCAGCTCCTGGTGTCCGCAGGTGTTGGCCGGCCGGTGGTGCTGCCCTGGTCCCATGGCCGCCTCCTCTCAGTGTGTCCAAGCCCCCCGGCCTCACGCGTTCGGGGGTGTTTGTGATTGGATTTGGCTCACCTAGATCATCCAGGATAAGCCCCTCTTGTCAAAATCCCTCACTTCATCACCCCTTTGGCCATCTAAGGTACTCCCAGATCCCAGGGATTGGGGTGGGTACATAATCTTTTGACAGGATCACCATTCAGCTCACTAGAGAAGCCAAAATATCGGGCTCCCTGTTGGGAAATAACGCTGTTTCCAGTATCAAAGCACGGGTACTTCAGAACGCATCAAGCCTGCGGCCGAGGAGCGTGAGCCGGAAGTGACAGCGTCCTTCATGAAGGCAGATAGAAAGTGGGGAAGAGACTGTGCTGGAAACCCCGTCCACGTGTGGCTGGGGCCCTCGCTGCAGGCTTATTCTGATACACGTAGAAATGTGGAATCGGTGCCCCACAAATGCAGCTGCTTTTTTAAACAAGACTTTCGCCCTGTTACGACAAACCGCTTCTTAAATTAGTTGAAACCTGTGGGCTATAAATACCAAAGTATGGTACAGCTTGGTTTTAATACAGCTTGTGTAAATTTAGGTGTAAATGCTATGTTTAAAATACAGGATGCGATTGACTTTTAGCAATCTCTCTCAAAAGGATGGGTGGCAGAGAGGGCACCTTTGTTCCGGGCACTTAGCCCCATAAAAGCAAGGACTTTTTAGCCATATTTTTGGAACGGCCTGAGAACATGTTTCTCCTCTAGACGCTCCCTGCCCCAGCTACCGAGTCAGTGAGGAGACTGTTCGGGTCCTTTGTCATGACCAGCTGGACAAGGTCCCCGAGGCAGCAGGAACAATTGTGCTTTGCCATCAGTGTGCCTGGAGACCTGCCGTGGTATCCTGGAAAGCTATGACTTTTTCTACTCTTTGGAGCTAGGAATCGTCTTCTTTTGCTCTGGGCCTAGTAGGTGGCAGTAAAGCTTGCTTTTTTGCTTTATTCCCTACCTTGTGAATTTGAGTCCTTGGGAAGGCCCGGTTCTTTGGCAGAAAAAGAATCCCTTCTCAGTTCCACTTCTGGAACTAGAAAATAAATATTTAATTAGACCAGCACATTATGCTATTATATGAGCTTGACTTGAGAATGTTCCTGGGAACCTATAAAAAAAAAGGATCTGCTTTCAGGAAGTATTCTGAAGCCTTCTCTGAATTTTAGGAGGTGCCTGAAACCTGGTGTCGTACTGGAATAGCAAGTCCAAGAGTTCGAATTCTTGTGTTTTTCATTTTTTCATCCAATACTGTGTCTCTGGGACCCAGAGCAAATAAATAAGTAGATGTGCTCTGAACTTCTTCTTGGGAAGTCCATTCATATTATAAACAATAAAAAATCGAGAGTCTTAAAGTCGGGGATCCACTGTTAGCTTTCTGTGACAGTCCGATTGTTGACTGATTTTACTGAGTCAACTCAAAATTATTAATCAAAATTTGTAAGAAATAATAATTTTTATTTTTACCAACGATGTAGATTTTGACTTTTCAGTTTTCTTCCTGATTGCAAATGACTCCTGCATTGTCTTGGTATAACGTATTATATGTCCGGGATACATAAAAATTTATTTTTAAAAGACCTTTTTGGCAACCAGAAGTCTTGCTATAGACCACATAAAATATTCTAAATTTCCTAAGATCTGTTTTACAAAAAAGATATAAGATTTATGTGATGATATTTCGTGTCTTTCAACTGAGCATGACTACATTAGTGGCTGACAGGAAGTTATTCTTAGAAATGAAAATTTGATGTTTATTTCTTTTAATTTCTTATTTCTTGAATATATGTTTTCAGTACTTTCATAAAATGAGAAACAGCGCTATCCTATTTTTCTTTTAAATTTTTAGATGAATTTCTTTTATTTTACCTTTCTTATACTTATTAAACTAGTACTTATTTTTTTGCTTGATAGACTTGGAGCATCTATACTGGTATGAATCTTCTATTGTTTACAGGAGCGTTTGGAATCTAAATACGATATTACTAATTAGAGATTTGATACCTAATGATGTTAAATTTTATATAGGAGTCCATAAGTAAAAATGGAAAAATAAAATAAGTACAATCAAGAAAGGAACTTGCTTCATCTTTGAGATGGGAACT
Source organism: Enhydra lutris kenyoni (assembly GCF_002288905.1). Classification (NCBI taxonomy): domain Eukaryota; kingdom Metazoa; phylum Chordata; class Mammalia; order Carnivora; family Mustelidae; genus Enhydra; species Enhydra lutris. The sequence continues at coordinate 9,031,321 of NW_019154108.1, read as the reverse complement.
GTGAATTTAACATTGTGGTTTTACAAATTTGGCATGTGTTTATTAATATTAAGACCATATATTTTCAGTAAAGTGAAGTGAGGAGGGGAGTCAGGTTTCCTTTTTCTTTCCCTGTAAGTGCCTCTTCTGTGCTGGGTTGATATGCATCTCCTTCATGTGTTCAGTCACTTGGTAGATGACTACTCAGCATCTACCCAGTGGTAAGCACTGGGGTGGGCCCTTGGAGTGCATCCCCGCAAGGAAAAAGAAGTGACAGAACTTAGGACCAATGGGGAAAATCAAGTTTTGAAACAAAAATTAGAACCTATCTGCCATTTTAAGCTTCGTGGCTTCCCAGTGCTTGCTTTTCTGATGATACTTGACCAACGAAATGTATCAAGACTTGGAAGATCAGTATGACTCAGTGGAGCGGTGTTTCCTAAAGCACCCATGTGTGATGTTGCACAATCATGCACAGTGTCTAAACGATTCATTCAGTGTGTAATAGAGACCAGCGGCTTTTCACGTAACAGCAGGTTCCTTGACATGCTTTCAAATTCCACACTGCAGTTAACCTTTCAGAAAACGTCAAAGAAAGAGAGTCATAATTGTCTGAATACCCCTGCCCTTTCCGGCTGCGCACCTGTTGAGCCAGCTCTCTTTCCTGTATTTTAAACCAAAACAACCTACCACTGTAGACTGAATACAGAAGCAGGTATGAGAACCTGCCTATCTTCTGTGAAGCCAAACATCAAAGAGATTTTTTTAAATGGAAAGAAGTTGTGCTTTCTTGCTGATTTTTTTGTTTGTTTGTTTTAAAAAATATAATTATTTTCATAAAAATGTTAGTTATGTTACATGTAATGAATTTATTGTTATTTTTAAAAGAAGAAATAAAGACATTTAAGTTTTCTTTTCAGTTCCTAAGGCAGTAAACATAGATGTAATCTACCTAAATAGATTGTTGGAATTGTCAGTGGTGGCTAAGAGTGTAAAGAGGTGGGAGGTAAGGAGCTTGAGAATGGCTGATCCAGAGGTGCACCCCACATCTGAAATGTATGTTGGGGTGAGATTATGATACGGAGGAGCTTGTGTTTTATGTTAAGAGACTTGAATGGGGGGCGCCTGGGTGGCTCAGTGGGTTAAGCCTCTGCCTTCAGCTCAGGTCATGATCTCAGGGTCCTGGGATCGAGCCCCACATCGGACTCTCTGCTCTGCAGAGAGCCTGCTTCCTCCTCTCTCTCTCTCTCTCTGCTTGCCTCTCTGCCTACTTGTGATTTCTCTCTGTCAAAAAAATAAATCTTTAAAAAAAAAAAAAAAAAAGAGACTTGAATGGGAAGGAGTCAATATTTTTGAGCAGAAAAGCACTGGAAATCAAAAGTGGTACACACAGAGGGTTAATCTGGAGGGGATAGATGCGTGAAGATGGAATGCGGGGAGAGCGGGACAGGGGGCATGAACAGCACAACAGCAGGCCAGGTGTGAGGGCCCCGTTTGGGTTGGGCTAAATGAGAGATTGTGAAGGCAGTGCTGGCCTAGCTGAAGGAGAGGGAACCGGCCCCATGTTAGCTTGAGTTGGGTAACTGAGGCCCAGGGAAGAAGCTGGCTTGTTGGAAAGTGGAACTGGGTTCAGTTTCTTGAGGGACTGTGATTCGGCATTTGAGATCGAAGAACCAGGTAGAAATACCCAGTAGAGAATTGACGATTACGAGACCAGAGAGCCTCCCATACCTTACTTACGGTGTCACGGGGCACCTCTCTTTCTTAAAATTCAGATGAGTCCCTTCTTAGGTACGCAGCTTGTGATCTGGTTGCTAAAAACGTCTGGTAGCTAGATGATGGCTTTTATCAAAATGTGATACATACGCGTTTATTGGCTGTTACGTGCTTGGCCTTGTACTGTGTGTTCTTACAGTTATTACTGTTTGTGTGAGTGTGTGTGTGGTTTTTAAGCTCTGTTAACTCATGTTCTTTCATTTCCTTGACTTATTTACAGCATTGTACAGAAGATAATTTCCCTATTCAGAACAATAAAATGTTGTTTAAACAAGTTATGATCAAGATTTAACAATGAAAACAGACTTTACCCCTTTTCTTCTTAAAAAATGACACAATTAGTCAGTAGTACATGGAAGATAAACATCTATTTCATGTTCCTCCTTATGATAAGTGTTTTTCATCGAAATTCCTTGATACTGTGTGTGGATGATTTACCAAGGCTTTTTAAAATGGTTGAAAAATGCTCTAACAACCATCTGATAAAATGAAAAACTGAATAAAATGTGTGCTCAGATGAATGATTCTCTGAAGAAATAATGGTGCAAATGAATTATCAAAGTGTGAAATCATTAAAAACAAAACATGTTTGAGTTTTTATTGAATCTTAATTGCAGGCTTATGTATTTTCTTTTGTAAGCTAAGTTAAAAGAAAATTGCCTAACTAAATTTTTGGAGGCCAGTGTTGTGGGACATATATTGTACCATAATTTATTTTTCACATAAAAGCTGCTGTTCATTTTTTTCCTCCAGCATTAACATGCATGCTTTCCTCATGTAGGAGAATATATAAAAAACTGGAGGCCAAGATATTTCCTTTTGAAGACAGATGGCTCATTCATAGGATATAAAGAGAAACCTCAAGATGTGGATTTACCTTATCCCCTCAACAACTTCTCAGTGGCAAGTAAGTTCCTTATAATTGTTGATTCACCTTGTATTTATCTATATGTATGACGTCATGTGCCAGCTATCTTACGATATAGGAGAAGCCTATGAAAAAGTTTAGGTCTGTATTTAAGTTCAGGGAAATTTTCAGCTTTGATACAATTTCAGTTCCTTAGCATAGCGATTATTGATTATGGTCTTCTATAAGACAATATGGTTGAATATAGAATTTAAATGTGATAAATACAATTCCCGAAATATGTACCTCAAGTTTTTCATTATAAAATGTAAGCAGGAACCTTTGAACTCTGTTGCTAAGTGAACTTGGTTGTTAAGTTTGTTGCAGGACTTGGTACATTTCTAACTGGTTTCCTGTCAGGATCTTAGCTCTTTTCAGTTGCTCACAGGATGAGAAACAAGTGATTTACTTGAGAAATTGTCTTCTGGGGAGATTTTATGTTCGAAGTTCAATTTTTCTTCCTTACATGTATCTAAGAAAAATGTTTGTAGTGAAAATTTTTTTAGGAATTATAGATTTTCTTGACCGTAAGCCCAGAATAAACTGAAAGATGCTGCTGCTGGTGATTTTGGCAACAGTCCCCTTTGCTGTGTGATGACCAGGCTCTCCGGGCTAGTTGTATTCCTGATTACTCAACGGAAGTGTTGTTGGCTGTTAATTCAGAAATAAAGCATTTGAAAAAGTTACATTAGGTTAAAATAAACTTGCATAAGAGCTGAAGTCTGTACCATTGAGATGAAATCTTTAGCCAGACACCATTCTTAATTTTGATTTTGGTTGTATGTTGTTTTCTGTCAGTGACATTTGAAACAGAGAGGAAGGTAAAGAGTGAAGCAAAAAAATAAAATGAAAAATATCATCAAAAAGCAGCAACAAAGAAATGCAAGATAACGAAAGTCCTTTAATGTTATAAAAGTCATTTTAAAATTGGATAGAGCCCCAGCCTTTTTTATGGGTACCATCTTTTAATTTTTTTTTAAAGAATAAGATAAAGCAATAAATCAAAGGGTTTGTGAAATCAGTTGAGTGGCAAGAACACTAACTTAAAAAACAAACAAACCCAGACACCTCTCTGTTTCTATAAATGGAATCTTATGTAGGGATTTCATTTTTTAAGAAGTGAGAACACTGTTAATATGTATGTATTAGTTTAAGGAAACCATTCCCCTCTCCCTCCACCCCACCCCCCAGAATACTCATAAGTTATTATGACTTTCTTTTAGTAGAAAATGATTTTCAAAACTCTGTTGTCAATTGAAATAATGTCTTGTATTTTGTATTGACTTAAGAGCACATTTTCATTCTAGAGATCTCATGGGCGAGCATTTGCTTTAAAGTGATAGAAATTGGCTTTTAAAACACTAACAGCACACATTATTTCTGACATAAAGCCACTGCAGTTTCTTAGTTTCTCTATTTTCCTAGCAAATGGTATTGGTTGTCTGAAATAATTTATAAAAGTACAGAACTCCTGTATCTGCTGATCAAAATGCAGCATTTTTTGACCTTATGAAATTTCACACCCCAACAAGTTTTAAAGACATACTGTATGTCACAGTCTGCCAACATCTGCTCCCACACTTCCACTGGCAGAGGCTGGAATAAATGCTGCACTCTTGGGGAGAGATCCTGCTTAGTGACTGACATTCAGCCTAGCCACGAAATAAATATTAGTCGACATCTGTAATCTTTGCTTCTATCGTCAAGTAGTTGTAGGTAATTGACTCAACGAACAAGTGGAAGTTGTAGACCAGCTTCTTCATTTTCAGAAGTGTGCTAACACGGGTCTTACACCAGATAAACTGTTTAAGATTGATGGTTCTTAAGACTTGACCTACTGTGGTCTTAAACTGACGTGCAGAAATGACGAGTAGTGAGTGAATGGACGCTGGTTGAGGAAATCGTGCCAAGTTCAGCTTTGCCACAAGGCATGAGTATGACCGTGGATGGGTCATTCTCTGAAGCTCTCAGCATCATGGGAACACTCGGATGTAATGAACTTCAAGGCCCTTTTATCTCCTACGAGCTATGGTTCTGGGAGGGGCAGTTTGAGCGGGCCCCTGAGAGTGAATGGGAGTTAAGCGGGGAGAAGGATATTCCAGGCTGAGGGGACAAAGAATGTTTTCATGAGACATTAAGAGAAGGAGGAGTTGGAGCAAGGAAGGGTTACTTGGCCAGCAGGTTCCCCTCTGGCCCTAGCCCCCTTGAGTAAGTGAAAAAAGAGATGATTTTACTGCATATTTCTAAGGGATGTTTGGAAATGTTACATACATATATTTCACTGAGAGTTACAGGAGTTCCCTATTTTTCCTTATAATTAAAAATATTACTTCAAATTTAATGTATGTAGGTTTTACTGCAATTTGACCAAAATAGGCTTTTTTATCCATCTGAAGAAATGAAGTAGGAGAACCAGCAGGGACTGGGGATCCCTCTTTCCAGTCTTCACTGAATTTCACATTCCTTCCTTTCTGATCTAAAGTTCCCCAAAAGATCGTGTGCGCTCCTTGTTTCTGGAATCCACTGCTGTCTCGCTTTCTCTCTCAGTCACTTGATCGACACCAGTCTCCGTAGTTCTCCAGTGACCACCTACCTGCTCAGACGAGCAGACACTTTTCAGTTGTTTTTTTTCCTGGGTCAGCACCTTGGGCTGCGTTTCATACCGTTGGTCCCCACTTCTCTCTTGGCATGACCTCTCCTGTTGTGTTCTGGGAGGTCTCTCTCTCTCTTGCTGTTCTTCCTTTGTCTGTTGGGTGGATTGTGGTATCTCCGTGGGTTCTGGCCAAGGATGCTTCTCATTTTGTTCCCTCTCCCTGGGGCAGGGGGTGGGGGGAGGTTACAAGGACTTGGAAGGTTTCGTACGAGACATGACTTCAGGGCACCAGGTTGCTGTATTCAGCTGGCTGCTGGACATCTTGCCCTGGGTATTTCTGGGCCTCAACATATCCTAAGTGGAATCCGAGATAATCTCATCAGTTCTCTCTGTATTGGGTATGCCAGTTCTGTCTTGAGCAGAAGCCTGGACCCATTCCATGCCCGCCACCCCCATCGTCACCCTATTCCCAGTTCATTGGTTTCTACTGATTTAGCTTCTCAGTTTTTGAACTTCTGTGCATCCTTTCTTATAATCACCCTGGAGCAAGCACTCACCGTCTCCATCAGAGATACGGAGTCCGATACACTGCCTCTAGGTTCTACTGCGTGCACCACTACCTCTCATGACTGTCACAGTGACCCTTGTACAGGTCCGTTTGACTCTGCATTCGCCCGGATCTCCACTGCCTGCTGGAGGAAGTCCAGCTTCCTCCGTGTGTCCTGCGGGCGTCCCCTCAGTCTGACCTCTGCTTTCAACTCTTGCCTCTCGTGTCCTCTGCTGGCAGGTCGCACTTCCACTCTGAGACTTTGTTTATGCTGTTCCCTCTCACTGGACCGTTCTTCTGTCCTCTCTTTGTCTGGATGATTTGTTTGCATCCTTTAAGAATTAATTCAGATTTAAATTCCCAGCCTCATTCCTTGCTACATCAGTTGTCCCTGCCCTTCACAAAGCTGTTCTCTTTTGTTGTTACCACATTGTTTTCGGGTTATTTGTTCATGTGTTTTGTCTCATCTACCAATTTTGGGGTGAAGAGCCTACTGTTATTTACTTTATATCTCCTAGTGCCTGCGTATTAGGGTTTAATAACCATTTTTGAATGAATGTCTGAAAACGTCTAGCCCAGATTTTTCCTGTTTTAGATGAGAAAAAGGAGGCTGTTAGAAATTTAGTGATTTGGTTAAGGTTGCTTTACTAGGTAGGGTAGCCAGGTATCAAGGTTGGAATTCCAATTTCTCTCCTGTCATTTACATTTTATTTCCCTCCTCCGCCCCCATTCTGGACTGTTTTCTCTGGATTAAAGATCTGATTTGGGTCAGAGTTCCAATATTTTAAATTGCTAGATATCCGTTGGCCTGCAGAACGTAAACTCTCCAGGCCCTGTGAAATGTGGATAAAAATCTTTGATCTTCATCCTTCTTTGGGTGGATCAAATACGAATGTACGTGAAGGTACCTTCTAAAGGGAGTGCCGAGGACATGTCAGTAAAGTAGTAAATCGTTTTCCAGCAGAGTGCATCTCTAATCAGAATTATGATCTATCTGGCCAGGTGCTCACTATAGACTGAGATGACCAGGACTCCTGGTCTACTCAAGAGTCAGTGGTCTTAAACATTTTGACAGTGACCCCCCAACTCCAAAGTAAAACAGTTTCTCAGCCAAGAACTTGAAGATCTGTCCATATGTCTTGGGGCTCATCCTACTTTTGATCTACTTGCTTTTACTATCAGTGGGGGCAGGGGAGGTGCCAGCCAGCGTGGGTCCTGAGCAGCACCTCCTCGAATCCCACCTTTTCAATGTTGCAGATTTTGTCCCACTCTGAGGATATCTCTTTCCTCTCTGATACCTTTCTGCAGTCCTTTTCCAAAAAATAGGTCGGTCTACATTTCTTCAACCAGTTTTTAAAAGTGAAATGAAATGTTTACGCACTAACCCATTTTTCTTCTCTTTGTAAGAAAGTAAGGAAATTTGGGGATTTAAACCTACCAAAAAAAAACCGTTTTTACCTCTGAATAAATACTGGACGCAGATTTTTAAATATGTAGAAAAATCGCTTGGTTTCGACTAATGGTTTCACTCATGCTCATGGGGATAGAGAAATTCTTGTGGCTTGATTCTTAGTCTTATATAAAGTATAATACAACCTAGAATAACAACCCTATAAATCTAGAATAACTCTATAATACATAAATGTAGAAGGATTACAAGAAAAAAAAAGGATTACAAGAGCTCAGAATCGGTCACTTGTAAGGGGTTGACTGACCATTAGAACCACACTAGACACTAAAAGGAGCATCTGTCATCAACTGGAAGACGTACACAAAGAACACACAGTAGTGGGAGGAGAGATGAGATCTGTTGCCAGAATGAATTTTATAGAAAATAAATGGCTGTAGAAGTTGAGGGAATAGATAAAGGGAAGTTAGGGTGACTAGGGGAGTTTAACAGGAGCACTGAAGGATGGGTGGTATTTAAGATTTTGGAAGAAGGTGGACATTCACAGTAAGGTTAACATAAGCAAGCATATGAAGTCTGGAATTAGTGACTAGCTTATTTTGTGAATAGAATAGACAATATCCTGGGAAGATAGAGAACTTATGTTGGAGAAAAAACAAGATTAGATACCTTGTGATCAGATTGTAAAAGGTCTTGAATACCAGTCTGATGTTTTTAGTGGAAACTAGTTGGAAACTATTGGAGGCTCTTAAGCATGAGGTGTCCAAATTAGTATTTGATAAAAACAAAAAAGGAACCTACCTGCTTATAGCAGAAGGGATTACATCCGCAGGCAAACCATGCCTTTCCCTCCATGAGTCTGCCAGTCAGCAAAGTATTGTCTTGTTTTCCTTCCTGTGCAGTCTCACTCCCTACTACCATCTTAGTTCAGTTCTTCATCACTTCCTGCCTGGGCTATTTTGACGGTCAGGAGACTAACTGATCTCTTGCCTCCACATATTCTCCTCTCTGGAGTATTTGAAAGCAATGCATAGGATAGATTCATCTTCCAAAGAAAAGTTCTTTTGCAGGTATCATCTCCTTACTCAGAAAAATCCCAGATTTCTCCCTTTTTCACAATAGGAAGATGAATTGCTAATTTTTAATTTTTTTAAAAAGATTTTAGAGAGAGTATGTGCACATGTGAGCAGAGGGAGAGGAAGAGAATCTTCAGCAGACTCCTCTCTGAGCACGGAGTCCTACTTGAGGCTCAGTCCTATGACCCTGAGATCATGTTCTGAGCTGGAATCAAGAGTCGGAGTCTTAACTGACTGAGTCACCCAGATGCCACTGTATTTTTTACTATTATTATGTATCAGCAATTAAACACTTGCCCAAATCATAACTGTGTTTCTATTCTATATATTTTCAGTATTCCTTGTTTCTTCTCTTACTCTGTAATGTTCCATACCTTTTCTTTTTGACATATATTGCTACATTCTGTTAGGTTGAGTTATATATGAAGTTCTTAACCTCGTTTTTGTTTTCGGTGATTTTTTTTTTAAGATTTTATTTATTTATTTGACAGACAGAGATCACAAGTAGGCAGAGAGGCAGGCAGGGCGGGGGGGGAAGCAGGCTCCCCGCCGAGCAGAGAGCCCGACGCGGGCCTGGGATCATGACCTGAGCCGAGGGCAGAGGCTTTAACCCACTGAGCCACCCAGGCGCCCCGTTTTCGGTGATTTTTAAACAATTTTATGTACTTGACTGCTCGAAGATGTGGTGCTCTCCCCACCCCACCCCAGCCCAAAATGGGATCAGATTTTTAGGCAAACAGAAAGTTACATCTGGTAATAGCAGCATCTCACTGTATGGAATTGATGCCTTACTTAAAAATTGATCGTACAGTGAATTAGTGTAACTACAGTCAGACTTTCCTCCTCTATCTTTCATTTTTTGGGTGGTACTGTATTCATTTATTTGCAAATTTTAACCCATAAACCAAATTTAGAGTGGGGAATGGAGAAAAAAACCTTTTTAAAAATCACCTTAAAGGGAGACTGTTTTTAGACAATTATGAAGAATAAGAATGCCATAATTAGTCACATATTTTCTTCCTCTCATTCAAACCACACCTAATACCACAAGGAAAAGATATCCATAGAATTTCTCTTCTTCCCTCCCTTTTTTTGGTATTATACAGCAAGTGTGCAAAAAAATACAACAAAAAACCCCCCCGTAGAATCCTGTTTTCATGGATCGGGCTGTGGAGTCCAGGGTTTCAAATCCAGCTCCTAGGTGTGAGAGCGACCCTCTGCATCTCTGAACGATTTCATCAGTTCTGTGTCCTTTAGAAACATAAATTTACATGTGTTTCATGTGAGTTTCCTATTAGATAATCTCACTGCCGTAGTACTTCCTTCATTAGAACATTGCCAGTGACTGGGTCAGACATCTGTTAGAGCCCCTGGCTTCCCTGGCAGCTTCCCTGAGCTCTCTCACCCCCTTCCCTGACTGACAGGAAGCTAATCTATGGTTGGGGCTTTACCTTCAAAGCCTCATTTGTCAGAATATAAATTAGTGGCAGGGGTGGGAAGCTTATGTAGAAAAACAGGAGTGATAAATTTCTAGAGCACAATGACTGTGTATACTCATTTAAAACATTTCCTATAAGTTTAGCTATATGCCAGAAGTTCATCTGACTTGGAGGCAAAGGACCTGAGTTTGAGTCTTGGTTCTGTTCCTTTACAAGTGTGTGACCCTGGGCAAATCCCGTAACTTCTCTGAAATTCATTTTTGTCATCTTTGAACATGAAGGTTAATAATGCCTACTTCTTGGGATTATGGTGAGGATTAACTGAGATGCTGTTAAAAAAAAATTAATGAGATGCTGTATGTGAGCACACACTGTAAATTGTGAAACACTGTGCAAATAAAACTATTTATGGAGGTTTGGAGATGCTCAGTAATTTTACTCTGTTGAATTAAATGGCAGCCATTCTTCTCTCTCCGGCTAAATTCCACTGGAATGGGAAGGAAGCTTCCTTGGTTGGGTTTTTTTTTAAGGTCATTAGAAGTCTGAGGTAGAGGCTGTTGGCAGCCCTCTCTAGCAGTTGAGGATAGCCGCTATTGCTTGGCTGTGGGGGGAAAACCCCAGTTTCATTTAATGTCAACGATTTTGATCTATAAAGCCTAGCTCTTGTGACTAAGCCACATGAGCTAGACACCAAACCATGCCCGTGGCTGCCCCTGGCCAAGGAAGGAAGGATCACTGCGGCTGTGGGGGCAGCTCCGTTGCTCTGGCCTCTGAGGAGAAGATGGGTACAGACCGAATTCTTCAAGCCTTCAAGCTTTGGGAGGTCAAAGCTTCCACAGGGGGATGGTCCCTGTGACTATTTTTACCCCTTATTCTAGTCAGGAGTCGTTTTTGCTTTTTAATAAAAGTAATAAAATCCTCCATTATCTTCTTGACTGTCCTGAGAGGACCTCTTGGTTACCACCCATTGGGGGAAATTTTTAAATTAATTTGGGTCTTCCGTTAGAGGAAGACTTTTTTGTAAGATGGGGGATGCCGTGGGGCTTGTTCCTAGAGGAAGGCAGGCAAGCAGTGATCAGCTCCAGTAGCTTACGTCAAAAGATGTGAGGAGAAAACAGGGACCCTGGCAGAGCCAGCCTTCCTCCCCCGCCTCCTCCTCTTCCTCATCCTCCTCTCCGCCTTACCTCCCTTCCACTCTTTTCTGTTCCCCTCCCTCCTTCTCTCTCTCAACTTGCCCTAAAGTCAACAATTAACTCCCATTTATCCAAAGATACCTACATAAAAGAACACCCTACATGTAATTATTTTCACTGACTTGTTCTTGAACACGTTGCTTCTGACTCCTTCCTTGACTCTCTTTCCTAGACAGCCGACCTCCAACCGATAGCCTCACACGCTGATCTGTTTTTGAAATTTCCTACCTTGGGTGCATAGGATTTCAAGTAACACAACTTGGAAACATGGGAGTTATCCCAGTGAATATTTAAACCTATTTTTAGGAAACCTAAGTTCTAATAAATATTTAGAAAGTTTTCATTGAGGGTCTGTTGTGTTCTCAACATTGTACCAGGTACTGAGGGAAAAAAGAACAAAATAAGGAAGGAAACCAACCTTCCTCGGAGTGCTGCTGTGTGCCTGGCCCTTTCACACACGTTCTCTCATTTAATCCTCACAGCGCTCTGAGGTGAGTATCACGTTCTGTGCTTCAGAGACTGAGGGAGGTTGTGTGACTTGGTTGAGGTCGCTTATCTGGCAAACGGCAGGGCCAGGATTGTAGCCCGTGTCTCACAGTGTGCTAACCCCAAAGCCTGTGTTCACTTCCTAATCCACAGGTCTGGGTTAGCTCCCAGCTTCGGAGAGTTTATCACACAGGAGCAAAAGACTGCTCCAAACTCTCGGAATTGGTATTTTGAGCTCTCTCGTGGTTCAGTCCTGAAGTAAGTTTTACAATGAGCACACCGAGAAGAGCTTGGGAAGGGGAGGGTCATCAGGAAGACCTTCCTGGAAGTTGAGATTGTTTAGAGAAATAGTAAGGTTTCGAAAGAGGAAGTACATTCCAGGTAACAGGAATAGCATTAATTTGAAATGTTATTTCTTAGAAACTTCGGCTGAATCTCTTATTGTTGATTTAAATGAGTATGAAATCCTCAGATATGAATGAAAGCTCCAGATGGTATGTTATTTTTTTATCCCTGTATAGAGTGAAAAATATCAAAGGAGGAAGAAGGATAAATGATAGGAAGAAATATGGCACTTGAATCTGTAGCAGAATGCCGGGATCGTGCCAGACACTGTGTCTTCTCAGGGTCAGAGGCAGGCACTAGCCCCCTGCTAGCTTACCTAGCCTTGCATGAGCCCCTCTCGTAGTAACATTGCTGCTCATCGTCTCTCTACCAGAGTAGAATTTTACTGTTGCAAAGAAATACTCCATTTTAAAATCCCATGCTGATGGCAGTGTTTTTTCTTCAGCTAGAAAGGTTTTAAACAAGCGCTTTAAAAAAAAGGATACCTTTTTATCTGTTTATTGAAAAAACACAGAAGCTTGGCTTCTCCTACAAAGGAGAGGTGAGAGGTAAGGTGGCGTGGAGGGGAGGAGACCACGGTTGCAGTGGCAGGGGGGAGGCTCTCGGCCTGCGGACTGCGTGCCAGAAGCAGCTGGGGCTGTATCCACACGCTGGCGCGCGCCTTTCCCATAGAGTGAATCATTGATGGGTCCATCTAGCTCAGCCTTTCAGGTAAAGATTTCCTGAGCCTGCAGCAGCTCACCACACCCACCAGCCTGGGGTGCTAGGGATCCCTGCTCTGCTGTTTTTCCTTATTACGGATGCTGGCGCTTTCCTCCGTGACACCCTTCCATCTCTGAAGGGTAAAAATCATTCTTCGCGCTCACCGCTCTGACTGCACTCACTGACGGCCTGATTACGTTTATCGATCATTTTTGGTTAAGTTGAATGTGGCTGTCTACCTGATTTCCGTGTTTAATATTTATGTTTCAGCTTAATTTTTTATTTTCTAGAAAAGAGCTGCTTATGTGTAATTAGTTTAAATTGTTGAGTAAAAACTGATGATATGCCCATTGTATTGGTGCTTTATGCCATTCTATAATTACCACATAGGAAATTAAGAGAGACTTAAGGAAGCAAGGAAAGAGAATTGACAGTTTATAAGAGCCTGCTGTGTACGCGGTGCTTTATTTATGTGATCAAGTTTTGCCCTCACAAGAAGACATGCAATAAAAACACCTTAAAAACCCCAAACAAATGAGATAATGAAACCAAGACCTAGGGCGAGGAAGAGACTTGCCCAGAACCTCGGAGCAGACACGGGCGGAGCTGCGATCTGGGCGCTGGACCCGGCCGGACTGCGTAGAGTCGTCTGTGGACTCGGAGACCACCGCTGTCTTCGGGGGTGTCTAGTCAGCGCCCCCGAAACTCCGTGCACTCCAGGGGTGTGTTTAAGTCACAGCAGTCCTTACTTCTGCTGTGGCGAGGGGAGAGGCTCACAGGGAAGGCGAGGTGGCCGGTCACCTGATAGGAGCTGATCATGGAACTCGGGCCGGTCCTGCAGTCCCCCCCAGCCCGCAGGGCCCCCGACTTCCGGCCGGTGGTGCCGGGGGCGTGCGAGCCCCTCAGCGGCTCTCGGTGGCGCCCAGTGGTTCCCCGGGACAGTCCCCTGAGAAGTGACGGGACAAGTCATTACCTCTTGGCGGTGCACCTGTGCGCCCTGCCCTCCTCCTGTGTGCTGTCAGCCCGCGAATGGCTGTTCGGGGTGCGGAGCCGTAGCGGGGGGACCTGGGCTCTGGGGGTTTGCCAGGGTCACGCATCCGTGAGGCCGTAGAGCGGGAGACCGACCCCCCACGGCTTCCGGGTGTCTAGGCCGGGATTCTCCGCCCGCGGCCCCGCTGAAGCGTCGCGGCCGCCGCCGGGGCGTCATTCCTAGCGCGGGCCCTTGGGGAGGCGGGGGTCTCCGCGCGTCTAGATGAGGTTCTCGCTCGGTATCGGGGGTCCCGTCTGGCGATTGTCAACTCGTGTGGGAAGCCGAGCTCCAGAGCGTTCAGCTCCGCTCCTTAAGGCAGCCGAAGCGCGAGGAGGAGGAGGACGACGGGTGCGGGAGGCACGACAGCCTTGCCCTTGTCGCTGCGTCAGAGGTCGGAGGAGAAGCCCTGATTTTCAGAGGCAGAATCATCTGGTCGTTTAGTATGACTCATGCGATCGTTGCATTTTCAACAAATTGGACTTGAAGGACACGTGTTTTGTTGATCTCTGGGCAGTTCTGTGCTAAATCACTGCCTTTCTGGGTTTTTTTTCCCCCTGCCCTATCTTTATGTTAATTTAAACTCATTTATTTATCTATTTGAGCAACGTTAAATGAGGCTCAGGGCCAGGGGCTGGGGTGCGGGGAAGGACCTGGAAGCCTTGGAACTTAGGACCGCTGTGGAGGCGTTCTTTTGGGTTGGAAATAATACACAATCGAGCAGATGCTAATGGAAAAATGAAATGCAGGGAGAGAGAAAAGCGGCTAGGGTGGCTGTGTGAGAGTTGCATGGAGGAGAGGACATTGCCCCTTTATTACAATAATGTTTCTGCCCTATAATAAGGTCTTTCATTGCTGGTTCAGCTTTTTTCATTCACTTGTTTTGTGCTCTGCTTCCTGTTACTAATTGTCAGCACAATAGTCTTCCAACTATGAAGTCTCAGTGTCCTTTTGGACCAATTTGTCATTGTCTTTCTCCCTCACCCCCCAACCCATGCTCTCAGAATCTATTACTATGGTTGCATTTTTAGACATTTTTTATGTTTTAAAATGGCAATGCTTTTGAAACATGCCAGAATAGTTTATGATAATTGAATCATCCAACCAGCAACAGTTACTGCTTCCAAAGCTCACTGATGAAGTTTAAAGTTTCTGTCTCTATAGGATATTCTTATAGAGTAATTGAAATTTAACACGCAGTACTCTCTTTGTAGCGTTATTTCGTGCTATGAAATGGTGTCCTCACCCTGCTATGCCTGGTGTCCTTTGGGCTTCACCATTGTCCTGTGGACGTAGAGCATTTTGTTAAACCGTATTATTGACGGAATTCACAGATTCTTTGCGGTTTCTCTGCTCGTAGGAACTTACGTTTTTCTCATTTTCCCACCAATGGCTCTTGATTCTTACAGATAGATTATTTTAAGAAATCCGCAGGGTTGGCTTAGATTGACAGGCCCGGACAAATCCTGATATCAAACTCCAGGCACGCGTTACATGTTAATTCCCGTTCGGTTTTTAACATTTTGGCCAATAAATATTCCAAATGTGCTCTCAGTGTGATACCATTAATTTAATACTGACAGGGACATTTTTCAAGTGTGATTTCTATAAAGAAATTCTGAAACGGTGTTAGTTCCTGACGAGTTGATCTACCCTAGAGCGTCCCCTGTCGTAGATCATGTGATCAAAGTGGATTGGTGCTTGTCGGTGTAATTTTCTCACAATTGATCACAGTTACTCTGAGGGCATATACTAACCAGGAAGTTTTGGTCAGTTTTCTTTGAGGAAAAATGATATCGGTACTCTCTGTATGTCAACTGTTTCTGTCAATTTAATTGCAGAAAACCAGCGAGTGTAGTGTACAAAGCCTGTTATTAAGAAATAAAACTTCACTTCCTCTCTTGTAAGTAGCTGATGGTCCTAAAACAGTATGTGACACACTCCAACGAGCCAAGGGTTTAGGGCTAGAAAATATGGATTAGATACTCCTGTTTTACAGTTGTCATGACTTGATGGTTTTGAACAAGCAACTTAAAAACCAGATGGACTTCATTTTCTTATTTGTGGAATGGAAATGATGAAAATATTCTGAAACGTTATTGGGAGGACTAAGTGAGAAAATAATGTATGTAAAATCTTAATGTTGTAGTGAAGCAGCTGATAATAGGCCACAATAATGACTTAGTACTTAATCCTTTAAAAAGAATAAATTTTGGAGAAATTTGTAGTGGAAAAGAGCGTGTCCTGGCTGACCTGAAAAGTGGGAAGAGAGTGAAGATGAGATTTTTTTTTTTCCTTAAATTTTGCAGGAGACGAATAAACTTGATTATTCCAAAGTATGCTCTTCATTTGCCCTGCGAGGCACCCACCACTTACACCCGAGTTTGAAATGAAGTGGTTTTGTGTTACAGTAAGACCCAGAGGCCGAGCTCTTTATGGTAGCTATTGAAACCTTTTAAAGTCAGGATAACTTAATTTGGAGTCAGAATTCCTGAATGGAAACAGAGAGATACTCTGTCTTCTCCTTAAAGTTACAAGAAGTTAGAGGGTTTTCCAGATAGGTCAGATGTAATAATGACTCTTTGGTTATCTCTTTATGTGTTTTTAATGAAGTCAGTAGGATTGTTGGTTTATAATCTTCCAAAATTCATTGTTGTTGTTGTTTTGGACAATTCTGTGCTTTTCTCTGAATAGATAGGCCTACCTTTTCATTTTTCTCCAAGGGAAAAGTCCTTTTTAACTAACTATTCTATAATCTAAATCGAATCCTTCCTACTTGGGAAGAAAGCTGTCTCTTACGTGTTAGAGCTATAGCTGTACAATCAAGGATTTGATTAGGCTTAAAGTACTTTTTTTCAAATGAAGTTATCAGGACTTGTTGATACATACATGTAAAGTAAACTGTACATTAGATTTTGAAGAAATAAGTAAGATTGGGTCAGGGGAGGGATCAGAAAGTAAATTCGTGTTTCTAAAGGCTTGTGAACTTGAAAATATTAAGATTCTTTCACAAGAAAAAGAGGATTAGTTGTGATAAACTCTGTTGCATCAGAAATGTTTTCTGAAGTTTTGTTTGTGTGTTTGAATTCTGGCCGTGATGAATAAAACCGAACAGTTAGAAGTCCCCTACCCCCTGAAGCTTACCCTCTAGTTAAGGAGATGCGGACAACTGTGTGATCAGGTACCAGCATGTGGAATAAAGATGTTAAGTGCACTAGATCTTCAGGAGTAGAGAGTAAGGACTGGATCCTTACAGATTTTCAGGGACCAGAATTGAGGTAGAAGGGAAGGAGAATGTTTCAGTTGAAGGAAGCAGTGTGAATTAAATCCTGAAGTTAAGAATACTCCGGGAGATTTTTAAAAAATCAAACAAGCAAAAGCAGAAGCAGACCCATAAATACAGAGCACAAGCTGATGGTTGCCAGAGGGGAGGGGAGGGACGTGGACAAAATGGGAGAAGGGGAGAGTGGGAGGTGGGTACTGGCTTCTAGCTGTGGAATGAGTAAGTCACAGACTGAAAGGAACAGCATCGGGGATCTAGTCAGTGGTATCGTAACAGTGTCGTATGTGACGGTAGCCACGCTTGCGGGGAACCCAGCAGAATGTACAGACCTGTTGAATCACTGTGTTGTGCCCTGAAAAAAAAAAAAGAAGAATCAAGGAAAGTTTAAGGGGCAGTGAAGTAGGTAGGTTGGTAGGATAGAAAGAGAGAGAGAGAGAAAGAATGAATCAGGAGAAAGTACGCAAACTGTTGTTTTAAACTTCACACGTGATTCCATACAGGATTTGTCTCTCTTTTCTCTGGTTTATTTCACTTTGTGTAATGTCATCCATGTTCATCCATGAAATCATGGGTGGCTTTTTGTTTTTTTTTTTTAACATACCAAATTTTCATTATCCATTCATCCTTCATGGGGAAGTTGGGTTGTTTTCATAAGTTGGCTGCTGTAAATCACGCTGTAATGAACAGATGTAAGTTTTTTGGATACATAACCAGGAATGGGATTGCTGGTTCATATGGTAGTTCAATTTTTAATTTTTTAAGGAACCATCGTACAGTTGTCTGTAATAGCTATACCAGTTTCTCTTCCCAACAATAGTGTATAAAAGTTCATTTTTCTCCACAACCTCAGCAACATTTATTTCTTGTCTTTTTGATTCTAGTCATTCTGGCAGGTGTGAGGTGGTCTCTAATTGTAGTTTTGGTTTGCATTCCCCTGATAATCAGTGACGTTGAGCATCTTCTCATGTCTCTGTTGGCCGACTGGATGTCTTCTTCGGAAAAATATTTATTGACCTCTTTTGCCCATTTTAAAAAATCAGATTATTTGTTTTTATGGTGTTGAGTTGTGTAAGGTCTTTATATATTCTGGATACATCATTTGCAAATATCTCCTCCCGTTCGGTAGGTTGCCTTTTTGTTTTGTGGATGATTTGCTGTGCTGTGCAGAAGCTTTTAATTTTGGTCTAGTCCCAGTAGGTTAATTGTGCTTTTGTTTCCCTTGCCTCAGGAGACCTGTCTAGAAAAATGTTTCTACAGCTGATGTCAGGGAAATTACTGCCTGTGTTCTCTCCTAGGATTTTTTGCTTTTGGGTCTCACATTTAGGTCTTTCATCCATTTTATTTTTGTGTGTGGTGTAAGAAAGTGGTCCAATTTCATCCTTTTGCATGTAGCTTTCTAGTTTTCCCAACACCATTGTTGAAGAGACTGTCTTTTCCCCCACTGGATAGTCTAGCATCCTTTGTTACAGATAAAATGATGAAATAAGTGTGGCTTTATTTCTGGGGTCTCTGTTCCATTGATATATGTGTCTGTTTTTGTGCTGGTACTATACTGTTTGGATGACCACAGCTTTGTTCTTTCTCAAGATTGCTTTGTCTACTTGGAGTCTTTTGTGGGTCCATGCAAATTTTAGGATTATTTGTTCTAGTTCTGTGAAAACTGCTATTGATATTTTGATAGGGGTTGTGTTAAATCTTTAGATTGCTTTGGGTAGTATGCACATTTTAACAATTTGTTTTTCCAATCTATGAGCATGGAATCTTTTTTCATTTATTTGTGTTGCCTCCAACGTCTTTCTTCAGTGTTTTGTAGTTCTTGGGAGTATAGGTCTTTCATCTCCTTGGTTAGTTAAGTTGACTCCTCGATTTTCATAATTTTTGGTGCAGTTTATAAAGTTATAAATTTCTCTCTCTGATACTTCATTTTTTTTTAAAAAAAGATTTATTTATTTGTTTGTTTATTTTAGAGAGGGAGAGAGCATAAGTGGGAAGGGCAGAGGGAGAGAGAATCTGAAGCAGACTTCACACAGCATGGAGCCCGACGTGAGGCTTGATCTCATGACCCTGAGATGAGACCTGAGACAAAAGCAAGAGTCAGACACTTAACCTACTGAGCCACCCATGTGCAGGTGCACCTGGTACTTCATTATTAGTGTTCAGAAATGCAACAGATTTCTGCATATTAATTTTATATCCTATGACTTTATTGAATTCATTTTTCAATTCTACTAGTTTTTTTTTTTTTTTTTTGGTAGTATACTCGTTTTTAATGGTAAGGAATAAAGTTTTAAAAAGATGCTGGCTTGCTTATGAATAGCTTTAAAAGTCAGATTAATGGGGTTGAGCTTTTTTCTCTTGCAGAGACTAGTAGATTTTTGAGAAGGAGAATGACCTATGGAATAAGAGTTGAGTAAGGCTAATCAGGCCAGTAATACATGGGACACCCGGGTCAGAGTGGAGGGTGGGCAAAGGGAGACCCCCTGGGAGGCCATTTCAGGGTTCCAGATTTTGGTAATAAGTGTCTGGCTGGCTGTCACCAGTGGAAAGAGACATTTATGAAAGAATTGTTAAGATGAATGTTGCTGGCTTAGCTATGGGTTGGAAGAGAGTCAAGGATGACTGATGATGTGTTTCTTGGGTGATTAGGAAAATGATACAGAAGTAAATTAAGTAGAAACATTATCGGTGTGGTGATTTTCAGTTTGAAGGATAAAATACAAAAACAAAAAACGAAAACCATTTCGGAGTGTTGAGAATGAGGTAATAATGGGAACTCAGGAGGGAGATGCCAGCTTTGCCATATGGAAGGTTCAAGTTTGAGAATCATCAGACATCGGGTGACATTTGAGGCAAAGCCCCAAGAGAGCCTCCCCAGGATTATATCGGCAGCCCTTACCAAGTCATTAAAGATCTTCCTAACCTCATATCTTACCGTGTCCTGAACTTACCTTCTCTTCCAGCCACCCTGGGACTCCTTGTTTCTTGAACACATCTGTGGGCTTCTTCCAGCTGTGGGTCTCTGCACTTCTGTTCTTCCGGCCGGATCACTCTTCCCACAGTTGGCTGCCTTGGTGCCTCCTTTTACCAAGAGAAGCCCTTTCTAAGCCTTGTAAAGTAGAACCTTCTAAAGTAGTAAAGTAGAACCTCACTGTCATTTTAACTTGTTGCCCTGCCTCATTTCTCTTTGTAACCCTTATAAGCACTGCTCTGGTATAAATTAATTGGTTCGCTTGGTTCTTGCTTGACCACGCCTCTGCTCAGTGAAATCCAAGTGTTTTGAAAAATAGGGACTTCCGTTTGTTCTCTGCTCTCCCCCCGGTGCCTGGCTTGTTGCCTGACGTGCTGTGGGCACACAATAAATACCTACTTAATGAATGTCTGAATTTCCCAAGACAACATTACCAGAAAAGAAAAGTTTAACACAAAGCATCGAGCCTAAGGGAGCAGCTCAGTTGGGAGAAGAGATCCTAAGGAAGAATACTCGGGAGTGGTCAGAGAGATGGGCGCACTGGGTGTGTGTCAGTGTCATGGGGGCCGCAGGGGTCGGGGGAGACCTGAAGGAAAGGGATCAAGGACATCAGGTGCAGCAGAGAGATGAAAACCAGAAAAAGGAAAAGATGATCTGATGAGGGGATTTTAGGAGAGAACCTGGCCACAGCCTTGCTGTTGGTTAGGGAGAGGTGACAGAGGCCAGGACTATAGCTCATGGTTTAGAGTAGCAAGGGCAGTTAGGGGAGGGAAAGAAGCACATGGAGCACAAGGCATTTAAATTGTAAACGAGAGTTGATAATAAAGAAGTTGATTATTCCAGCAGTGAGTCCTATAAACTTAAACCCCCAGCAAAATATTCTGAAGTTTCAAGTGCATTAAATGAGTTTTAATTAACCAGAAGTGGCTTTATTTTAGATAGTCTCCTGTATATTTTTTATTTTAAAAATAATTTCCTTTTCCACTGTCAACCATTTAAGCTTTTGGTAGTTTATTTTGGTACATATTTGCAGAAAGAATCTAATATTATCCTGCAGGGGGTTTCTATTTTTGTCTTTTTATGATGGGAAATGTCGACATACAGATAAATAGAAGAGCTGCTGGGACTCTCCTATATCCATTACCTACACTTACATTGTCATTGTGTTAAAATATTTAATGTCAATGAGGATATTAAGACATTTATCCCTGAATCCTTGAGTACAGATCTCTGTAAACAATAAGGAATTTTCCCCACACAATTACAGTGCCACTATCCACCTAATAAAACTTAGAAATCCTTGGGGTGCCTGGGTGGCTCAGTGGCTAAAGCCTCTGCCTTTGGCTCGGGTCATGATCTCAGGGTCCTGGGATTGAGCCCCGCATCGGGCTCTCTGCTCAGTGGGGAGTCTTTCCCCCCCCCACCCCGCCTGCCTACTTGTGATCTTTGTCTGTCAAATAAATAAGTAAAATCTTTTAAAAATAAAATTTAAAAAAAACTTAGAAATCCTTAATATTATCTAATAAAAAATTTGTATTCAGGTTTTCCCATTTGTCACCTGAAATATCTTTAACAGCTGTCTTGTTTAAAGCAGAGCACATAAAGGACCACACGGAGTATTCGATGGGCGTGTCTCTTAAGCCTCAGCTGGTCTAGAAGAGTTCTGTGTCCTCTGCCAACACCCCACTTTGGGTGTATTCACTTAGTGAAGAGACAGGGCTGTTTGACCTGTGGAAAGTCCCCTTTTCTGGAAACCTCTACTGATTGCTTCAATGAAGTATCATTTCACTAGTTACATGACTAAATTTGTCCTACATTCTATAGTTATGTTTATTCATTTGAGATCAGCTGTGTTAGGCACAGGACTAGGTAATCAAAGAGCATGAACTTTGTCCTTAGAGAAGTTGGAATCTAATATACGTTCTTGTCAGATTCTTGTAAAATTTTGCTATCAAATCCCACTTTCATCATATTTCAAATATAAATTAGTTTTTCTTGTTTAGTTAAAACAAAACTGGGGCTTATGATAATTTTTCAGATTTTAACTCAGTACCCAATTGCAAACTATGTTATAATGGTTAGATGTCATCCTGTTTACATCTGATAATTCACTTCTGTTTGTCTTGTGGATTATTATAATAAACTGTCTACTGGTTCAAATGAGCAGAGGACACGTACCCAATATGTCCCATATGTTACGGTTTTGTGTTTTGGGTCTTTTTAAAGATTTATTTCTTTATTTTGGAAAGAGAGAGAGACAGTAGGAGTGGGAGGGGCAGAGGGAGAGAGAGAGAGAATTTGAAGCAGACTCCCCACTGAGCACAGAGCTTGACACAGGACTTGATCTCCGAGATCATGACCTGGACAGAAACCAGGAGTCAGACAGTAAACCACCTGAGCCACCCAGGCACCCCTGGTCTCACTGTTATTTTTTTTAAATGCTTAGAAAAGATCTGAAAGAGTATACATTAAAACATTAACAGTGGTTACACCTGTCTGGTAGGGTGATGGGTAATTTTCTTTTCATTTTAGCTACACCTGCTTACGACCTGTTCTACAGTGAACATAGATGACTTATACAGTGAGGATAAATAAAGCAGTGAGTTCAGAACCAGCTTGACTGCAGAACATTGTGAAAGTGTGTAATGCCATAGAACTGTATATTTGAAAAGGGTTAAAGTGGTAAATTTCGTATTTTGTAGTTTGTTGTTGTTTTTTACCACAATTAAAAAAAAAAAGAGTCTGTGGCTTTCATACTGCAGAAAACAAAACCAAAAAGCGACCTGCCTAGTCATATGTTTTGAGTCCCCTAGATGTTTGCATGCTTCTTGTAACTCTTGTTAGTAAATGCCTTGTCGTTGCGTATCTTAATTATTGCTCCACAGTGACCATAGTATATTGTTACTTGAAATTTCAAGTATGCAGAGTAGGGGCAGAAAGCATTTGTTCTGGAGGACCCTGGAGGTGTTTCCTTTGTTTGTTTAATTAGAGGCAGGATTCGGGGGACAAGACAAGATGGAGAAATGCTGATGAGAAACACGCTGGCTCTGAAAGTCTACTTTCGGTTCATGGTGGTAACTTTGGTGACTATGTTCATTAAAGAAAAATGTGTCAGGAGAGGTTCACTTTAACATGTCATGATTTCAGTCCACAAATAGTTTGAACCATGTTTGAACCAGAGTAATGAAGTTTATGGTAATTAAAATGTCAGAATTTGAAATGTGTATCATAAAGGGAAAAACATCTAGAGAGCAATGTAGTGTTAATGGGCCAATCTTACTCCCCTCGCTTACAGAATTTGTTGTGTTATGAGACACAGTGCAAGAATATCTTAGATTCCTGCCTCCTTAGATGGAGAAGACTATGTTGAACTCTGGGTAACAGGGAGATGTTTCAGGCAGAAACTGCTAGAAACATGGAGCTAGATCAGTGCAAGTTTGGCGATTACTTTTCCATCATCAATAATCAAAAAATCTTAGTAGCTTTATTGGTGTTGCAGGGTGTGAGCCCCAGCAACGAGAGCACCCAGAGGTTCTGCTGCCTTCTTAACTACCCACTTCTTTCCCTTCTGCTCCTCATTCTCGGTCACCTTCCCTCTGCATGCCTACTTGGAGAAACACAAAGTGCCCGGGTCCGGATCCTGCTAGGGGATAACCCTCAGACCTGTCCATCCCCAGGCTGTGTTCAGAGCCAGGAGCAAACACATTGGGGCCCTCTCAGGTGAAAAGTCCTGGGTTTCTTTGTAGGAGAAGAGGTGTCCTAGAAGGGAGGAGCACCACGCACTGGGAAGGCATGGGGAGGCGTAAAAGATGGAGGGGACTGCCCCATCCCTTGGACAGATGACTGCTGAGCCTTTAAGACACTTTCCTAGCAGTTTATTCTCTCCAGAAGAGCATGGAATTTGGATTCAGATAGACCTGAGGGTAGATCCCTATACAGTTGCTCTCAAACTCTGTGTTTTGGGGCAAGTTATTTAGTTACTCTCAGTTCATTCATTTATGGAACGGAAGACAAGACAGCCTCGTAGACTTGTCCTCTGGATGAAATGGGGGACACTGAGGACCCATCAGTGTCTACAGTGCTGTGCACATAGTGATCACAGAACAGACACCCTCCCCGGGACCTGCTCTTCACCAGCGCACCTGTCACACTCCTCTCTCTCTCTGGACTGAATGAGTCTCTTTAGGACTGATGTGTTGAGTCTTAATTACGCACTTGCGTTTTTGCTCCCAGATAGTAAAAACTTTAAATCAAAGGAAGAAATGCTTTCTGTCCTTTTTAAAGAATATCCACAATAGTATTATATCTGGGGTTTCAAAAATACACTCTCGTTATGATGATGATAACTGACAGCATTATTTCATTATGTGATTTAATTATAAATAGAGTCTATTATTGTGCCTTTGTTTTTCACATTGAATATTAGTAGAACTTATTTTTAAAACAAAAAAATGAGCAGTTAAGGAGTTATAGAGGTTGGAATAAAATCTAATATTTTTAATAAATTCTAAACAGGTGATATAAAATTAATTCTTTTCTGCATATATTTTTTGATCTGACACATTACCGTTCCTCTAACTGGCCTCCAGGTTTATAGACTAGTTACAGCTTCAAATAAACTTGGTCGTCTCTGGTTCAGAATGTGTAAAAATAAGCAGAACACTTGAAATTTAGCTTGTAGTTTAAATTGTTCAGGTGAGCTTAGTATGACTACCTCAAGTATCAGTAACAAATACTTTGCTAGGAAGTATTATGGGCTATGATATAATAAAAGTTAGCTACCTGGCATTTTATAGAAGAATATGTGTTTTTTCCTTGTATGTTAAATAGTTCCAGAAACCATAGCTAATTATTTGGGTAATAGTGTTTTAGAATCATTATTGGAAGGTTCTGCTTTGGGTTTTAAAATTTTAGTGCGGCCCAGCTTGAATTGGGAACCTTTACATAATTAAAAGGAAAATACTCTTCTAAAGAGGTATTGTCTCATCTGTTTATTAGCCACCATTCTCTTTAAGAATTAGAGTGGGTGGAACTGGAAGGTTATTAATACTGAGCGAAACAGGTCAGTCAGAGAAAGACAAGTATTGTATGGTTTCACTCGTATCTGGAATATAAGAAACAGTGCAGAGGATCATAGGGGAAGGGAGGGAAAATGAAATGGCAAGAAATCAGAGAGGGAGAAAAACCATGAGAGACTCTTAACTCTAGAAAACAGAGGGTTGCTGGAGGGGGGGTAGGTGGGGAGATGGGGGGTGCCTGGGGGATGGGCATTCAGGAAGGCGCCTGATGTGATAAGCACTGGGTGTTTTAGGTAACTGGTGAATTACTGAACTCCACATCTAAAACTAATGATGCCCTATGTGTTGGCTAATTGAGTTTAAATTAAAAAATTGCAATATTTAGAAAAAAGACTAAGAGTCCCCTTTAAGAATGAGAGTTCAGACATGAACCATGTTCTGAAAACTTCCCTATTTTTCTTCATTTTCTTCATTGTAGGATATGTCCATGATTTTGTATTATGGCTGGCAAAAAAGAACCCAGAGTTTTTCTGATCCTGGCCCACTTGTTCAAACATGGTGACGTAAAGGGTCAGGTGTTCTGAGTTCAGATTTCAGCTCTAACCTGCATGTGCTGTTCGGCAGGAAACCCTGGGCTTTGGTGGTGGAGTGTCCTCTTCCCTTGGTACTGACCCAAGTGCCACTTGAATATCTTGAGCCGTTTTTGGTAGCTGCTTCTCTCTTTTATTGTCTTAATTTAGGATTAGTTAGAAATAGGGTTCATTTATAGAGCATTTCGAAACATAAAATGTAGCCTTGTTTCTATTTTATGGCTTGCTTGTAGTAACACTTTGTTCAACTAGGCTTCAGAAGGACCTGATTGAATCACGTGTGAAATGTTACCATATAATTACAGGTGTTAGAATGAATAATAACACAGTTTGGTGTGTTCTGTAAGTACGTAGAGTTTCTTACTCATTTTTCTTACTATGCCCAGAATCTTCCATAGTGCTTGACCCGTAATTGGCACATGTCATTGAGGCCATGGATATTTAGCATATTCCATCAAAATAGCCAAGTTGTGTGTAGCTACTTAGATCACTGTATTGCTATTCTGATATTTTTCCAAAGCCATCCTTTTTCGTAAATACAAACATTTAATTCATTTTCTAAACAGTTCCCTTTCAGTGGTCTGCTTGAGAATGGCAATTAATCACTTCTATTGTCATTTTTGTAAATTACAGTAATTGATAATCACTTAGAGTCCCATATGTAATTTTTTAAATAGCTTGTTGGATTATAGCAAGGAGAAATTCTTAAAATTTTATCACTGAAACTTCTTTTAGGTATAGTTTTGAAAATATGCTTCCTTCAAAATCTTACTTTGATTCCCGATAGCTCTTTTAAAGCTGAAAAACCTGGGGGCTTGGAGGTGCACTCTGCCTAGGATCACCGCCCGCTGCCGGTGTGGGAGAGGCTGGACTCAGGTCTGGAGCTCCGATTTTAGTCTCTTGTCTTAGTCACCTTGACATCATCAGCACAGCAGGCATACAGCTGAGGTGTAGGTGGACTGGATGGGGCCTTCTTTCCTTTTCTGTTCTTCCTGTTTCTGCTTCATTGAGTTCATTCGTGAGTATTTCTGTGGGCCCACTCATCTTTGGAGTGTCTGTCCTCTGTTCTTTACGTTAAAAGCCACTCAGTCACTTCAGTCCTGAGGTATTTACGGTGTCCCTTACGTGCTCTCACGTCACAGGCGCTGTGGGGGAGAGTGGGGCATGGAATTCCTAATTTCTCAGTGGCTTCTCTGCTAGGACATCACGTTCACCTGCATTAAATAAACCCTGGCCAGACACTTAATAGGAGTTTTGTGGAGAAGGAAACACATTGGAAGAACAATGGTCCGCGAAGAGAATCGTACTGGGTCTGCGCTCTGGGGATACGTGTAAACTACACCTATTTATGGTGTTGGTGTTTGAAAACTTTCGTATTTCAAACAAGAATATAAATTGGCATTCTGTAGTTGGTGTTTTTTAACATTCGTATATCAAAAGGTACGTAACGTTGCTGTACAATATCTAACTGTGAAACAATAGACTTTATGATGTGTTGAATCTACCACCTTTTCATTGTCTTACAGACCACCGGGTCATTGCTTTCTTCCTTACCCAGCTTGAACTCATCCCTTGATTCTCTCAACCCATGTGTCTTGCATCCTCTCTTCTCTTTCTTGCTTTGCCAAACCGACTCGGTTAAAGTACAACTTTGCTGCAATCCAGTTGTCCGTGCTCCGCCTGTGCCCGTGTCGCTGAATGTATCTGGTGGAAGTACACAACCATGACCCTGGCACCGGCTTGAATTTTTGATCGTTAAATTCCAGTGGGCAGGGGGCGCCTGGGTGGCTCAGTGGGTTAAGCGTCTCCCTTCAGCTTAGGTCATGATCTCCGGGTCCTGGGATCGAGCCCTGCATCAGGCTCCCTGCTCAATGGGGAGCCTGCTTCGCCTTATCTCTCTGTCTACCCCTCTGCCTACTTGTGCTCTCTCTGTCTTTGTCAAATAAATAAATAAAATCTTTTTTAAAAACAGATACTGCTTAGGCACAGGTGGGCACAGTTCTTGGTGCTAAGATCGGTGGAGCTTATGTTCTTGTTGAGACAATAAGCAAAAAAGACACTAAGTTAGTCATTTCATATGTTTGAAGATAACACGGAATGAAATAAAAAGTAGAACAGGTCAGAGGGCTGGGGGAGTCCTGGCTGAGAGGCACAGGTCACAGTGTTTAGGATGGTCAAGGTAGGCGTCCGTGAGGAGGTGAGATCTGATCTGAGACTCGAAGGTGGGGAGGGCTTAGCTGCGGGCTGTGTGAGAGGACGGAACGCTGGCACAGAGGGTGCAGTCCACATTCGAGGAAACACACAGAAGCTGGGGGGCCTGGCACAGGGGCCTGAGAGAGAATGTTGACAAGGTGAGGAGGTCAGAAACTTAAGTAGGGTGGGTGAGAGGCCCAGATTATGTAGGACCCCTGCTGGTCATTGAGAGGCCTTTGTTTTCTATTCTTAGTGAACTGGAAACACGGCAAGATTTTTTTTTGGGGGGGGGGACAGCTGATCATGTTAAGGTTTCTGCTACATGTGTTGGGAACAGACACCAGTCAGGGGCAGGGAGAGCTGTTCTAGAGTTTTCAGAGTGTTCACGTGAGAGAGAATGGTGATTTGTTCTGAGAGTAGTGGAAGAGGTGAGGAGTGATACTGGATCTTGATTTTGAAAGGAGCCAACGAGATTTCTAGAATGAGATAGGGGAAGAGAGAAGAGGACCTAAGGGTGAGTCCAGGGCTTTTGACATGAGCACTTGAGAGGATGAGGTTGCTGCCCTGTGCGATGGAGGGAGCAGTAGCAGAGGGGCGGGAGACCAAGGGTGGGAGAGATCGGTTCGTTTTTGGATGAGTTCAGGTTTGTAGTTAGATTCCAGTGAGCTCATATCCAGTGTAGTATTCGTTTCAGGAGCACAGTGCAGTGATTCAACACTCTGTCCATCCCCCATGCTCATCACGAGTCCCGAGTTCTGACGTCTTCTAGAATACACTTCCTAGCTCTAGGTAACGGATCTAGCCCTTCCAAGTTTCTGAGTAGGAAGAACTTTATGGCACCTGAGCAGGTTGAGGCACTTGGCTGTGAGAATCGGAAGCAGAATTGCGTCCTCGGTGAAAGCCAGGGGAAGGCAGATAATTACCAGTATCAAACAGGAGCAGCCCAGGTTTCCAGTCTGGCTGGAAGAAAAGTGAGGAAAGCCGGGAGGAGGGACAGAATCAGGAAAAAAGACAGTAGGCTGTAGGACCCAGTAATTCAGCCAGGTAGATACCGCCCCTGTAGAGGTAATCATGGGTATCACAAAATGCAGATCCAAAATGGGAAGAGGTTTGAATTTTTCTATTGGCCCACCAAGAGATGATGATGGCTGAAACCATGAAACCTTGTTAGAAAAGAGAAGAAAATGAAGCAGAGATCCTTGGGTGAATGATCTTTTCTGGTGAAAGGAGTCCATGAACTAGTCCAGTGTGGCCAACGACAGGATCTTGTAGAGACTTCGAGATGGTAGTTGATGGTTGCTAATGACAGAGGTAGGACAGAACACGCAGACCTTGAGTAAAAACACAGTTGACTTTGTCAGCCGGAGGGAAATTGTTTCTTCCAAAAAGCAGTGTCAGTAAACAACCCTGCCCTACTCTGTCTTGTCATCTAATACCACATATCCTTGAAAACCCACGCAGGTGTACACCTGATGATAATAGCTAACATCTACTGGAAGCTTATGTGTCCTACGTTATGCTGAGTATTTTACTGATTTATTACTAATTCCCACACCAGTTTTATGATGTAGGTACTTGTTTCCCCTTTAATTCTTGAAGACCGGAGAGATTAATTTAACTTGTCCAAGGTTACATGGTAGGAAAAGTAATTGAATCCAGGAATGCTGGTGTTAGAATCCACGCTCTTAGCCACTATGAGATGCTACTTTTCTTTGAAGTCTTCCGAGATATTCCCTGACATAATTTATCCCTTTTGACTCACTGGCTCCACAGACTGTGATGACTGAGAGTTTAGGTGGTATATATCGTCAAAGGGTGTACAGTTTGGCAAGGGATCAGGATACCTTCTTAAGTGAAAAATAATAATACAAGATAATGAAAAATGAGGGATACAATAATGAGAATATGGAGAGGGGAATGTAGGTTTGGATCTGGGCCTTAAAGGTTAGGTATTCTTTTGAGTGTAGGTGATTACTTGGGGGTAAGGGTGAACTCAGCGGACGCCAGTCCAGGTCGTAAGAGCAGCTGGAGCGAAGGTGTAGATAAAGGACAGAGCAAGATGTATCTGGGGAAACTTCAGTCATCCGGTTTGGTTGGTTGATAGAGCATGTGGCTGGAATGGGTGTTAGATTGGAAAGGAAGACTGAGGCCAGGTTGTGAACATCCCGAGGGGAGGCCTGTGGCAAGCTGTGAGAGGGCAGTGGTTTTGCCTCGAACAGAATTCTTTCGTTCTCGACTATTTACTTCGTGGTTTGAATGTAAGTATATTCAAAGAGACATTTTATGTTATTTCTAGAATGCCAGTTAATGAAAACAGAACGACCAAAGCCAAACACATTTATTATCAGATGTCTTCAGTGGACCACTGTTATAGAGAGAACATTTCATGTAGATACTCCAGAGGAAAGGTAAGAAACCTGTTTTTCCTATTTCATGAAAAAGCAACAGTCGGTGTAAAGATATATGTGTATCTGACGCCCGCATTTGTAAATCTGTGCGAACACATTTGTCAAATCCTGTAGTCCCTTAATGATTGTTTCTGGTATGATAACAGGGGCTTGCAACAACCTCAGGAACTGCTGTAAGATATTCTTCTCAACAAAAACCAGGACATTTAAAAACTGAAATATAAACTGGGACGTTTTTATAACTACACTACCTTAAAAAATGGTCGAATTGATTGTGTTCGTATTTGGAATCCGGAGGCTGGTCCTGGCACGGGTTTCAAGCAGCGCTGCCATTATGCAGGGGCTGCCCAAGTGTGAGGCAGGGAAGGATCCTGAGACTGGAACTAAGCTCCCTGAAAAACCAGGACCTGGATTCACTGGCCTCGACCGGCCTCATTGCTAAAGAGGGGAGTGGCCACTTCCCTGAGCCCATATTGTCATGCTCCGGATCTGTGCATTCCTGCGATCTCTGTCCCCCAACCCCCTAGTTCTGTTTTCATACCCTTTTATCTGGTGCTAACTGAGTTAAGTCCAACAAGCCCAACCACAAAACCATTTTCTTGCACAGATGTTATCATGGTTGATCCAAATCAGCAACTTCATGAAGTCAAATATTACTAGCTTTATGTTCCAAATGAGTAAAGCAGGTCTTAGGAGATTTGTCTAAGATTTTTGGAAAAAAAAGCCAAAAGTAACCTCTCATAAGGCTTTAGTAAATAGTAAAGTATTATTTTAATAATGCTTTTGATCAGTAAACATAATTTTATAACCGGAGTTAAGGACAGATCCAATTTTCTTTTGTACACTCCCGGTCTTACTCTGTGCAGACATATTTAGGTCTTGAGCGTACATAAATTCCGTATGTCTTTTCTCCCTGTCCACTCCTGTCCTCCCGGGGCATTTCTATCTGCTAAGTCCTCAGTGTGCTTATACTTCCACCCGTAACCATCATTGGGGCAGTTCCCATTCATCTGTCAGATCTGAGCTTCAAACACCACATTTCCTACAAAACCTTCTCTGACTCTTGTAGACGAGGGAGGTCCCCCCGCTAGAGACTGTGCACCTCCCTGTACCTTTTATATCCAGTCTCTCAGCCCTGTAATCTTCATTTGCCTTTCTCACTAGACCGTGAGGTTCTTGACTAGCAGGGATCGTATTTTCCTTGCTCAATATTCTATCTTTACAGCCTAGTCCAGGATCCAGCATAGTATTTGTTGACTGGCTGAATGAATGGAAATATTATTCTTAGTGGATTTACAACATCTCATTGAAGCATGATTAATTTTGCCATTTACGTTTGCAAAGCTGGATTTACGCCATGTCTTAAGACTTCAGAGTAGTTCCTGCATTTATATATCATGCTACTTTTCTGAACAATCAGTTTTTATTTGCATTTATGACTAGAAGAAAGCAGTTTTAGTAAAAAAATGGAAAAACAGCATCTTTATATTTACCATGGGGTGTGTTTTTCTACATTCATCTAGAATCTGGTGCTTGGAGATTTTATATGACTTTAATGTTAATGAAGACTTAGAAAAAATGTAGTGAGAACTAGAAAAGCTGTGTATTTTCTATGTTCTGTCTGCCAGTCTAAAATCCGTTCTTGTTGTAAATGAAATATGTATCTCTAATCTTAATCTAAAAAAAACCCTTCTATTTGTTTTATTGCATGATAGACGTTTAGAATCTGCATTTTCCAAGGGATGAGACTATTGTACCAGCTCGGTTCTTCATTTCTTTTCATTGAATAATCCATTCTGTCTTCATTGATTACGGATGGCACATATACATAAATATTTGTATTTTTAGGTTTTTTTCTCTTTGATTTCTCTGTCATTCTAGCAGTAAGACCGCATGGTCTTTGTTAGAGAAGGCTAATAAAGCTTTTAACTTCTAAGGGAAGGAAAAGGCCTTAACTAAAAGTAAGAAAATTAAGAAAGGAAAAAATTTCAGGTAAAAGCAAACATTAGAGTAAAGCAAAACTTCAGTTGCTGCTTTTTTTTGGTCCCCCAAAACGTTCTTAGCTTTTGCAGGCATAGTATCTGCAAATAATAGTAATTTTGTCTCTTCCTTTCAGGTAGGATGACCTATTATTTTTTTGTTTTAAAATAATATATAATAATTTTTCTGATAGCATAAACATTTGTTTTTTCTCTGGTTTGACTGAACGCACTTCAAATTACTCACTGTCATATATGAAATATGATGTTTCATGTACAGTTTATTTTGTTACACTGGGACATCCACTTTACAACCGAGAGTATTTTTCTTTCTTAGAGCTTATCACTTTCATTGTCACAACGATGGCCCCACTACACTTGCCCACACACGTTCATGTGCACGCCTATACCCCTTCTGTCACAGCTACAGGGAGCTGTTTGTAGTTTCCCAAGTCCCAGTTCTGCAGTGACTCTCACATCGCTTGTGCGGCTTCCGGGCCTCTTTGCCCTTATACCAGACATGCCTTCCATTGCTTGTTTCTTCCTATACCAGCTCACCGTATACCTCCCCATTTATAAATCATTTCGCTCCTTTGGTCCCCACTCCAAACTTAACATTGTTTTTCTTCTCAGTGCAAACGTGTTATCATTTTACCTAGAACACTTCATTGTACATGTTTACAGTATCAGGGTTTCCCTTCTGGCTGTAAGTTCATACTACACCATGGCTAACTGAGCTTTACTAGCATACATATATTAGGCATTTTAATTAAATGCATATTTTTAAATGAATGATTATGAAAATTGATTCATTTTCATTTAAGTAGTATGTATACTTTAAATAGATAAATTTATTTGCTTCATGGGGGGGTCTCCATTCTGTTTTCCAAATTGAGTATATTTTCTAACATTATGTGGGAACTAGAAGATTGCTTGCTTTCTTTGATTAGTGAGATATTTGGGCCCAATACTTCTCTGCAGAGCATACATCCATATTTTAATTGTGGTGAGTGAGGGTAATTTAGGTCAACAGTCAACCTGAGAACTCTCTGAAAAGATGGACAAAATTTAAAAAGAGGAAAAGGCATACACAGGACAATTTACCTGTGAAGAATGATGGGAACAAAACTTTATGGAAGGGTGAAAACCCAGAGAGATGAGCCCACTCTTTTACTAGGGTTTGCCTGCCGATTCTAGAAGTGTCTGAGACGCTGACATTTGGAGTAACTGTCAGATGTAGGAATCATGTCCTGGAATCCAGGGCCTACCAAAGAGGGGTCATGGTACGTCAGTACATTTTAGGTTGGCACTAGGAAAAAGGATAAACTGGATTTAGATTTACCTTTTAAGGACTGAAGTCTAGCTTTCAATTATTTGAGGTCTTAAGTTTGGTTAATGTGATCCACTTTTGCTAAGTCTCCTTGGGACTGTTAAAAGTAAATATAGACAATCTCAAACTCTATTTACATTTTAATGTACACTGTTTGATAGGATTAAAAAATAAACAAGTACACAACGGTTCAAAGATTCTGAAACCACAGAGACAAAACAGACAACTAAATAGGCTCTCCAGATAATGGAGTTAACGGACAGAGATGAAAAGAACTCTGTGTGAGTATATTCAAGGAAATAACATTTAAGACAGGAAATTCATCAGAGAGCTAGAAATTATAAAAAAGAATAAAATGGGAATTCTAAAATTGAAAAAAAAATTTTAAATTACGAGTACTGGTGGATAGTTTTAACAGTAAATTAGGCCTAACATTGGGGAAAATTAGGAGCTCAAATATAGGTTATAACAGAATATGCAGAATGAAACATGGAGATAAGGATGGAAAATAAAAGTAAATAAGAAGCCAGTGTAAGATGAATGCAGTGAGAAGGTCTTACATATACTTAATTGGAGTTTCAAAATGGAGGAGAGAAACAATGGATCAGAAAATATTTGAAGTGATAATGGCTGAAAAATTTCTAAAATGGCTAAAGATAGCAAACCACATATTTGGGAAGTCCTGAAAAATCTCATGCCGGAAAAATACAAAGAAAAACCACTTAGTGTCATTAGACTTTTGAAAACAGAGACGTGGGAAAATCCTCAAAGCCAATAGAGATAAGTTGCCTTCAAAAGAGCATCAATTAGACCAAAAGGTGTTATCAATAGAAATAACTGACATGTAATATATGGGATGGAATGATAATTGGAGATAATGGAATGATGTTCTCAAAGTGCTGAAAGAAAATAAATGCTAATGAGCAAAACCACATTCGAAGGGTGAAACTAAGATGAAAATATTTCAGTCAAATATTTGAATAACTTCAGTTAAGAAATGATAGAATTTCTCACCAGCAGACTTGCAGGAAAGGAAATACTAACAGCATTATTCAGACAGACTAAAAATAATCCCAGATGGGAGAAGAGATGTAAGAAGGAATGAAAAACAAAATAGTAAATAAGTTGATAAAACCAAAGGAGTATTGATCTTATGAATAATAATAACATTTTGTGCTTTAATTATATGAATAATGAAAAATTAAAATAATAATATATAAACTGAGGTTGAGGGGAAAATGAGAGTTAATGTCTTATGACATAACTGTTTCCTAGAAGACTCAAAAGTATGGACATATAATATTAGATTTTGTTAAATTGAGGATGAATGTTAAGATTTCATTGCTAAAAGGAAAGCAAGCACATGATGACTACAATGCTGATATGAGGAGAAATAGAATCATAAAAAATTTATTAATCCAGAGTACATTATGTAAGTTGACTGTGTGAAGTTAATGCTATGTATAAAAGTATGCCAAAAACAAAGCAGGGAAGCCAACAGGAAAAATGAAATGGAATTCTGAAAATTTTTAAAATAATGAAACAAAAACAGGGAGGACAAAAAGAAGAGGAGAAAAGTAGGAAAAAGCAAAATGGTAGACTTATGTGTAACCATATATATAGTTCAATTAAGTATTAATGGGTTAAACACTGCAGTTAAAAGGCAAAGAGTTTCAGAATTAAAAATACGAGGCCGATTTATGTGCTGTTTATAAGAAATGCACTTTAAGCATTATAAAGACATAGCTAAGTTGAAAATAAATGGATTAGAAAAATATATTATGCCAACAATAACCATAGGGAGAGATTTGCTATATCAGATTTCAAAATAAAATAATATTTTAGAGAGTTCCAGGACATTTTATAATGATAAAAGCGTCAATTAATATGGATGCTGTAACAATCATAAATATGTATACATGCAATAACAGAATTGGACAGAGAATTGGACAGAGAAAGTTGACAATCCCACAACCATATTTGTAGATTTTTAAATTCTTTCCAGTAAGTGATAGAGCAGCTAGAGAAAAACAATAAGCAAAGTCGTAGAATAACACTGTCATCCACCTTGATGTAGTTGATATTTACAGAATACTATACCCAAAAGTGAGAGTATACACATTGTTTTCAAACGCACATGGTATATTTACCAGGACAGCTCATATTCTGGATCATAAACAATTCTTAATATATTTAGCATGTCTGAAATTATATAAAATATGGTTTTTGCTTCAATAGAATTGCTTCGAAATCAGTAAGAATAAGAACCTGAAAAGCTCCTAAGTATTTGGAAATTAAACAGCATACCTCTTAAAAATCATTGGGTCAAAAACAAAATTCACAGGAGCCATTAGAAAATCATTTTTAAATGAGTGATAATGAAAATAAAGCATATAAAAATTAGTGCTTAGAAGGAAATTTTATAACAATAAATGCCTATACACAAAAAGAAGAAAGTTAAGTCAGTAACCTAAGCTTTCTTTTTAAGAAACTAGGAAAGTAGAGTAAACCCAAGTAAACATCCAGAGGAGATAGTAGAACTCAAAAATCAGTGAAATAGAAAACAAAATGATCATCAATAAACCAAAGCTATTTCTTTGAAAAAAACGAAAAGAATGGAAAGCGTCTTGGAAGATTGTTAAAGAAAAGGAAGAAAAGAGGGAATACACAGATTACAAATATACCAACCCAAGAAAACATTAGAAAACTTGAACAGCCAATGTCAATGAATAGAATTGAATTAATAATTTAAAAACCTTTTCTCAAAGAAAACTCCCAAGTCCAGATGGCTTCACTGATGAGTTCTGTCAAATATTTAAAGAAATATTACCAGTCCTACACAATCTATTTCAGAAAATAATGGAGAAGAGAACACTTTCCAACTTATTTAAAAGGGCACTCCTGTTTCAAAAACCAGGCAAAGCTATCATAAGAAGATAGAACTATAGTCTAATATACTTGCAAACATCAGTGCAAAGTTTCTTAACAAAATTTTAACAAATTCCAAAAATATGGAAAAGATAATAAATCATGACCAAATGGAGTGTATCCAAAGAGTTCACTTGCATTATTATCTGAAATCATTAAACTAAATTCACTATATTTAGAGGATAAAGTAGAAAAACCACATGGTCATCGCAACAGATGCAGGAAAAGCATTTGCCAGAATTCAGTACCCTTTCATCACTGAAACACTCAGCTGACAAGGGATAGAGGAAACTTACTCAACTTCTGTCTATAAAAAAACCTATAGCTTATGTGATCATCAAAGGTAAAACCTTCAGTGCTCTCTCCCTAAGATCTGGAACAGAGTAGCAATGTCTTCTCTCACCAGTTTTATTTAACATTCTACTAATTGTCTGATATAGGTCATTTAAGGCAAGAAAAATAAGTAGAAGGCAAATAGATTGGAAAGAAAGATGTAAAACTGCTCTTATTTTTAGACATTTGTCAACTTAATAAGGCTTCAGGGTACAAGGTAAACATACAAAACCAACTTTATTTGTAAGTACTACCAAAAAATCAGAAAGTTAAAAAAATTTTTAAAAGCCTCCACAGCAGCATAAATAGTTAGGAATAGATAACTCAGGAAGGGGTCTCTAAGAAAGTGAAGAATGCTGCCAAAGAAAGAAACTTTCTAAGAAAACAGTCAATTGATGTTGTTCAAGGGAGATTGGCAGAGTAGGAAGATTTTGAGATCACCTCCTCTCACAGTCACACCGTTGCCATAACTATATATAGAGTAACTCACTTTGAGAAAAACCTGAAGACTACTGAACAGCTCTTCCATGACTAAAGATATATTTTAAAAACCACATCAAGAAGAGTAGGAGGTACAGAGACAAACTTGGAAACCAAACCTCAGATACGCTAACCCACAAACAGGAGGGCTATCAGAGTTGCAGAAGTCTTGTGTGAGGACCTCTATTGGACACCTCAGCCCTGGATTTGCACTGGGAAGGCATGCCTCCATAGCCTCTGGCTTTGAAAATTAGTGGGTCTTAACTCCAGGAAAGGTGGAGAGCTATATGTAACAGCACTCTCAAAGAATGTGTGCACAGTATCACTCACTCTGAGACCCAGTATAGAGGCAGTAGTTTGAAAGCTTCTGGGCTATTTGTGAAGATTGGAAGGTTGTGCTGGAGGATCAGGAATCTGTAGGAACTTTCTCCAGTAATGGAAGAACTGGCAGGTGCTATTTTTCTTGACCTCCTTCAGTGTAGTTGGCCCCTTGCTGGAAGGCACCAGTCCTGACACTCTCCTTCTGCCTTGCTAGCACTGCAGACACCTGCCATATGGACCTGCACTGATGGGTGTCCCTCCAAAGCTGCTCCTGCCCCTCCACACCCAGCAGGCATCACTTAGAGGGAATAACAGCAGACTAAAGTATGCAGAAGAACAGATCAACAATCCGAAAGACAAAACCTGAAAGTACTGGAAGACACTCAAGCTGAACAGCAAAGAGTAAAAGAATCTAAAAATATGAAGATATGTAAGGGACAACATGAAACTTAGTAATATTTGCATTATAGGGTTCTCAAAGGAGAAGAGAGAGAAAAGGGGGAAGAAAACTTCTTTGAAGAACTAAGAATTGAATACTTCCTAACCTGGAGAAGGAAACAGACAGCCAGGTCCAGGAAGCATAAAGAGTCCTAAATAAGATAAACCCAAAGAGATCCGCATCAAGACACACAATAATTAAAATTTCAAAAATTAAAGATGAAAAATAATCGTAGAGGTAGCAAGTTATATAAAAGGGAAATGTGGTAAGGCTGATCTTTCAGCAGAAACTTTGCAAGCCAGAAGCGAGTGGCATGATATAATCTAAGTGATGAAAGGAAGAAAACTAGAACCAAGAATACTCTATTCAGCAGGGTTGTCATTCACCATAGAAGGAAGGAGAAAAGAGTTTCCCAGACAAATGAAAGTTAAGCTCATCACAACTCAACTGGCTTTATAAGAAATGTTAAAGGGACTTTTTTTTCTTTTTTTTTTTTATAATTTAAATTTTATTTTTTTTAAACATATAATATATTTTTATCCCCAGGGGTACAGGTCTGTGAATCGCCAGGTTTACACATTTCACAGCACTCACCATAGCACATACCCTCCCCAATGTCCATAACACCACCCCCCTCTCCCAACCCACCTCCCCCCATCAACCCTCAGTTTGTTTTGTGAGATTAAGAGTCACTTATGTTTTGTCTCCCTCCCAATCCCATCTTGTTTCATTTACTCTTCTCCTACCTCCTTAACCCCCCATGTTGCATCTTCTCTCCTAAATGGACTTTTTTAAGAAGAAAAGACAGGCCATAATGAGAACGAAGAAAATTACTACTGAAAAATTTCAGTGGTAAAACCAAACATATGGTAAAGGTAGTCAGTCATTTATAAAACTAGTATGAAGATCAAGAGATGAAAGTAGTAAAATCAGTTATATCTAGAATAATTAATTAATGTATATACAAATTAAAATGTAAACTGTGAAGTCAAATACATAAAATGTGGAGAGCAGTAGTGAAAATATAGTGCTTTTAGAATGTGTTAAATTGAACATTAGCTTTAATAGACTTATATACATAGAGTGTTTTATGTGAACCTTATATGAACCATACACTGAAAACCTTTAATAGATATAAAACCTCTAAAGAGAAAAGAATCTAAACTTAGCACTCAAGAAAATCATAAAATCACAAGGGAGGAGAGTAAGAGAAGAAGAAAGGAACCAAGAAGAACTACAAAACAACCAGAAAATGGTTACATGCCAGTTGTTATATGCCAACAAATGGCAATAAGTGCATCCCTATCAGTAATTACTTTTAATGTAAATGGACTTTCAGTTCCACTCAAAAGATAAAGGGTGACTGAATGAGAGGGAAAAAAATAAGACCCAGCTAGATGCTGTCTACCAGAGACTCACTTCAGACCTTAAGACACAGACAGACTGAAAGCGAAGGGCTAACAAAACATAGACTGTATGAATGGAAGTGGGGAAAAAAAAAAAAAAAAAAAAGACGACGAAGCTAGGGTAATGATACTCCTATCAGACAAAATAAACTTTCAAAGAAAGACTGTAACAGGAGACATAGATGGGCATTGCATAATGATGAAGGGATCAAGTCAAGAATATAATGGTTATCAATTTCCATGCACCAACATAGGAGCACCTAAATATATAAAGCAAATTAACAGACATGAAAGTAGAAATTAACATAATAGGAGGGGATTTTAGCACCCCATTTACATCAGTGGAGAAATTATGCAGAAAACAATTAATAAAGAAGGAAACAGTGGCTTGAACGACACATTAGACCAGACCTAACAGATATATACACAGAGAAAACTTAAAAAATTGATGCAGAGAAATGAAAATGGAAATACAACAGTTCAAAATCTTTGCTACCCAGCAAAGGCAGTTATAAGAAGCAAATTTCCAATGATACAGGCCTACCAAAAGAGAAAAAAACAAAAATCTCCAACATTCTAACCTTAGTCAAGAAAAAGAAGGACCAAGCCCAGTGTTAGTAGAGGGAAAGAAATAATCACACCAGAGTGGAAATAAATAAAATGGAGACTTAAAAAAATA
This sequence comes from Enhydra lutris kenyoni, assembly GCF_002288905.1. Taxonomy (NCBI): domain Eukaryota; kingdom Metazoa; phylum Chordata; class Mammalia; order Carnivora; family Mustelidae; genus Enhydra; species Enhydra lutris. Next base: position 8,991,488 of record NW_019154108.1, on the reverse strand, counting down.
GTGGAAAAGATCAATGAAACTAAGAGCTAGTTTGTTGAAAAGCAGAACAAAATTGATAGACCTTTAGCCAGACTCTTAACAAAAAAAGACAGGACTCCAAATTAGAAATGAAACAAAAATTATAGCTGACACCACAGAAATACAAAGGGTTTAAAGTGATTCTTATGAAAAATTATATGCCAATAAATTGGGCAACCTAGAAGAGATGGATAAATTAGTAGAAACCTAGAATCTTCCAAGATGAAAGATGAAGAAATAGAAAATGTAAACAGACTAATTAGTAATAATAGAATTGAGTCAGTAATCAAATAACTCCCAATAAGTAAAAAAGTCCAGGACCAGATAGCTTCATAGTTAATTTTATGAAATATTTAATACCTATTACTTAATAGGTATTAAATTTAAGATTTGATTAACTCAAATTAAATGAAATAAATTTAATAATAGATTAATTTAAATCTAAAATAGATTTAATAATAGAAGATTTAATACCTATTCTTCTCGAACTGTTCCTAGAAAATTAAAGAGTAAGGATTGTTTCTAAATTCATTCTGTGAGACCAGCATGAGTGTAATTCCAAAACCAGACAAATACACTATAGAAAGAAAATTATAGGCCAATATCTCTGATGAATACAGATGCAAAATTGGAACAAAACGTTAACAAACCAGATTCGAAGTACATTAAAAGGATCATTCCCCATGACCAAATAGGATTTATTCCATGGTGCAAGGATGGTTTTATATCCACAGATCAGTCAGTGAGTGTGATACAGCACATTAACAAAATGAGGATAGAAATCATATAATCATCTCCATAGATTCAGAAAAAGCATTTAACGAATTACAACATCCATTCATTCTCAACAGAATGGGTATAGAGGGATTGTACCTCCATACAGTAAAGTCCATAAACACATAGCTAGCTTCATACTTAATGGTGAAAATTTGCAAGCTTTTCCTCTACGATCAGGAGCAAGACTAGGATGTCCACTCTTACCCTTTTTAATCAACTCAGTACTGGAAGTGTTAACCCTGGCAGTCAGAAAAGAAAAATAAAAGGCATCCAAATTGACAAGGAAGAAGTAAAACTGTCACTTTTTGTAGGTGAGTGATACTATATGTAGAAAACCCTAGAACTTGACCAAGAAAATTAGTAGAAGTAATAAATGAATTCAGTAAATTTGCAGGATACAAAAGTAACATACAGAAATCTATAGCTTTTCTAGGCACTTATAAGAAACTATCAGAAAGAGAAATTAAGATTTGCAATTGATTCAAAAAGAATAAATTGATTCAAAAAGAATAAATTTAACCTAGGAGTTGAAAACCTGCACTCTGAAAACTGTAAGACACCGAGGAAAGAAATAGAAGGTGATACAAATAATTGGAAAGATATAACGTGTTCATGGGTCAGAAGAATTAATGTTAAAATGTCCAGACTACCCGAAGCAATCTACAGATTCATTGTAAACCCTATCAAAATATCAATAATTTTTTCATAAAACTAAAATTTGTATGGAACAACAGAAGACCCTGAATAGCAAAAGCAACCTTGAGAAAGAAAAACAAAGCAGGTAGTATCACAATTCCAGATTTCAAGATACAGTGGAAAGCTATGGTCATCAAAACAGTCTGGTGCTGGCACAAAATTAGACACACAGATCAATGGAACAGAACAGGTAGCCCAGAACTAAACCAATGCTTATTTTGTCATTTCATCTACAATAGAGTATGCTAGAATATACAATAGGGAAAGAGAGTTTCTTCAGTCATTTGTGTTGGGAAAACTGCGCAACTAATGCAAAAGAATGAAACTGGGCCACTTTTTTTTTTTTTTTAAACATCATACAAAAAAATAAACTTGAACTGAAATAAATATCTAAATATAAGACCTGAAATGATAAAACCCCTCAAAGAATTAGGACAATGGTTTCAGCAGTACTTTTTGGATCTCTCTTCTGAGTCAAGGGCAACAAAAGCAAAAACAAACAACTGAAACTGCATCAAACTAAAATACTTTTACAGAGGAAACAACAAAACAAAAAGGCATACTGAATGAGAGAAGATATTTGCAAATGACATATCTGATAAAGGGTTAATACCCAACATATACAAAGAACTCCCCCCAATAATCTGATTTTAAAAAAGGCAGAGGGCTTGAATAGACATTTTTCCAAAAACCTACAGAAAGTAAGTCACAGGGATATAAATACAGCATAGCAGATATAGTCAATAATATTGTAATAAATTTGTATCATAACAGGGTAATTACATTTATGTGGTGAACATTTCATAGTGCATGTAAGTGTTGAGTAACTATGTTGTACACCTGAAATTAATGTAATACTGTATGTCAACTATGTTTCAATAAAAAACAAATACTCTTTTAAAAATAAAATACTTCTGAATAAATTTAAAATGTACAAGATGTTTTCACAGAAAGTCACAAAAGATTGCATTGGGAAATTAAAGACTTAAATAAATGGAGACTATACCATGTTCATGGAGTGGAAAATTTAATTTCAGATAGTAAGCTATCCCAAATTGACAATTCCACTCAAAATTCTAACAGACTTTAAGAAGCACATGCTGATTTAAAAATTTATATGTAAATGAATGATTCTTGATCTGATCATACAAATTTCACCCAGTGCTCCTGAGATTTACTGTTTTACCTACAAACTATGACTTCTTTTTTTTTTTTTTTTTTTTTAAACTTATCTGTGATTTGGTTCTGGAACACTGAAAAGAAATTAAAAAAAAAAAAAAAAAGAACAGTAAAAGGCTTTGACTTTGAAAACCTTTTCTTGGAACTGCCGTTGGACCACAGTAGATCTTGATTATACCAATGATAAACTTAACAATGGCTAAACAAAAAAGTCTTTTAAGGGGCAGCAAGCTCTAGGAAGTCAATTTACTTTATAGGTAAGATGTGGATAGGCAATAAAATTTAACTGTACTTTTAAAGGGTTTTAACCTTTATAGGGTTTCTTATAATCTTATAAGGGTTTCTTATGATCCTTTCCTTCTTTTTTCTTCTATACTGAAATAAATGCTCCTACAATTGTAAGGTCTATAATGTTAAGTGCTTTTGGGAATAATTTCACCTTTGAGTAAGTGTGGGAGGAGGATATGTTTACCATGTATGGGTGTGTGTGATCCTGGAATAGATTTTATTTGTGTTGATGTCATATTTTACGAAAGGGAAATACTTGAATCATTTACCATTCTTTATTAATGGCAAACTGTACTTGTTTTTATAGGGAAGAGTGGACAGAAGCCATTCAAGCTGTAGCAGACAGACTTCAGAGACAAGAAGAGGAAAGAATGAATTGTAGTCCAACTTCACAAATTGATAATATAGGGGAGGAAGAGATGGATGCTTCCACAACCCATCATAAAAGAAAGGTAGAGAATAGTAATGTATTCCCTCCTCAGCACACAGTATATGTATCTGGAAGAAATACACTAAAGTTGCCATTTGCAAGAAGCGTTGGCCGATAATCTTATGTTATGCAAATATGTAGGTGTGGGTGGTGTTTATCCTGGTAAATCTGAAATACCTGTCATTGTTTAAGACCAAGTAATTTTAGATGTCACCTCATTTTCATGGGTTGGCACTTAACACTGACTGCTGATAGGGCTTCGGGCAAACTTGTTGGGTGAAGCACCATTGTGCTGATTTAAAATTTGCCTTTTTCTCTTACTGTTTTTCATACCATTTTAGAACTTGGAAATGTTTTCCCTAATGATCTGGTCATTTTCCATTTGGTATTTTGTATGCTCAAAGCAGAAGGAGACATGGTTCTGGTTCCTGCCTGACGCCCCAGCCTCACTAATAGCTTTTTATTTTAACGGCTGCTCCTGAGCCAGTGCAGGAAAGGAGTTTTCCTTCCCTGAGTCTTCCAGATTAATAAATGCCAGTTTATAGATTGATGGAATTATTAATTATGATTTTCGTTGTTACAGAAAATTAAAAAGCTGGGTGCCTGTGTGGCTCAGTCGCTTAAGCATCTGACTGTTGATTCTGGCTCAGGTCATGATCTCAGGGTCCTGGGGTCAAGCCCCACATTGAGCTCTGTGCTCTGGGGAGTCTGTCTTAGAGTCTCTCTCCCTTTGCCACTCCCCCCACTCACTCTTTCTCTAAAATAAATAAATAAATCTTTAAAAAAACAAAAGAAAATTAGGGGTGCCTGGTGGCTCAGTCATTAAGGGTCTTCCTTCGGCTTAAGTCATGATCCTGGGGTCTTGGGATCGAGCCCTGCATCAGGCTCCCTGCTTGGCGGGGAGCCTGCTTCTCCCTCTCCAACCCCCCTGCTTATGTTCCTCCTCTCACCGTCTTTCTATCAAGTAATAAATAAAATCTCCATCAACCCTCAGTTTGTTTTGTGAGATTAAGAGTCACTTATGTTTTGTCTCCCTCCCAATCCCATCTTGTTTCATTTACTCTTCTCCTACCTCCTTAACCCCCCATGTTGCATCTTCTCTCCTAAATGGACTTTTTTAAGAAGAAAAGACAGGCCATAATGAGAACGAAGAAAATTACTACTGAAAAATTTCAGTGGTAAAACCAAACATATGGTAAAGGTAGTCAGTCATTTATAAAACTAGTATGAAGATCAAGAGATGAAAGTAGTAAAATCAGTTATATCTAGAATAATTAATTAATGTATATACAAATTAAAATGTAAACTGTGAAGTCAAATACATAAAATGTGGAGAGCAGTAGTGAAAATATAGTGCTTTTAGAATGTGTTAAATTGAACATTAGCTTTAATAGACTTATATACATAGAGTGTTTTATGTGAACCTTATATGAACCATACACTGAAAACCTTTAATAGATATAAAACCTCTAAAGAGAAAAGAATCTAAACTTAGCACTCAAGAAAATCATAAAATCACAAGGGAGGAGAGTAAGAGAAGAAGAAAGGAACCAAGAAGAACTACAAAACAACCAGAAAATGGTTACATGCCAGTTGTTATATGCCAACAAATGGCAATAAGTGCATCCCTATCAGTAATTACTTTTAATGTAAATGGACTTTCAGTTCCACTCAAAAGATAAAGGGTGACTGAATGAGAGGGAAAAAAATAAGACCCAGCTAGATGCTGTCTACCAGAGACTCACTTCAGACCTTAAGACACAGACAGACTGAAAGCGAAGGGCTAACAAAACATAGACTGTATGAATGGAAGTGGGGAAAAAAAAAAAAAAAAAAAGACGACGAAGCTAGGGTAATGATACTCCTATCAGACAAAATAAACTTTCAAAGAAAGACTGTAACAGGAGACATAGATGGGCATTGCATAATGATGAAGGGATCAAGTCAAGAATATAATGGTTATCAATTTCCATGCACCAACATAGGAGCACCTAAATATATAAAGCAAATTAACAGACATGAAAGTAGAAATTAACATAATAGGAGGGGATTTTAGCACCCCATTTACATCAGTGGAGAAATTATGCAGAAAACAATTAATAAAGAAGGAAACAGTGGCTTGAACGACACATTAGACCAGACCTAACAGATATATACACAGAGAAAACTTAAAAAATTGATGCAGAGAAATGAAAATGGAAATACAACAGTTCAAAATCTTTGCTACCCAGCAAAGGCAGTTATAAGAAGCAAATTTCCAATGATACAGGCCTACCAAAAGAGAAAAAAACAAAAATCTCCAACATTCTAACCTTAGTCAAGAAAAAGAAGGACCAAGCCCAGTGTTAGTAGAGGGAAAGAAATAATCACACCAGAGTGGAAATAAATAAAATGGAGACTTAAAAAAATAGTGGAAAAGATCAATGAAACTAAGAGCTAGTTTGTTGAAAAGCAGAACAAAATTGATAGACCTTTAGCCAGACTCTTAACAAAAAAAGACAGGACTCCAAATTAGAAATGAAACAAAAATTATAGCTGACACCACAGAAATACAAAGGGTTTAAAGTGATTCTTATGAAAAATTATATGCCAATAAATTGGGCAACCTAGAAGAGATGGATAAATTAGTAGAAACCTAGAATCTTCCAAGATGAAAGATGAAGAAATAGAAAATGTAAACAGACTAATTAGTAATAATAGAATTGAGTCAGTAATCAAATAACTCCCAATAAGTAAAAAAGTCCAGGACCAGATAGCTTCATAGTTAATTTTATGAAATATTTAATACCTATTACTTAATAGGTATTAAATTTAAGATTTGATTAACTCAAATTAAATGAAATAAATTTAATAATAGATTAATTTAAATCTAAAATAGATTTAATAATAGAAGATTTAATACCTATTCTTCTCGAACTGTTCCTAGAAAATTAAAGAGTAAGGATTGTTTCTAAATTCATTCTGTGAGACCAGCATGAGTGTAATTCCAAAACCAGACAAATACACTATAGAAAGAAAATTATAGGCCAATATCTCTGATGAATACAGATGCAAAATTGGAACAAAACGTTAACAAACCAGATTCGAAGTACATTAAAAGGATCATTCCCCATGACCAAATAGGATTTATTCCATGGTGCAAGGATGGTTTTATATCCACAGATCAGTCAGTGAGTGTGATACAGCACATTAACAAAATGAGGATAGAAATCATATAATCATCTCCATAGATTCAGAAAAAGCATTTAACGAATTACAACATCCATTCATTCTCAACAGAATGGGTATAGAGGGATTGTACCTCCATACAGTAAAGTCCATAAACACATAGCTAGCTTCATACTTAATGGTGAAAATTTGCAAGCTTTTCCTCTACGATCAGGAGCAAGACTAGGATGTCCACTCTTACCCTTTTTAATCAACTCAGTACTGGAAGTGTTAACCCTGGCAGTCAGAAAAGAAAAATAAAAGGCATCCAAATTGACAAGGAAGAAGTAAAACTGTCACTTTTTGTAGGTGAGTGATACTATATGTAGAAAACCCTAGAACTTGACCAAGAAAATTAGTAGAAGTAATAAATGAATTCAGTAAATTTGCAGGATACAAAAGTAACATACAGAAATCTATAGCTTTTCTAGGCACTTATAAGAAACTATCAGAAAGAGAAATTAAGATTTGCAATTGATTCAAAAAGAATAAATTGATTCAAAAAGAATAAATTTAACCTAGGAGTTGAAAACCTGCACTCTGAAAACTGTAAGACACCGAGGAAAGAAATAGAAGGTGATACAAATAATTGGAAAGATATAACGTGTTCATGGGTCAGAAGAATTAATGTTAAAATGTCCAGACTACCCGAAGCAATCTACAGATTCATTGTAAACCCTATCAAAATATCAATAATTTTTTCATAAAACTAAAATTTGTATGGAACAACAGAAGACCCTGAATAGCAAAAGCAACCTTGAGAAAGAAAAACAAAGCAGGTAGTATCACAATTCCAGATTTCAAGATACAGTGGAAAGCTATGGTCATCAAAACAGTCTGGTGCTGGCACAAAATTAGACACACAGATCAATGGAACAGAACAGGTAGCCCAGAACTAAACCAATGCTTATTTTGTCATTTCATCTACAATAGAGTATGCTAGAATATACAATAGGGAAAGAGAGTTTCTTCAGTCATTTGTGTTGGGAAAACTGCGCAACTAATGCAAAAGAATGAAACTGGGCCACTTTTTTTTTTTTTTAAACATCATACAAAAAAATAAACTTGAACTGAAATAAATATCTAAATATAAGACCTGAAATGATAAAACCCCTCAAAGAATTAGGACAATGGTTTCAGCAGTACTTTTTGGATCTCTCTTCTGAGTCAAGGGCAACAAAAGCAAAAACAAACAACTGAAACTGCATCAAACTAAAATACTTTTACAGAGGAAACAACAAAACAAAAAGGCATACTGAATGAGAGAAGATATTTGCAAATGACATATCTGATAAAGGGTTAATACCCAACATATACAAAGAACTCCCCCCAATAATCTGATTTTAAAAAAGGCAGAGGGCTTGAATAGACATTTTTCCAAAAACCTACAGAAAGTAAGTCACAGGGATATAAATACAGCATAGCAGATATAGTCAATAATATTGTAATAAATTTGTATCATAACAGGGTAATTACATTTATGTGGTGAACATTTCATAGTGCATGTAAGTGTTGAGTAACTATGTTGTACACCTGAAATTAATGTAATACTGTATGTCAACTATGTTTCAATAAAAAACAAATACTCTTTTAAAAATAAAATACTTCTGAATAAATTTAAAATGTACAAGATGTTTTCACAGAAAGTCACAAAAGATTGCATTGGGAAATTAAAGACTTAAATAAATGGAGACTATACCATGTTCATGGAGTGGAAAATTTAATTTCAGATAGTAAGCTATCCCAAATTGACAATTCCACTCAAAATTCTAACAGACTTTAAGAAGCACATGCTGATTTAAAAATTTATATGTAAATGAATGATTCTTGATCTGATCATACAAATTTCACCCAGTGCTCCTGAGATTTACTGTTTTACCTACAAACTATGACTTCTTTTTTTTTTTTTTTTTTTTTAAACTTATCTGTGATTTGGTTCTGGAACACTGAAAAGAAATTAAAAAAAAAAAAAAAAAGAACAGTAAAAGGCTTTGACTTTGAAAACCTTTTCTTGGAACTGCCGTTGGACCACAGTAGATCTTGATTATACCAATGATAAACTTAACAATGGCTAAACAAAAAAGTCTTTTAAGGGGCAGCAAGCTCTAGGAAGTCAATTTACTTTATAGGTAAGATGTGGATAGGCAATAAAATTTAACTGTACTTTTAAAGGGTTTTAACCTTTATAGGGTTTCTTATAATCTTATAAGGGTTTCTTATGATCCTTTCCTTCTTTTTTCTTCTATACTGAAATAAATGCTCCTACAATTGTAAGGTCTATAATGTTAAGTGCTTTTGGGAATAATTTCACCTTTGAGTAAGTGTGGGAGGAGGATATGTTTACCATGTATGGGTGTGTGTGATCCTGGAATAGATTTTATTTGTGTTGATGTCATATTTTACGAAAGGGAAATACTTGAATCATTTACCATTCTTTATTAATGGCAAACTGTACTTGTTTTTATAGGGAAGAGTGGACAGAAGCCATTCAAGCTGTAGCAGACAGACTTCAGAGACAAGAAGAGGAAAGAATGAATTGTAGTCCAACTTCACAAATTGATAATATAGGGGAGGAAGAGATGGATGCTTCCACAACCCATCATAAAAGAAAGGTAGAGAATAGTAATGTATTCCCTCCTCAGCACACAGTATATGTATCTGGAAGAAATACACTAAAGTTGCCATTTGCAAGAAGCGTTGGCCGATAATCTTATGTTATGCAAATATGTAGGTGTGGGTGGTGTTTATCCTGGTAAATCTGAAATACCTGTCATTGTTTAAGACCAAGTAATTTTAGATGTCACCTCATTTTCATGGGTTGGCACTTAACACTGACTGCTGATAGGGCTTCGGGCAAACTTGTTGGGTGAAGCACCATTGTGCTGATTTAAAATTTGCCTTTTTCTCTTACTGTTTTTCATACCATTTTAGAACTTGGAAATGTTTTCCCTAATGATCTGGTCATTTTCCATTTGGTATTTTGTATGCTCAAAGCAGAAGGAGACATGGTTCTGGTTCCTGCCTGACGCCCCAGCCTCACTAATAGCTTTTTATTTTAACGGCTGCTCCTGAGCCAGTGCAGGAAAGGAGTTTTCCTTCCCTGAGTCTTCCAGATTAATAAATGCCAGTTTATAGATTGATGGAATTATTAATTATGATTTTCGTTGTTACAGAAAATTAAAAAGCTGGGTGCCTGTGTGGCTCAGTCGCTTAAGCATCTGACTGTTGATTCTGGCTCAGGTCATGATCTCAGGGTCCTGGGGTCAAGCCCCACATTGAGCTCTGTGCTCTGGGGAGTCTGTCTTAGAGTCTCTCTCCCTTTGCCACTCCCCCCACTCACTCTTTCTCTAAAATAAATAAATAAATCTTTAAAAAAACAAAAGAAAATTAGGGGTGCCTGGTGGCTCAGTCATTAAGGGTCTTCCTTCGGCTTAAGTCATGATCCTGGGGTCTTGGGATCGAGCCCTGCATCAGGCTCCCTGCTTGGCGGGGAGCCTGCTTCTCCCTCTCCAACCCCCCTGCTTATGTTCCTCCTCTCACCGTCTTTCTATCAAGTAATAAATAAAATCTTTAAAAAAAAATTAAAAAACAACTTCCTTGTATGAAAATGATATTTTAAGATTAGGGGCGCCTGGGTGGCTCAGTGGGTTAAAGCCTCTGCCTTTGGCTCAGGTCATGATCTCAGGGTCCTGGGATCCAGCCCCATACTGGGCTCTCTGCTCAGCAGGGGGCCTGCTTCCCCCTCTCTCTCTGCCTGCGTCTCTGCCTACTTGTGATCTCTGTCTGTAAATAAATAAATAAAATCTTAAAAAAAAATTAAAAAACAACTTCCTTGTATGAAAATGATATTTTAAGATTAAAGATCTAAGCGTTCAAATTAAATGAACATGCCATTTATCATGTTAGAATATATTTGTTATAGTGAATTGTAAATTTAATCTCCATGTAGGAAAACGCCAATTTCTAATGTAATTACCCATGTGATTTGGTCTTAACATAGTGAATAAGAACTCTTCGGAGTTAGACTACTTGAGTTCAAATCCTCCTTTTTCCACATCTAAATGTATGAACTTGATGAAGTTAATTTCTCTCTCCTTATCTGAAATTTCTATTCTAATTATAATAGTCTTTACTTGATCTTGGTCAAATGTCTGAGAACTCTTTGTGTCTTCATTAAAGACTTACCTCTGTTAGTTGAAATGAGTCTCTCTCTTTTTTTTTTTTTTTTTTTAAGATTTTATTTATTTGACAGACAGAGATCACAAGTAGGCAGAGAGGCAGACAGAGAGAGAGAGAGGTGGAAGCAGGCTCCCCGCAGAGCAGAGAGCCCGATGCGGGGCTCGATCCCAGGACACCGGGACCACGACCTGAGCCGAAGGCAGAGGCCTTAACCCACTGAGCCATCCAGGTGCCCCAAATGAGTCCCTCTTTTAAGTCAACTTAATGCCCCCTTGTTCTTTAGTCATTGCAAAGAAATAAAAATAAAGAAACGGTCTAGATTTACTCACTTACTCAGAGATAAGAAAGCTTCTTTTGGATGTGTATGTGCACTTGTAGATTGTAGCTCTGCTCATAAATTTAAAATCAGGTACCAATTAATCTTGTCCTTTGAATTCCATACTACCCCATCCAGTAACAAGCTGTAGCACTATACCTCCTTTAGCTGAAATTCCTAAAACAACTGCTGTTGAGGCGGTTACAGGTTGGAAGTGGGGAGTTTATAATACCCTAATTAGAAATACTCTTGCTGATTGTTGAGAGAATTTAGAAATGAATATGGGAATTTTTTACCAAAAAATTTTGAATGAAAAGAGACATTTTCAAAGATGTAAAAATGCAAAAGCATGGAGGATTTTATTTTATCTTTTTTTCTGTTAAGGCTGGTTATAAATCATGTTAAAAAGCACAGAGCAATTTCCTCCTGTCACAGTTACTAGTGTGGAATATCTTCGAATTCATCACCTTCACTAATTATCACTTGTAAACGTTTATTTTAAGTTTATTTGGTGCTGTGCTCTTGATAGCACTGTTATATATATTATCTGATTTAATCCTCTCAAAAATCAGGTGAGCCTGATTATCCAATTTTGTAGGTGATTGATCTGACATTCAGAAAAGTTAAAATCTTGTTCAAACATGTAAGGACTTTTAATTTTATACCGTCTAACTTCAATGTGCACCTTATTTCTTATTATTGATTGATATCTCATGAGCCTTTATAATCAGTATAATTATTAGACTCATTACATGACCAAGTTATATTAGAGAACAAAATTATACATTCTCTCTTATGATTGTACTTGGTTTCTCAAAATATTTATGTCAAGCTGTTGTGCTTACTCTGTTTCAGTTAAGTTCATTATATATTGATGTACTCTTGGGAAAATCAATAGAATTTTAATATTACAGAGTAATGATAGAAAGTAGGGTTTTTAAAGCAGATTCTCTAAGAAATCTCACTGAAACTGGGTCTCAGAAATTAAAAATTGATATGAATGGTATTTTGAAAATAGGATGATTCGTTGTCTTATTTGACCTATATCTGATTTCTATTGTTTATTATTATTTCATTTCATTTTTTAAAAACATTTTTAAAGATTTCATTAATTAATTTATTTATTTATTGAGAGAGAGAGCAGGGGCAGCACGTAAGCAGGAGAAGAGGGAGAAGGAGAATCCCAGGCAGACTCCCTGCTGAGCCTGGAGCCTGACTCAGGGCTCGATCTCAGGATGCTGAGAGCATGACTTGCCCTGGAATCCAGAGTCGGACACTCAACCAACTGGGCCTCCCAGGCAGCCCTATTTCGTTTCATTTTAAATGAGATAGTATAAAACTGTTTTAAATGACAAAAAATGTAGAAAAAGTTCGAACCTCTGTACCACTCTTTTGTGATGGCCCTAACAACTTAGTTAAAGAAGGTAAAAGAGTGCTATCACCTCCCTAGTTCCCTAGTACTACATCTGCTATGTGTATCAGGTTTCATAAAAAGAATGACTGAGTCATTTATTTTTCATCTCAGACACTGTAAACAGATATTCTGAAATAAGAATGCCTTTCTCATAGTTTACAGTGTACATTTTCTTCTTTGTTCACTTTTTGAAAAATGAGCGATGGGAGGAGGGGAAGGGCTACTGCTTGTGTTAGCTCCGCTGAGAACCGTCGGAGTTGTTTTGTCTCGCCTCCAGCACACAGCCGGCGACCACTGTTAGTGGGAGCGGGTCACCCAGTATCCGCAGCACAGGTGAAACATCTCTTAAGGAAACACACCGAGTGGTGGAAAAGGGTCAGAGGCCTCATAATGAGATTTATGCTCTGGTCTGTGTTTCAACCAAAAGACAATCTTTAAAGGAATTTGATGAGAGGACTCAGAAGGGCCTAATCTTGGTCTGCAGAGCGGCCGTTCTCCTTTGGGTCAGGTATGTGAAGGGCACAGCGTACAAGGATCAACAGTCAAGTGCGAGTCAACATTCTGCCTAATTTTTAAGTGCCCAGCGTGGGCCTCTCTGAGAGCAGCTGTTTGTGGTCTCCTGACTTGGTGTCAAGTCTGAGCAGTACATGCCACCTTCCCATTGTGTCTGCCCTGGTCCTTGGAGTTTTGTTACTTAATGGCTGGCACGTGGAGAAAAGGTGAAGAAGTTTCACAGGGACCTGCAGAACCCTCGATCTACTTGCCTAGTCAGGGAAGGAGCCGCAGATCTGTGGCGGAGAGGTTGGCTGGACAAAGAGGTGAATTTCTTGAGAGCCTCCCTTTTTAGCTCTTGGTTTAGCTCTTAGCGTTGTAAATTGTACGTGGGTTTATCTTCTTTGACCAAACGTGCTGAGAAGTTTCTTGTGTTCATCTTCAATTATATATTCATATTCTTTAACCTATGTTTTGGACTACATAAGTAGCCTTCTTCTTATACTCTAGTGTGTATTTGAATACATTTACTAAGTATTTGTTGTGTATGTCCGTGCATCTCTTAACTGAAAACAGCCACATCAACATGCTGGAGATGATGTGAAGGAAAGACTAGAACTATGTTAAATATTTACATAATAAATTTGGGGGATTGGGTTTTAGAGGATTGATTTTTCTGCAGAGGATCCATGCTGTCATCTTTTATTAAAGTCTTACCATTATTTTTTCCCCTTAACACCATCTAAAATAGGGAAACATTTTGTAATGGATTATATTTCGTTTGTAAAGACTAGATAATTACTGTGTGTACCATGCTGAACGTGAGCATTTGGTATCAAAGATACTCTTAAAATTTTCTTAAGTTTTGTCAAAATAGTTATGAAATCTGTTTCTGATTTTTTTTCACATAGGTTGCTTTTACTAATATTAATTTCCATACAAATTCCCTTTTTTTTAAGGTTGGCAGTCAAACTGATAGAAGCTGTGAAATTTAGGGATAAGGCTATTATATTTTTGTAAAACTGCCTTTTCTCTAAGAATTGCAATCCTTAAGGAATCTAGTAATATAATTACATATTGCTTTTCATCTGAAAATGTCATAAAGCAATTTATAAATTCCTTTCTGATTTTTATCTCTAAGAATTTGGTTTCCAGTTATATGATATTTAATATTATATGATATTTAATAATAGGACACAGCAAGTATCATTTTTCAGTGCATTTAGATACAAATCGAGGAGGGTACTGTTCAAATGAAGCTTTGAGCCAAAAATAACATCAGAGCCTCGTTACAAGAATAATGTCTCTTATTTCACTATTGCCATGGAACAAACTACCAAGTTTAACGTCTTAGAACAGTAACAGTACCTTACTTCTCATGATTTTGTGGTTTGTGTGGCCACTTCTACTGGTCTCACATGGGTCTCTCAAGCGGTTGCGTTCGGTTAGCATACAGGCTGGCCTGGAAGAGCCAAGAAATCCTTTCTCATGCGTTTGGATTCTTGGTTCTCCTTCATGTGATCTCTTGCCGTATGGTGTCTCATCACCCAGGCCCTTTGTACATGGTATCTTTCATTACAGCATGAAGGCTGGCTTTCAGTTATGACTTCTCCAAGGGGTGAAAGCATAAGCTTCCATATTTAAAGGCTGGACCTGGAACTGGCATAGTATCACTTTGGTCATATTCTGTGTTCAAAGCAGGACACAAGGCTAGCCCAGGGAGAGGAAGAGCCTACCTCTTCAGGGGAAGAATGGCATGTGCGTAGGAGTCAAAGGACTAGTGGCCACCATTGTTGGAGACTACCTTGCACAGATAGCTTTGTGGTTATTTCGTATCCCTTGGTTTTTAGAAATCTATTAATGCAAACAATTTCTTAATACTATCAACTATTCAAATGACAGTAATCTTGTTAACTCTATTCTGAATATTTAGTGCCATGTTTGATTTTGAGTTGAATTAATAAATGTACTTTTTTATTTTCCCTGATACCTTTTGCTACTTTTGAACTGAAGATATTATTGAATGGTTAAGATATTGTAGCTTGACATTTGGAAAAATTTTCAAAATTATAGGCAGCAGAGAATGTTGAAAATGAATATAAGCATTTGTTTGTAAATTTTTTAAAATTTTTACAAATATGTATATGAAGAATATTGGTCTGTAGTTTTCTTGTAATGTTTTTGTCTGATTTTGATAACCAGAGTAATAATGGCCTCTTAGGGTAAATTGGGACGTATTCTCTTTTTCTCAACTTTCTGTAGGAATTTATGTAGAATTGGTATCATTTCTTCTTTAAATGTGTATAAAATTCAGCAGTGAAAGCACCTGGCTTTAGCGTTTTCCTTGTTGAGTTTTTTGACCACAGATTCAATTTTCTTAGTAGACGTAGGGCTATTCAAGTTACCTATTTCTGTTTGAATGAGCTTTGATAGTGTGAGGTTTTCAGGAAATTTATTCATTTCATGTATCTTGTTGATTTCATGGGCATAAAGCTGCTTATAATATTCCCATGTGATCCTCTTAATGTCTGTAGAGTTTGGAGTGATGTCAGCTCTTTTATTCGTAACATTGATTGTTTGTGTCTTCCGTCTTTATTTTCCTGAGCAATCTGGCTAGAGGTTTATCAATTCTATTAATCTTCTAATATGATATCCTCTACTTTTTTTCCTTTAAAATTTTTTAAAATTGATTTCTGCTCTGATCTTTATTATTTCCTTTCTTCTCTTCAGCTTATTGTGCTCTCATTCAGTTTCTTAATGTGGAAGTGAGATCATGATTTGAGACATTCTTGATTCAGATGGGTGGTAAACAGGAAAAAAATACAGTTATAAAATGGCAGAAAAGTCTTCACTAACTACTGATCATCTATAGGATGAAACCCAGGTTCTTAACTTGTTATTCATGAAGATCTCTGAACTGAATTTAAATTTAAGATGATAAACTGAGCATACCCAGTTATCTCCCCTTCCACTTAAAAGCCCATTAAAATGGTAGTAAAGGCACAAAAAAAGAGACAAGTCCACACAAATAAAAAGCCGGGTGGGGGAAAGGCATTAGTGGACAACCAATATCAAAATTACGGAAATTTGTGGAAGAACCTTCATAAAACAGGAAAAGCATGCATAAAGGGGGCTGTAGAGAGCAAGTAGCAGGTCTGCTTGGCAAAATCCTGGGAATCAGCTCACTTAAGGTGAGAAATGAAACTGAACAGGCTGATTAATTAAAGGCATTCTTAGATGTCTCTGACTTTCTATTTTGAATTGCACCAACTTGTTTCTCAGATGTTGTACTGCTGCTTCTTAGATTTCTTCTTACTGGGCTCCAGGGTTATTTCCAGCATTTCTTACACACCTGTCTTTCACTTCCTAGGAGTTAATCCTAATTTTGTTAAAGTACATCCTCGAATAGCTTCCCTGAAGGGTACTGCTCCCTTAGATGTATTTAGAAATGTTTATGGGGGACATTTTCGATGGCCGTGTTGTTTGGGGGGTAGTGGCCCTACTAAACCCTGAGAAACTTGGGTCCTTGGAAAAGAGTGTGGTAGTTCCTCAAAACATTAAAAATAGAAGTACCATATGACCCAGTAATTCCACTGTTGGGTACTTACCTAAAGACACAAAAACACCAATTTGAAAATATAAGTGCATATTCCTATGTTTATTGCAGCGTGATTTATAAGAGGCAGGATTTGAAGGCAACCCAAGTGTTCACTGACAGGTGAATGGGTGAGGAGAGCTGATACATACACACAACGGAATGTTACTCAGCAAAAAAAAAGAACAAACCTTTCCCATTTGCAATGACATGGATGGAGCTAGAAAGTACGATACTGTTTGAAATATTAGTCAGAGAAAGACAAATACCATACGATTTCACTCATATGTGGAATTTAAGTAACAAAACAAATGAACAAAGGAAAAAGAAGACCCAAGAAACCAGACTTTTAAATACTGGGAACAAATTGATAGATGTCAGATGGGGTGCCTGGGTGACTCAGTGGGTTAAAGCCTCTGCCTTCGGCTCAGGTCATGATCTCAGGGTCCTGGGATCGAGCCCCACATCGGGGGCTCAGCAGGGAGCCTGCTTCCTCCCTCTCTCTCTGCCTGCCTCTCTGCCTACTTGTGATCTCTGTCAAATAAATAAATAAAATCTTTTAAAAAAGAAAAATTGATAGACGTCAGAGAGAAGCCAGGTGGGATGGGTGGGTCAAAGAGATCAAGGTGATTAAGAGTACACTTATCTTGGTGAACACTGAGAAATATATAGAACTGTTGTATCATTATATTGTACACCTGAAACTAACATTGTGTATTAATTATACTTCAATAAAAGAAAGTGAGTCCTTGAAAGTGAATTAAAATGATTCTTTTTTTCCTTTTGCCCCTACACTTGACTGATAGCTTGATAGCTGAGGAATTTGAGGTTCAAAATTATTGTCTCCCATATCTGAAAACTGCTTAAAAGTATCCACGATTGCTGGTGAGGCAGCCATTGCCAACCGGATTCTTATTCATTTAAGTGTGTTTAAAAATCGGTAAAATTTGCTTTTGAGTAGATACTGCAAACATATACCTATATGTTTATAAATAAATTGCATCTGATATTTCATACCATATTTTTTAATTTGTATTTTTCAGACAATGAATGATTTTGACTATTTGAAACTACTAGGTAAAGGCACTTTTGGGAAAGTTATTTTGGTTCGAGAGAAGGCAAGTGGCAAATACTATGCTATGAAGATTCTGAAGAAAGAAGTTATTATCGCAAAGGTAATTGATTACTAGAGTTGATTACTGAATTTTTCCTTATGGTATGCACTCGTGTGTGTTCTTGCATACATAACTAAACTGTAGAAATTCCATTAAATAACCAAAATGTGGGTGGTAGGCTACTATTGCAGTAGTATCTGTGTATCAATATTTATTTATAATGTTAAAAATTTCACAAGTTTATTAATATTATCTGAATGTTGTATACCGAAGCTATTTTTTTCCCTTGAGATAAAAATATTTATTCCATATTTGTGTATTTGGGGGAATGTTTTGACTGTTTTTGTGACCTATGTCACAATTATACTAGTATTGCTTTTTGCTATTTTTCCCCAACATTCTGAATTCTTTATTATTAAGTAAAATAATTCAAATAGCATAGATGATTTGCACCCCATAAATCGTACAGCTTATGTAATGATGAGTGGGAAAGCACCCTTAATAGATTTGAAAACACAAGAATCATGAAACTAAAAGAAATAGCCTTTGAAATTCTTTCAGGAGCTCCATAACTTTGTTCAGCTTAGAAATACACAGATAACTAACATGTTAATGATGCCAGTTCTCACTCTGAGTTCTCAACTAAATCCTGATTCCCTCAATAGACAAATTCGAAATACTTTACAAATTGGTCCTTGCTTTATGTTTCATTTAATTCAACAAATGATACATAATATTATTGGTATACTTTATGGATGACTTTAACTTTCAAACCACAGTTGATCCTTGAACACCATGGGGGTTAGGGGTGACTCCCTGCTCAGTTGAAAGTCCACATGTAATTTTTGACTTCGTGCAGTCTGCTATGTCTGAAAGCCATGAAGTAAGTTAGAGAAAAGAAAATATAATTAAAAAATCATAAGGAACAGAAAATACATTTCTAGGACTGTACCATATTTATTAAAAAAAAAAAAAATCCATGTGTAAGTGGACCTGTGCAGTTCAAACACACGTTCAAGGGTCTACTGTGTAGTCGTCTCATCTGGAGTGTATTCCTTCCCACACTCTGTGAGGCTGTGCTCTCCCCGTCCTTGTGCATTTGTTTTCCTTTCAACTCTTACACAAGTCTGTGTCTGGTATGGGAAAGAATATTGACCTGGGAGTCACACGGGCCTGGATTCGCATCCCAGCTTTGCATCTTACCATCTAATGACCCTTAACAACCAGTTTTGGGGGAGTGCTGCTCCCTTGCCTTGTTTGGGGGAGCATATGTGCTTATAACAGTGAATCGGGGAGGAGAAGCTGGTGACCGGCACCAGGTGGAGGCCACGCATGCTCAGTGTCCTGCAGCGTGTCGAGCAGCCCAACAGAGCCTTGCGTTCTTCCTCTGCAAAATTTCACTTGTTAAAAGAAAAACAGTCACTTGAAGTAATGAGCCCTGGGTGTTCTATGCAACTGATGAATCCCTGAATTCTACCTCTGAAACTGTTAATACAGCATATGTTACCTAAATTGAATTTAAATAAAAAATTAAAAAAAAACGTATTTCTGGACAGGAATATTGAGGATTAGGATATGTAAAGTATTTAGCGTAGTATCTGACACTAGTCATTAAACTGATGTCTTCTGGGAGGCAGTGTAGTGCCTCTTACTAAATGATCCCAAACTAGTTACTCAACTCTTTACGCATTAATTTCCTTATTTGCAAAGTGGAGATCATACAGTACCTATCTCATAGAGTTGTCATTAGGATTAAATAAATGAATAAGTGTAATAGCATTTGCTGTAAATAAAACTGAATTGAGTAAATGAAAATAAATATGTTATCGCTGTAAGTATTTGCTATGATTATTATTGTTTTTACCAGCTACCATGTGTCAAGCATCAGTAAATAGCATTTCTATTCTGTTTTTTCTTTTATGCATTAGCCTCCCTTGGAACCTGCTTTCCCTTACTAATTAATTATACTTTTCTGAGTAACTCTGCAGAACTGGGTATGTTTTACCAGTGATCGCATATTCAGCTTGGTGGACTATTCTTGATATTTTTACCAACAAGTCCAGAAAAAATATGTCTGTTTATAGTAAAATGATGAACAGTATAATGTTTTAGAGTCTAACAAGACCTGGGGTTTGAATCCTGATGTGCCCATCACAGAGCCTTATCCCGGGGACTAAATGGTGTCCACATGCCTTGCTGCTGTTGACGTTCACACTGATCACTGGACTAAAGCACTGTCCACCAGGTTTCTCTGCGGTAGAGTTACCGTCTTCCCCATTGTAATAAATAACTATCTTAGGGTGATGCTCTGACACTATGCTGGTAGTTTTTTGTTTTTGTTTTTGTTTTTGTTTTTAACTTTTGCCCACTCATTTTAACTTCCATCAGGGGATCTTGTCTACAACCGTTACAACTGTGCTGTATGAATGGTATTTTCTAGTTCCCTCATTATTTTTGCCTTTATTCTATTCAGTCTAACTAAAGGTTTGTCAATTTTGTCTTTTCAAAGAATCAACTTCTACTTTCCTTGATTTTTCTCTACTTTATCTGTGCTCTGATCATTATTGTTTCCTTCCTTCTGCTGGCTTTAGCTTTAGTTTATTCTTTTCTTACTTCCTGAAGTTGTAAACTTGGGCTGTGGATTTGATATCTGTCTTCGTCGTCGTCTTTTTCGTCCTTTTTTTTGTGAGAGGAGAGAAAGTGCATGTGAGTTGGGGCTGAAGAGCAGAGGGGAGAAAAATAATCTTAAGCAGACTCCACTCTCAGTGTGAGCCCAACAAAAGGCTCAGTCCCAGTACCCTGAGATCATGACCTGAACTGAAGTCAAGAGTCGGTCACTTAACCAACTGACTGAATCACCTAGGCACCCAGAGATCTTTTTAAATATAAGTGTCTAAGGCTATAATTTCCCACTTAGCACTGCTTTTGATGTGTCCCAAATTTTGGTATATTAGATTTTTCTTTTCATTCATCTCTCAATGTGGTTTTAATTTGAATCTCCCTGATGGCTAGTGATGATGAACATTTTTTCATGTGGCTATCATTCATCTCTCAGTATTTTCAAATTTAATTTCCCTTGTGATTTCTACTTTGATCCATTAAGATTCTATTTTCATTTCTATAAGTCTCTAAGTTTTCCAGTTTTCTTTCTGTTTCAGATTTCAAACTTCATCTCATTTCTGGTAGAGAAGATACTTAGTATCTATCTTTTTAAATCTATTAAGATTTAATTTGTGGCCTAACGTATGGTATATCCTGGGGAATTTGCCACATGCACTTGAAAAGAATGTGTAATCTGTTGTTGGGTAAAATGTTCTCTGTGTGTCTGTTAGATCTAGTTGGCTTATTGTGTTAAGTCCTCTGTTTCCTTATTCCTGTCTGGCTGTTCTATATCATTATTTTGAGTAGGTTATTGAAGTCTCCAACTATTAGCGTAGAACTATTTCTCATTTTAATTCTTATTTTTTCTTCATGTATTTTGATGGTTTTTTATTAGGTACATAAACATTTATAATTGTTATTTGTTGCTGGATTGAGCTTTTTATTATAAATACATGATGTTATTTTTTTGTATTTTGTAACTTAAAAAAAAATTTTTTTTTTTTTTTTTTTTTGGTCTGATAATAAAATAGCCACTCCTGCTCTCTTTTGGTTATGTTTGGCTGAAATATTCCATCCTTTCAGTTTCAACATATTTGTGTCGCTGGCTCTCAAGTAAGCCTCGTGTAGACTATGCATGTTTTGATCATTTTGTTGTTAAATCCATTTGACCCTCTTGTCTCTTCCGATTAGAGTGATTAATCCATTTACGTTAAAGTAAACACTTATAAGGAGATAGTTCTGTCACTTTGCTATTTTTTTTCAATATACTTTATACTTTCTTTGTCTCTTATCTGCATTACTGTCTTATGTTTAATTTGTTTTTTCTTTTTTTTTAGTGAAACATTTTAAGTCCCTTCTCATTTCCTTCTCTATATATTCTATAGCTATTTTCTGTGTGGTTACCATGGGGATTACATTTAACATCCTAAAATTATAACACTCTAATTTGAATTTATACCACCTTAACTTCAATAAGATACAGAAACTGCTTCTCTGCTGCTTTGCTACTCTACACAACCCTTTTAAGTTATTGATGTTATAAATTACATCTTTATTCTTTTTGGTACAATTGTAAATGGGATTGTTTTCTTAATTTTACTTTTTTATTAGTGTATAGAAATCCAAGAGATTTCTTTATATTAATTTTGTATCTTGTAACTTCACTGAATTAATTTATCAGTTCTGGTGGTTTTTTGGTGGAGTTTTTAGGGTTTTCTATATATAGTACCATGTCACTGCCAATAGTGACAGGTTTACTTCTTTCTTACCAATCTGGATGCCTTTTATTTCCTTTTCTTGTTTCATGACTGCACCCAGACTTCCAGTACTATGTTGATTAAAAGTAGTGAGGGTCAGACACCCTCGACTTTTTCCTGATCTTAGAAGAAAGGTTGTCAGTCTTTCACCATTTTTCATATATGGCCTTTATTATGTTGAGGTATGTTCCCTCTAAACCTATTTTGTTGAGAGTTTCTGTCATGAATGGATGTTGTATTTTGTGAAATGCTTTTTCTGCATTTGTTGATATGATCATGTAGTTTTTATCCTATCTCTTATAAATGTGATGTATCATACTAATTGATTTGTGAATATCGAACCACCCTTGCATCCCTGGAATGAATCTTACTTGGTCGTGGTGAATGATTTTTTTAATGTGTTGTTGAATTTGGTTTGCTGGTATTTTTGTTTTAATTTTATTTTGTTTAGTTCTTTTTTACCTTTTTTTTTTTTTAATTTCAGTGTTCCAGAATTCATTGTTTATGCATCACACCCAGTGCTCCATGCAATACGTGCCCTCCTTAATACCCACCACCAGGCTTACCCAACCTCCCACCCCCCTCCCCTCCAAAACCCTCAGTTTGTTTCTCAGAGTCCACAGTCTCTCATGGTTCTTCTCCCCCTCCCAATTTCCTGTAACTCACTTCTCCTCTTCATCTCCCCATGTCCTCCATGTTATTCCTTATGCTCCACAATTAAGCGAAACCATATGATAATTGACTCTCTCTGCTTGACTTATTTCACTCAGCATAATCTCCTCCAGTCCCATCCATGTTGATACAAAAGTTGGGTATGCACCCTTTCTGATGGAGGCATCATACTGCATAGTATATATGGACCATATTTTATCTTTTCGGTGTTCCAGGATTCATTGTTTGTGTACCACACCCAATGCTCCATGCAATACATGCCCTCCTTAATACCCACCACCACGCTCACCCATCCCCCCTCCCTCCTCCCCTCCAAAACACTCAGTTTGTTTCTTGGAGTCCTCAGTCTCTCATGCTTCGTCTCCCCCTCCGATTTCCCCCAATTCATTTTTCCCTTCCTTCTCTTAATGTCCTCCATGCTATTCCTTATATTCCACAAGTAAGTGAAACCATATGATAATTGACTTTCTCTGCTTGACTTATTTCACTCAGCATAATCTCCAGTCCCGTCCATGTTGATACAGAAGTTGGGTATTCATCCTTTCTGATGGAGGTGTAATATTCCATTGTATATATGGACCACATCTTCCTTATCCATTCATCTGCTGAAGGGCATCTTGGCTCTTTCCACAGTTCAGTAATTGTGGCCATTGCTGCTATGAGCATTGGGGTACAGATGGCCCTTCTTTTCACTACATCTATATGTTTGGGGTAAATACCCAGTAGATATTTTGCTGATATTTTGTTAAGGATTTTTGCATTCATATTCTCAGAGATACTGGTCTGTGATTTTTTTTTTCTTTATCTGTCTTTATCTGTAATTTTTTTTTTCTTTATCTGCTTTTGTTATCAGGGTGATACTGGCCTTGTAGAATGAATTTGGAAGTTTTCCTTTCTCTTCTATTTTTTGGAATTGCTTAGAATAATAGGTTTTAATTCTTCTTAAACGTTTGGTAGGAATCACCTGTGAAGTCACCTGTGAAATCCAGCCAAAAGTCCCGGACTTCTGTTTGTTGGGAGTTTTCAATTACTGATTCAATTTCATTTCTAGTAATGATTCTCTGTTTCTTCCAGATTCAGCTGGAAGATTGTGTTTCTAGGAATTTGTCCATTTGTTTTAGGTCGTCCAGTTTGTTGGCATATAATTTTTTATGCAACTCTTTTATAATACTTTGTATTTCTGTGGTATCGATTGTATTTTTCCTCTTTTATTTCTGATTTTATTTCTTCAAAGCCTGATGAATCTAGATAAATATTTATCATTTTTGTTGATATTTTCAGAGAACCAGCTTCTGGCCTAATTAATGTTTTCTATTTTTTTAATCTCTATTTCATTTATTTCTGCTATGATAATTATTACTTAATTCCTTCTACTAGCTTTGGGGTGGGTTTGTTTTTCTTTTTCTAGCTCATTTAGGTATAAGGTTAAATTGTTAATTTGAGACTTTCCTTGTTTCTTTTTTTTTTTTTTTAAGATTTTTTTTTTTTTTTTTTTTTTTTTGTGTTAATGAGAATGCCATGGATGTGGGTGAGCCAGCCGGGGGGGGGGGACTGGGGGGAGGGGCAAAAGGAGAGGGAGAAGCAGACTCCCGCTGAACAGAGAGCCCAAAGCGGGGCTCAGTTCCAGAACCCTGGGATCATGACCTGAGCAGGTGTTTAACTGACTGAGTCACCCAGGTGTCCCGAGATTTTTCTTGTTTCTTGCGGTAGGCCTGTATAATTATAAAATTCCCTCTCAGAAGAGCTTTTACTATGTACCCAAATTCTGGACCATGTGTTTTCATTTGTCTCCATGTATTTTTTAAGTTGCTGTTGGATTTCTTGGCTTGCCCAGTCATGGTTTAGTAGTATGTTGTTTAGCCTCTGCCTGTTTGTGTTATTTACAGATTTTTTCCTGTGGTTGATTTCTAGTTTTATATCACTGTGGTCAGAAAAGATGCGTGATATGATTTGTCTTCTTATGTTTATTGAGACTTGTTTTGTGGCCTATCCTGTGATCTCCCCTGGAGAATGTTCCATGTGCACATGAATAGAATGTGTAGTCTGTTGCTTTTGGCTGAAATGTTCATATATGTCTGTTAGGTCCGTCTGGTCTATTGTGTCATTGAAAGGTACTGTTTCCTAGTTGATTTTCTATCTACATGATCTATCCATTGATGTAACTGGGGTGTTAAAGTCCCCTCCTATTGTATTACTCTCAATTTCTGCCTTTATATCTGTAATTGCTTTATGTAATTTACACTTAAAATTTCTGTGTTTTATAATTATGATATCCTCTTGTTGGATTAATCCCTTTATCATTGTGTAATGCCCTTTTTGGTCTCTTGCTACAGACTGTTTTAAAGACTAGTTTGTCTGATACACGTATTCCTAACCTGACTTTTCACTTCCATTTGCATGGTATATGTTTTTTCAGCCCCTTACTTTCAGTCTGTATGTGTCTTTAGGTCTGAAGTGTGTTTCTTACTGGCAGCATATAGATGGGTCTTGCTCTTTATCCATTCACTTATGCTATGTCTTTTGCTTGGAGCTTTAATCCGTTTACATTTAAAGTAATTATCGATTGGTTTATATGTATTACCATTTTTAAAATTTGGTTATTGGGGGGCGCCTGGGTGGCTCAGTGGGTTAAGCCGCTGCCTTCGGCTCAGGTCATGATCTCAGGGTCCTGGGATCGAGCCCTGCATCGGGCTCTCTGCTCAGCAGGGAGCCTGCTTCCTCCTCTCTCTCTACCTGCCTCTCTGCCTGCTTGTGATCTCTCTCTGTCAAATAAATAAATAAAATCTTTAAAAAAAAAATTTGGTTATTGGTTGTTTTTGTAGTTCTTCTCTGTTCCTTTCTTTTTCTCTTGATCTTATCCCTTGTGGTTTGATGTTTTTCTTTAGTGTTATACTTGGATTCCTTGGTCTTTATGTTTTGTGTATATCTTCTAGGTTTTTGATTTGTGATTACCATTAGGTTTGTGTATAACATAACATGTTTATAGCAGTGTATATTAAGTTGTTAGTTGAATTCAAACACATTTTAAAAGCACTAAATTTTTATCCCTCTTCCTTGTTTCATGTATGTGATACTATATTTTACCTCTGTTTATTTTGTGTATCCCTTGACTGTTATAATCTTTTTTTAGATGTAATCAATTTTACTACTTTTGTGTTTTAACCTCCATTCTGGCTTTCTAAGTGATTGATCTATTACTTTTATTATATGTTTGCTTGTAACTGTGAAATTTTTTTCCTTTCATAATTTTCTTACTCCTGATTATGGCCTTTTCTTTCCACTCAATTCCTTTTAACATTCCTTGTAATACTTGCTTAGTGGTGATGAACTCCTTTAACTTTTGTATGGGGAAAATCTTTGATTTCTCATTCTATTCTGAATGATAACCTTGCTGGGTAGAGTATTTTTGGTTGCAGATTTTTACCTCTGAACACTGAAGATACCATGCCACTTTCTTCTGGTCTACAGAGTTTCTGGTGAATAATCAGTTGATAACCTAATGGGGTTTCCCTTGTATATAACTGTTTTTCTTTTTCTTGCTGCTTTTAAAATTCTCTCTTTGTCATTACTTTTGACATTTTAATTACTATGTGTCCTGGTGTGGATCTCTTTGGATTGATTTTGTTAGAGGTTATCTGTGCTTTAGAGGTTTGAATGTCTGTTTCCTTTTCAGCACTTATTTCTTCAAATAAGTTTTCTGCCCCCTTTTCTCCCTCTTGTCTTTCTGGGACCCCTATAATGTGAATGTTACTATGCGTGATGGAGTTGCTGAGTTCCCTTAGCCTGTTCTCATTTTTCATTATTATTTTTTCTCCTTACTGCTTGGCTTGTTGCTTTCCATTACCATCTTCCAGATTGCTGATCTATTCTGCATTTTCTAATCTGTTATTGATGCCCTCTACTGTATTTTTTTTTATTTCAGTTATTGAATTTTTCATCTCTGACTGGTTCTTATGTTTCCTCTCTGTTGAGGTTCTCACTGAGGTCCTCTGCTCTTCCCTCAAGTCAAGTGAATATCTTTATGACTACTTTGAATTCTGTATCGGGTGTATTGCTTATATCCATTTTATTTATCCCCTCTGTTGTGATTTTTGTCTTGTTCTTTCATTTAGAACATACTCCTCTGTCTCCTTATTTTGTCTGTCTGTGTTTGTTTCTGTGTATTAGGGAGGTCGGCTACATCTCCTGGTTTTGAAAATAGTGGCCGTGTGTAACAGTGATCCTGGGGAGCTCTGTAGCACAATGACCCTGGTCACTAGAACAAGGTGCTCCAGGGGTGTCTCCTGTGTGGGCTGTGTGTGCCCTACTATTGTGGCTGAACCGTGTTTGCCTTCCATCCAGTCGGCTGCAGTGACTGCTTTGCCTGCTGTAGGAGCTCCGGGCAGGATTTGGTCCCTGCGTGGTTGTGGTGCCTGCCAGAGGCCAGTGGGATCTCACCGGTGGCAGAGGTCAGCAGTGAGGGCAGGTGTCCCCACTTAGTCTCTCTGCACAGCCAGCTGAAAGCTCTGCTGCTCAAACTGTGGGCGTACTAGGGTGTGGAATGTCTCCTCCCTCTCTCTATGACAGGACTCACTTTGGAGTGGCGCTGCTCCCTGTGGGGCTGTTTGTGGGGTGGGGCAGGAGTCACTCTGGAGGGCTGAATGGGGTTGGTCTTCACAGGAGTGCCAAGGCTGGGCACCGTAGCTTGCAAGGTAGGTAGAGAGTGCTCGTGCTGGCTCCCCCAAGTGTCTAGCTATGTCGGCTGGGGGGAGAAGGAAGAGAAATGGTGCCCACAGCACTTTCGTTCTTGGAGAGGCATCCTGAAGAGCCCTGCCCCTCCAGCATGTGTTCTGAGCTTAGTAACGAAATCGACACGTCTGCCCCAGCTGCTTTTCAAACTGCTGCATCTGTGCGCTGTCTCCATTGAGTTATTTATTAGGCTGGGTCTCGAAGGATGGGTGCACCTGCTGATTTTTAAAGTACCTAGAGTTCAGCTCCACTAACTTTAAAAGCTGCTAAAGTGAAACCCCGTTGGTTTTCAAAGCCAGATGCTCTCGGGATTCCTCTTCTCAGTGCAGGTACCCTGTGTCCCATCCCTCATTTCTCTGTGCTCGTGCTGGCCCTCCCGTTTGCCATAAGTCTTGCCAGGAGTTTGGTTCCCAACTGCATCTCTACCCCTATCCTCTTCCATGGCTTTCTCTCTACAGTTAACTATGGAAAATCTGTCCTAGCGGTCTGCAGGTGGTTTTCAGCTAGTTGCACAAACGTAGCTATTGTCGAGTTATGTCTGTGGACCAGGTGAACTCAGGATCCTCCTGCTCGGCCATCTTCCTGAGCACCCCCTGAAACGGACTTTTGGCTAAAATGTACTTTTGACTAATGTCAAAATTACCCCTTGATCTATGGGCTACAGAATGGATGTTGTATTAGCGGTCGTGAAAACAACACTAATCTCTTTGTCCATTTCCATCAGAGCTTTTATGTTCTAGAGACGACTGCTTTACTGAAACCTTGTGAACCAACCTCTGCCAGCTTCAGAACTTTCTTCTGTGGCTCCCTCACCTCTCTGAGCCTTCCCAGAATTGAAGACAGTCAGGGCCTTGCTCTGGGTTAGGCTTTGGGTTAAGGGAATGTCGTGGCTGATGGCTCTTCTGTCCAGATCACTGAAATGTCCTCCGTATGAGCTGTCAGGCTGTTTCGCTCTCTTCTCATTCATGCATTCCCTGGAGTCACACTTGTTTCCTTCACGAACTTTCCCTTTGTGTTCATAGCTCGGCTCATGCTTGGTCTAAGAGGCCTAGCTTCCGTCCCATCTCAGCTTCAACACGCCTTCTCCACTCAGCTTAATCACATGTAGATTTTGATTTAAAGTGAGAGATTACACATCTTCTCTTGGACACTTAGAGACCATTACAGGGTTTATTAGTTGGTTTAAATATTAGTTTCAGTATTGTGTGTTTCAAGGAATAGGGAGGCCGAGAGGGAGGGAGATTGGAGACTGGACAGTGAGGAAAGGATTCCGAAAACACACAACATGCATCGATTAAGTTCGCTTTCTTACATGGGCATGGTTCGTGGCACTGCGAAATAATTATAATAATAACATCAAAGATCACTCATCAGAGATCACCATAAAAAAATCTAATTGTAATGAAAAAGTTTGAAATACTGTCAGAATTACCAAAAAGCGACACAGAGACACAAAGTGAGCAGCAAATGCTGTTGGAAAAATGGTGCGGATAGACTTGCTTGATTCCAAGGTTTGCCGCCTTCAGTTTGTAAAAAAATGCATTATCTGCAAAGTGCAGTGAAGCGAAGCAAAAAAAGAATGAGGTATACCTGTACAGCATTTTTAACTCCCTTTGATTAGATCGGCTGAGTCCACCTAATCCCGCTCATGTCCTCAGCCATACAGAGGGATTGGTTATAGTGTTTATGTCATCAGGATAAAAATAGAACTGCCCTTCTTATAATGTTACTGAGTCATCTGACCTAGGTAGGCTAGGTTCCCAGTTGTGGCAGCTGACACCCTCTTTTCTTGGACGTTTCTGGGGTCAGAATGGAGTGGTCAAATTGCTTTTCCGTTCTACCTCAGACTCTTACAGTGTGCCAGCCTGTTTCCTAATTCACATAGTGGAATCTATTTTCAGCTTTCCCATTCAACAAGAGAACCCGTGTTCTATTAATCTACATCGTTAGTCATTCAGGAATATGAACAGAGTACTGAGGATCACCACACAGATGAGAAAAATCTAAAGACAGAATAAAAGCAAACGAAGAACAAAAGAATAGTTGATCCTAGTGAAAACAGGCAAAACAGAGAACTGAAGATACATTCACAATCTCTAATAGGTACTTATAGAGAAGTAGGAAAAAATGTTATATTACAAAACAAAAAATAGGCTGAAAGAAATGAAGCACAAAAAAAGTAACTGTAAATTTAATGCATGATTGCTAAAATAAAACAATATAAGGAATTTAAGCAAATTTGGGGGACTATCTGAGAATGAAGAGCCAAAAATACAGCAGTGGAAAATACTGGAAGAATAGTTAGGACAGGAAGGCTTAACCCAGGGCACTAGGCATGTATAATAATTTAAGGGAGAAGTGATCAGAACTGATCAGAGAAAATAAAATTTATCAGAGCTGAAGAAGTCTTCAGATTCGAAGTGTCTACTGGGCACTGAGCCAAAGAAAAGAAAACTGGGGCCCCTGGCTGGCTCAGTCTGTGGAGTGTTCGGCTCTTAATCTCAGGGTTGTGAGTTCGAGCCCAACATTGGATGTAGAGATTACTTAAAAATAAAATCTGGGGGCGCCTGGGTGGCTCAGTGAGTTAAAGCCTCTGCCTTCGGCTCAGGTCATGATCCCGGGGTCCTGGGATCGAGCCCCACATCGGGCTCTCTGCTCAGCAGGGAGCCAGCTTCCCTTCCTCTCTCTGCCTGCCTCTCTGCCTACCTGTGATCTCTGTCTGTCAAATAAATAAATAAAATCTTTAAAAAAAATAAAAATAAAGTCTGGGAAAAAAAGAGAGAGAGAGATGAAAAGAAAATGGAGCCTAGATACCCTTTCACACCTTCAGGAAAGTTTTGAACTGTAAGGCTGAAAAAATCATCTTAAAAGCTTTCAGAAAGCAAGGAACGACTACCTCCAAATAAAGGAATGAAAATAAAATTGTGTTGTACTTATTTAGGAAAACGTAGAAGGAAATCTAGTAAGGATGGAGTCCATGAAGCAATGGAATTAACACTCTGTGTGAGTGATAAGAACTCTCAAGATGACATATGTAGAAATAGCCAGTCAGTCCCAGTAGATTGTTTGACTAAGGTCGAATCTAATGGTAGAATAAAGAAGGAGGAGGACAAAGGATATAGGACCTTCAAGGAAAAAAAAATTTTTTGCTCCAGAAAGACCTAGTCCAAATGTGAAACAGCATGAAGTATGGAACGAAATATGGACTCGTCATGAGCAGTGGGTGTAGTGTCAGAAAGTATCAGAAAGTTGGCCCAGACACATGAAACATTGTCCCTGGAAGGGCTCAGGATTATTGATGAAGAGTGACCTTTCCATTTTCACTGATTAACCATGCTGTTTCATTTTACCCTAAATGATATTTACTTACTTTCATAATACTGCAAACACTACAGTGGTGGTCAGTTTTCAGAATTAATCAATAGACAAAGCACACGGCTTAATTACAATGACGGGATGGACTGAAAATGTCCTAAGCCCAGGGAGAATAAAAGACATGGTACAGTTGATGAACATTTCCAGCTGAAAACACGCGACTCTTCCGCAAGAAACGTGGTTCTGAGGCCCAGAGCCACAGAGGGGCACAGAGGCAGAGGCCGCAGGGGCTGCCGTGGGTCTGGAGATCAGAAACGCAAATACAGGGGATTTCTCAAACCTTGGCATCTAAAGGAATCTCCGGTGCTGAACTTGTTTGAGATGCGTGTTCCCTTTATCCTTTCCCATGTCTCCCTTTCAGAATGGGAGTGTCTGGCCTATGCCTGTCACACCTTTGTATTTTGGAAGCAGATCATCTTGTTCCCTGTTTTAAGAGAGCCACAGATATAGATGAATTTTGCCCCAGGATGAACCAACCCTGCCATCTCACCCATATATGACTTCACCATTGAGATGAGAGTCAAGACTTCAGAGCTAATGTTGTTTGAATGAGATTTTAGCCTGAAAGTTGGTCAAGACTTCGGGAGATGTTGGGATGTTTGAATGTGTTTTGCCTGTGAGACAAAAGTGAATTTGGGGCAACAGGGATTGAACTGTACTGGGTTGAATACTGAACCCTGAAATAGTATTTCCACATCTTAATTCCTGGAACCTGTTAATGTGACCTTGTTTGGAAAAGGGGTATTTGCAGATAAATGAAGAATCTGGAGATAAAGAGACAGTCCTCAGTTATCTGAATGGGTCCTACATCCAGTGACAATTGTCATTAAAGTAAGCAGAGGGAGGTTTGAGCCACATGGTGAGCAGAGACTGGAATCCTGGAGCTCCAAGACCAGCAGCTCCCAGAAGCTGGAAAAGCATCATGGAATGGATTCTTCCCCCAGAGCCTCCGAAGTGAACTTAGCTCCCTATCTTGATTTTGGACTTCCGGTCTCCAGCACTGTGAGAGGATACATTTTTGTTGGTTAAGCCACGACATTTGTGATAATTTGTCACAGCAGTCCCATGAAACGAGCATAGACAAGTACACAGAGGTGCGAACTTTCCCAATTGGGGTTAGTATGTGCCGAACCAGCTTGCCTGCGATCCCAGAAGTCTACCACACACCTGTCCCTCTGCCCAGCCCCACTCAGAGGGCGAGACCCACAGTCACAGAACCTGTGATTTCTCTTGACCATTAGGCAGCACAGCAGCATCACTGTCAACCCCGCTTTTCTTAGAGAGGGTGAAGACACAGTCCATCCCGTCAGGCACTTAGGAATTCTGGCATAACAGTCAAAGGTCTGGTTACAGTTTCTTGCTAAGGGATGAGCCCTGCTTCTCACACCATAGTGGTAGCCCTGGCCCCCGGATCACCATATCAGGTAGGAAGAAAGAAAGTTGTGGTGACGTGAGGACAAATATCAGAGTCCTAACACCATCCCCTCCTACCCCCTGTTCCCCATGTTCTCCAGAGAAATGGAGGCCTCTGTTGAGTGGGGACCCCTCCCTCCAGCCTTCGTCATGTTCAAAGTGAGCACACTCGTGAAGGCATGGACTCCAGGAAGCGCTCTTCGTGTCTTTATCTTCTCCCATTTTAGAGAACATGTTCAAATTTCCATTCCCGTTCTTTATCAGACTTTTTCCTGCCCTGTCCATTTGATGTGATACCTCTTCGCCCGTCGTTGGTTGCTGTGGACTGTAAAGTACGTTTCTGGGTGTGATGACACGTAACTCGGGGTCCAGACTGGTATGGTATGTTCTGTGCTAGTCTTTTTTATAGTGTTTTGAATTTTTCTCTACCAGTGAGTATGCAAATCCCAGTCCTGAGTAAGTTTCTGTCCCTGTCAGTTCCCATGTATCGCCTTGGGGAATGCTGGTATGGTCCACTGTAGTGTATTTGCTAACCGTGTGGTCTCTATTTCACTCACTTCTCTAACCTTAATTATTTCCTTCCTCCTACTAACTTATAGTGTTCTTTTTTTGGTTCCTTAAGGTGTAAATTTAGGTTATTTGAGATCTTTATTCTTTTTTTTTTTTTTTTTTTTTTTTTTTTTTTTTTATTTATTTGACTGAGAGAGAGAGAGAGAGAGATCACAAGTAGGCAGAGAGGCAGGTAGAGAGAGGAGGAAGCAGGCTCCCTGCCGAGCAGAGAGCCCAATGCGGGGCTCGATCCCAGGACCCTGAGATCATGACCTGAGCCGAAGGCAGAGGCTTAACCCACTGAGCCATCCAGGTGCCCCGAGATCTTTATTCTTAATGTAAAAAACTTTCCTCTTAAGACTATAAACTTTTCTCTTTGAACTCCTTTTGCTGTGTTCTGTTCTGTAAATTTCAATATGTTGTGTTTCCATTTTATTTGTCTTAAGTTTTAAAAATTTTTCTTTTGATTTCTTCTTTGATACGTTACTTATTCGGCAGTATTTTAATTTCCATATATTTGTGAATTTTCCAGCTTTCTTCCTGTAATTCATTTTTCATTTCATACTGTATTGGTTGGAAAAGATACTTGATATGGATAAACCTTCTTAAGTTTGTTAAGAGTTGTGACCTAATATATTATTTGTCTGGGAGAATGGTCCATGTGTGCTTGAGAAAAATGTGTATTATCATGCTGTTCGATGGAGTGTTCTGTATCTGTTTGTTAGCTCCATTTGGCTAATGTGTAGTTCAAGTCCATTATTTCCTTACTGACTTTCTATCAGGATGATCTATCCATTGTTGAAAGTGGGTTATTTGAGTTCCCTACTACTATCGTATTGCTGTCCGTTTCAGTCTTCAGATTTGTTAATAATTATATTTACTATTGTTATAGCCTCTTGGTGAGCAGACCCTCATAGCATTATATAGTGACCTTCTTAGTTTCTCATTACAGCTTTTGACTTAAAGTCTATTTCGTCTGAGATAAATATAGGTACCCCTGCTTTTTTTACCTGAAACATTTTTTTCATCCCTTCACTTTCAGCCTGCGAGGTTAAAGCTTAAGCTAGTCTCTTTTAGGTAGTATATAGTTGGATCTTGCTTTTTTTTTTATTTACTTAGCCACTCTGTGTCTTTTAATTGGAGAAAGTGATCCATTTGCATTTAAAGTAATTAAAATTAATAAGATTTGCCATCACCATTTTGTTTATTACTTTCTAATTGTTTTGTTTTTGTAGCTCCTTTGTTTTTCTACTCTTCTTGCTTTTTTGTAGATTGATGATTTTTTTGTAGTGGTATAACTTTGATTCTTATTTCTTTTTATTTGTGAATCTGTTATAATCTTTTGCTTTGTGATTACTGTGATGTTCATGATACACCTTACTGTAATAAGTCTTGTTTCAAGCTGATAACATCTTCAATTGATTGAAAAAGTTCTACACATTTACTTGCTCCCCCAATCTTGTATATTACTGATGTCCAAATTTACTTGTTATGTTGTAGCAAAATATTCTAGCTATAGTTATTTTTAACACATTTGTCTTTAAACCTGTATGCTGGAGGTCAGAGTGATTTACACACTACTTTTGCAGCATTACAGTGTTTTGACTTTTACTATAGATTTACCTTTTTCCAGTGAATTTGATACTTTTATATGTTTTCATGTTACTAATTAGCATCTTTCATTTCAGCTTGAAGAACTTCACTTACCATTTCATGTAAGGCAGGTCTAGATGTGATAAATTCCCTTAGTTTTTGTTTTTCTGGGAAAGTCTTTATCCCTCCTTCATTTTTGAAGGACCACTTTGCTGGGCAAAATATTCCTGGTTGGCAGTTTTTGGTTTTGTTTTTGTTTTTCTTTCATCACTTTGAATATATCATCCTACTCTCTCCTGGCCTGCAAAGTTTCTGCTGAGAAATTCACTAACAACCTTACTGGGGCTCCCTTGGTGGGTTTTTTTTTTCTTGCTGCTTTCAAAATTCTCTTAGTCTTTGATTTTTGAGAGTTTGATTAAAATGTATCTTAATAAAGATCTCTGTAGGTAGAATCTCCTTGGCTATCTTTGAGTTTTGTGTACCTGAGTGGTCGTATCTCTCCCCAGATTTGGGGACATTTTCAACTGTTATTTCTTTAAATAAGTTTTCTGTCCTTTCCTTTCTCTCTTCTGCTGGGACTCTCCCACGTGTGACTATTGTTTCACTCGGCAATATCATAATCCACATAGGTTTCTTCACTCTTTTTCATTCTTTTTTTTCCCCCTCTCTGCTAACTGGGTAATGTCAAGAGGGCTGTCTTCAAGTTTGTATACATCCTTTCTTCTGCTTGATTGAGCCTGATTTGAAACTCTCTATTGCATTTTTTCATTTTATTCCTTGTATTCTTCAGTTCTAGAATTTCTGTTTTGTTCTTTTATATGACTTCTGTATCTTTGTTGAACTTCCACTTTTGTTCATGTATTGTCTTTCTGACTTCATTGAATTATTTGTGTTTCCTTGAAGCTCGCCGAACTTCTTTATTTTGAATACTTGGTCAGGTAACTCTCAAGTCCATTTCTTTGATGTCAGTTACTGGAAAGTTATGGTGTACCTTTAGAGATGTCATGTTTCCTCCCCTTTTGTGTGTTTCTAACATCTCCACGTTGCTATCTGAGCATTTGGAGGAGTGGTCATCTCCTCTAGCCTTTCTGGACTGCCTAGACTGGCTTCTTCAGGGAAAGACTTGTACCTGAAGGTGACTGTAAGCACGCCAGCTGGGTGTGGCCCAGTGTCTGGTTCCTGGGAGGGTCCAATGAAGTGGTCCTCATGCAGCCTGTCAGCTGAGACCGACATCAGTGAAGTCTGGGGAGGTCTTCTGTGGCTAAGCCTGTAGAGATCCTATGGGTAGCGATGGTGGCTGGGGCTCCTGGGATCCCGAGAGGGGAGTCCCTTTGGGTACCAGGTGTGATGTGCTGGCAGTAAGTGCCAACAGAGGTGCTGTCCTGGGGTCTAGTGCATGCAGAGAGAGCTGTCACAGCACCTGGGTCCTAGAGCGCAGGTGTATTTCTGGGGGGTGGTGCTGGTGTCTGTGATGCAAGGATGGGCAGGTTTGCTGTGAACCATCATGGGTTTGGGGATCTCCACAGGGACCAGCAGTGGCAGGATGAGGGTGCGGTGGGGCCTCAGGACCCAGTAGCAGCGAGCAGAACAGTCACAACGCCATTCCCGTCAAAGCCCCAGCTTGGGCCCCTGAGGGCAGGGTGCAGAGCAACAGCAGTGCGGCTCCGATGAGTGCAGGTCAGAGCCCCAACTTAGGCTCAGGGCGGTTCCGCCCCAGAGCATTATCAGCGCAGCGTCCTTCCTGGCAAATTCGAGCTGCAGCTGGGTGCTGGGCACAGAGCGGGACGGGCTTCACAGCAGCAGCACAGCCCTGGTTAGAGCAAGTCAGAGACCCAGCTTGGCCCGTGGGAGGATGCAGAGCAGTGGCGGCCGCAGTGCGACCCCGGTCTGGCAGGTCAGAGCCCTGACCCGGGACTCGGGCCGCGGGAGCCGGTGGGGATGCGCAGAGCCGCTGCAGCTCGGCCCTGTGGACGGCAGAGTCCGTGGCCTCCAGAGAACGGGCACAGCAGCACCTGCGGCCCCGGGGGCACGTCTCACCGCAGCGCCATCCCAGTCCCAGGGAGGAAACGTGCATACTCGGGGCAGCTCTGTCGGCTGAGTTCAGTGTTTGCGGAGACTGTGGGCCGTGTGGTAGCCAAGGCTGCAGACAGACGTGGCGGTGGTGGCTTGCTGGGGTTCTCTTGCTCTCATTTTCCTCATGCGGCAAAACCGTACCAAGCAGGACCCTCCCAGTGCCTGGCCGCTCTGGACAGTGGGGTGGGGGGTGGCAGGAGGCTTCCTGCGCTTTCTCATCGGCTGAGCGTGTCTGTCTTTATCTCTCCAGGGTTTCTGCTGCTTTATCGCTTTCTGCTGCTTTCGTGGTAGTCCGGAGCTTTCCCAAAGCTGTCTGGCCCTCTGTCTTGCTGACGTCACCCCGGTAAATCCCGGTGCAGACGCCAACTGTCTCAGTGGTTGGTCCCTAACAGCAGTCTCAGGCCCGGTATTCCATTAGGACCACAGGATTCAGAAAAGCTGATGTACCTACGGTTATGGTTCATTAGAGCCCAAAGACATAGATTAAGATCAGCAAAGGGAAAGGCACATGGGCGGTGATGAGAAACCAGATATCAGCTTCCAGGTGCTCTGGTCTCACCTGGCCATGCTTCATCCTCCCAGCACCAGGGAGGGACAGCGTGTACCAGGTGCTGTCAACCGAGGAAGCTCACGGAAGCCTTCACATCTAGGATTTGGGTGGGTCAGTCACGTAGCTCTGCATCACGGCTCGACTTCCCTAGCTGCTCAGACTCTAGCCGTCCTGAGTCAGCTCAGGTGCACAGCATTCACCATCCTGACAGCTGTTTGTATAAGCTGTCCAGTCAAACTGGTACCATGTGGCCCCAGGTCGCTGGCATACAAAAACTCCTTGTCACCCAGAATATTCAGGGGATCCGAGTTTATTTCCTGGGAGCTGGCCAAGGGTCGGTCCTGAGGATCGGCTGTTCTGGTGAATGCACCGAGTGTGAGCAGCCCACACCTGCTCCATCAACCCTTGCCTACATGCGGACCCTCCGAAATACCAACCCAGGGCTTCGGCTTGACCATGACGTCGCTGTCTCCTTGGTTCTTCAGTTACTGCTGGTAGACCTTACCCAGAACTTCTTAGCATCATCTGCCAGCTGCTGGGGACCCTTCTTCCAGATTCTCTCGAGCGTCTGTGTTAAACATTGTGCCAGTGATTGTGGTTTGCTTGGGAGACAGTGAGTGGATTCGCTTTGATCGGCCGTACCTTCATCTGCTCATTGTGCTCTTGGGGGTCTGAGTTCGTTTGTGTTCTGGTTTGCTTCTTGCAATTAATGAAGGTTGTCATTCTTTAGCAACATATGCTAAAGGGTCACTATTTCTTGTTTCATTCGGTCCTTCTTTTAATTAATATAAATTGAATGCCTAATTATGTGAGATGCCTGCTCTAGGCACTGAAACTACTGAATGGATCAACCTGATCCAACCCCACCCCCCATCAGAAATTACGCTCTAGTCGGGACACAGACAATACGCAACACAGGGAATAAATGAGTCAGTCACAGTGAATGTAAGACAC
Source organism: Enhydra lutris kenyoni (assembly GCF_002288905.1). Lineage (NCBI taxonomy): Eukaryota > Metazoa > Chordata > Mammalia > Carnivora > Mustelidae > Enhydra > Enhydra lutris. The sequence continues at coordinate 8,953,517 of NW_019154108.1, read as the reverse complement.
TAATATGTACTAATGGAGAACAATAAAGTAGGGTGGGGAATGAAGGAAGAGTGGCAGGAGCGATGTTTGTGGGTTTTGCAGTTGTAAATAGAGAGATCACAGAGGGCCTCGCCGTGAAGGTGAACTTTCAGTGAGCACTTGAAGGGGACGAGGAAGCAAGCCCTTGAGGTGTTTTGGAGACAAGGATGTTGCTGATGGACGGCGTCACAGTCGGAAAGGCCGCGAGCAGGCAGCAAATGGAGCTAGGAGTGTGGAATGGCTTGCGTGGAGGAAGAAGAGCTGAGGATTGTGTGGCTACTTGTAGGTGTCATAAGAATATTGGTTTTTACTCTAGGTGACGTGGGAAGCCATGGGAAATGTTTAAGCAGTGTAATGACATCATCTGGTTTTCACTTGAAGAGCATCTCTTTGGCTGCACTGTTGAGAACAGGGTGTGGGGAGGAAGCAGGGAGCTTCTTAGGAGTTCATGGCAATAATCTGGATCTTGGATGATCGTGGCTTATGTCAGGGTGGCAGCCGTGGAGGTGGAAAGACAGTCAGATCCTGGTTGTATGTTGATGCTGAGCCAACAGGACTCCTGACAGACTGAATGTAGGGCGTGAAAGAAAGAGGGGTTGAGGATCACTGCCTGGTCTTCAGCCTGAGCGATGGCAAGGGTGCTGTTGCAGTTCTCTGCAGTGGGGACTTTTGTCCTTTTTTTTTTTTTTTTGTGGGAGAAACAAGCTTTTTGATGGCAGATTAGAAACTAGGTTTTTTTGTGTGTTTCTTTTTAAAGATTTTATTTATTTATTTTGAGAGAGAGAGAGATTGAGAATGTGAGGAGGAGAGGGGAGAGGGAGAAGCAATCTCCCTGCTCTCGACATGGGGCTTGAACTCATGACCCCAAGATCATGACCTGAGCTGAAGGCAGGCAATTAACCAACTGAGCCACTCAGGTGCCCCTAGAAACTAGGTTTTGGACATGCCAAATATGGTGTTTCTGTTACACATCAAGTTTAAGTCACCTGCTAGACATCCATGTCAAGTAGGTGTTTCTAGAGCTGAGGGACCTGTTTGTAAGTCTGTCACCAGAGAGGCTATTTGGAGCCATCGTGAGGACAAGAGGTCTGAGGACTGAGTCCTGGGGGCACTCCTAGAATAAGGGTTCAGAGATAAGAAACCAGCAGAAAATTGAGAAAATGGAACTACTGATGAGGGGGGGAGTAACAGATTCTGATATTCTAGAAACCAAGAGAAGAAGTCTTCAGGAGGTGAGTGTCATCAAATGTGTCAAGTATCACTCATGACTTCTTTTCCACGAAGGAAGTAGATCACATTTTGAAAAGATGAAGGAGCAACGTTGCGATAAAGAGAGAAACTTCATGAGAGGCTCTTGGACTTGAAATTGACAGAATTGGGCCCCAGTCCCAGCTCAGTAGCTTGGCAGGTGTAAGGTAGCACATGTCCCAGGCATGAGAAGAAGCCTGGTAAGTTTGAGGACAGCCGTAACGAGGACTGGGAGAGTGACCTCAGTAGAGGGGGTGAAAGAAGCCTGAAGATTGAGCTGAGGTTGGAGAGGGAACTGTTAAGTGTCCAGTCAGTGTTTATGTGACTTCTTTGCCCTTCAGACGTGGTGAGAAGGTAGAGACAGGTTTATTCCAATGTCGGGAGTTGGTAGGGGTGGAAGGAAAGAAGGCAGTGCAGTGAAGGGCAGGATAAACCAACAACATAGTCTACAATTTAGGAAAGACTGGGTTCCAAAGTGACTGCATTGTGATCAAAGTCAAAGGAGCCCACGCAGCCCTCCTTCCAAGCACTGCTTAGAACCGGAGGATCCAGAACAGAGTATGAAATGACAGCGCTTGAGAAAGGCGATGTGGTGTTCATAGGCAGCAGTGAACAACTGTGCTTTCATTTTCTGCATCAAGGTGAAAAAATGGTAAAGAAGGAGAAGAGAAGTAGCAGTCAGGGCACAGCGCAAAGCCAGTCTGGTGCCCAGAGAGTGGGAGAGCAGGACAGGGCTGATCTGGGCAGTGCCCATGTGCTCAAAAAGGGGAAGTTAGGAGCCCACATTTAGAGCATGAAAAGTGTGATGTCTTTCCTGTGGGGTAAAAAGGTGTATACATTGCTAACCTGTGGCGTCAAGACAGAGGAACCTAACCATCCCTGGGACGCTGTGGTTTAATTGAGAGTAAGTGAACTGGGCCACAGGCCGCTCTGCCCTGCTCGCGCTGTTCCCTGTCCTTGCCCTCTCCTCTCCTGGGGCTTTGTTATTGCTCTGACAGAGGAGGGAAGTGCTTTGCACTTTGCAGAGTGGAAAGTGCCCAAGTAGGGGGATACTGAGCCTTTGAATAGGGGGCCGTGGTGTGGAGCCGAACCGACCTTAACGTGGGCCTTAGATGGGGCCTTAGACGCCCATTTCACCTGCGGCTTGAGCAGGTTAATTTCTGGGAGCCTCAGTTTCTTCATGCAAAATGGGAATAATAAAGCCTACCTTGTTGAGTTGCTATAGGGATTAAAGAACATGAAACCCTTGTTGTCCCTGATAGTAGGTTAGAGATCTCTTCCTCTACTTCCCTGCCATGTCCTGCCCCTCACCACCCATGAAATACCCACCGACCGCTCGACAGTACGGGGACGGGGGCGGCAAATGAAGGCAGAATTTTAGACCATGTGTAGTAGAAGGGAGTGATTAATTGGAAAAGATGGGGAAAATAAATGTGAGGAGGACACTTCTCCGCCTCATAGCCTCAAGAAATAAAATCCCATTCCTAGGAGAGAAACTAGATTTAAAAATTCATTAGTTAGTATTTTGCCGTGGATGAATATACATGAAACTGAATTTCAGAAGCTTTGTCAGGAAAACGTTACACTCCTATTGCACACCCAAGCATTTTTAGCCCTCTTCATTTGTAGTCCTCATCAACGAGTGGATTTTTTAAAAAGCATCACATTGTTTTAGCCACTAAGTTTTATCACTGTTATTTTTAAATTTTTGTTTTGACATGTTGCTTTTAACTGTAATTAATTATTGGCATCTGTGTTTACTTTTTAGCTTGTGCATACCTTATCTTTCATTGCAGAAACTAATTAGTATGTGAAGTAGAGTCCCATTAAATCTGCATTAAGAGGGAAGAATTCTAATCTAATCATATGTAAAATATGGTAGAAAATGCATTTTAATATTTGAGAGATACATACGCAGTATTAATTCCGTTCCCATTCTTACAATAAAGAAATACTGTTTTAGCATTTGTTTCCATACATCTTGCCTTGACTCCTTCCCTGTGGGTAGGCTGATTGCAGAACTGGGCGGGGGGGACTCATCTTCACTCCTGAAACTTACTAAGTGGTTTAGGAGAATAACTATTGTATGTGGTGGGATTATTTTAAAAAGTAGAATGGGGGTGCCTGCGTGGCTCAGTCGATTGAGCGTTGGACTCTTGCTTTTAGCTCAGATCCTGATTTCGGGGTCTTGGGAGTGAGCCTCGCTTTGGGCTCTGCGCTCAGCAGGGAGTCTGCTTGTCTCCCTCTCTCCCTCTCCCTCTACTCTTCTTCCTACTCACAGTCTCTCTCTCTGACTCAAATAAATAAGTAAATAAATCTTTATGAATAAAAAAAGGGGGCACCTGGGTGGCTCAGTTGGTTGAGCATCTGCCTTCAGCTCAGGTCACGATCCCAGGGTTGTGGGATCGAGCCCCGTGTCTGGCTCTCTGCTCAGCCAGGGGCCTGCTTCTCCCTCTCCCGCTGCCTGACACTCCCCCTGCTTGTTCTCTCTCTCTCTCTCTCTCTGTCAAATAAATAAATAAAATCTGTAAAAAATAAAAAAATTGAAAAGGCAGCATGAACTACCCTCTGGAAATATTTTCTGAAGCGCTAGAATATGTTTTCTGGTTTCAAATGGGTTTCACATCTGGCCTCCAGGGGCTTAGCGTCTACAAGCACAAGCTGCAGAAATGGTGGCTCTTTTGTGACTCTCCTTCTGACTGCTTGCGAAGAGATGTTGCTTTTGAGACACCCTCGTGTTGGAGGCAGGTAACCTTTGGATGTGACTGTTAACTTTGTATCTCAAAAAGATCTCAAGACAGCCCCCTTTTCTCCTGCTCCTGCTGCTACCACGGTCCTCTGAGCCATCCTCGTTTCTCGCGGACTCCTTGTCGTCTCCTGCTTGATCCTTGCTACTTTTGCTGTCCTGCTACTCAGAGGAGCCTGAGTAAACTTCTAAAAATAGAAGTCAGATTATGTCACCCCCGGCCTCTCCCATCACCACAGCCCCCGCCATACACTTCTCCAGTAATGTTAGTTTTTCTTCATTGCCCGCCAGGCTAGTCGGTACCCACCCTTGTCTTCCAGCCACTCATCAGCTTAGTAATTACTTATTAAGTTGGTTGTTTACCCATCTGTTCTGTCTTCTGCACTAGCTGGGGACTCCATGAGCAGGGGGACCGTGGTGGTGTTTTTTAAACCACTTCGTACCTGCACTGTCAGCAGCCTTCAGTTGATGGCACATCAAGGGTTTTGGTTTTTAAAGATTTTATTTATTTATTTGACAGAGAGAGGGGTTTTGGTTTTAAAGGTTGGATTTGGTTGTGTTTGTCACAGAGTAGCCTGCATCATGCTTCCTGATGAGGTCGTGCGCATCGCGTGATCCCCTGAACTGCGGGAGGGCCTCTGCTTTTTCCCCTGGAACCCGCATCACCATCTGTGTGGGGAGACACAGAGTTCCCCGAGGGCAGGGATCCTTGTCTTTGTTGTTTGGGGCCTTGTTTGCAGTGTGTAGAGCAAGCCCAGAGTAGGTTTGGTGCGTATTTGTGGAAGGAATGAGTGTTTGAATTAATGAAGTCCCACGCCCCTGACATCTGGAATTGATTCCTATGATAAGCAAGAGTTCAGTTCAGCAAACCTTTACTAAGTCTCTACTGTGAGCTGCTCATCACGCTAGGCCCTGTGAGTGCAGAATCAGTAAGTTAGGCTGTCATTTCTGTTTCTGATTTGGTTTGCTTTTTCTGATTCGTTTAGAAACTATAGTATGATGTAACAGAGGCTTTCGAATCGGTTGAGCGCTTAAGCCTGATTCTTATTAAACAGATAATTCGGGCGTGGTTTCATGCCCACGCTTTGTTTCACTACCAGTTAGACGTTATGTTGTTAATTTCACTTGCCTTGTTCAGACGAGGCTGGTCCTGCCTCTTGGAATGGCTTCCGGGGCTTAGCATCGTTGATCAGTCTGTTTCTCATTTATCTTCGAGGTCTGACTGAGGTCAGATGATAAATATAATGCAGTGACCCAGTGTTTTGCTCTCCACATCTTACTTACAGTCTAATTGTGATTTGCTGACAGTGAGGAGCCGTTAATCCAGCAAGAGCTTCGTTTCGAATCTTGCAAGAGGCAAACAGCAGAGACGCTGTGTTAGTTTCAGCGGCCTTTCTTCTTGAAGATGCTGTTATTTTTGAAATATGAAACACTTTTCCCGTTCTCCATATGTTGAAGAAAATATCTCCTAGTTCATTTTTGATGTCAAGATGAGATTTATGTACAAGATTGGGGAAATACACTTATTTTTTGTTTGAGATACACCCAGATTTTTAAAATTTTCACCTAAAGTAGGTTGTGACTTTTCTTTCTTTCTTTTTTTTAAAGAGGCATGTTAAAAAGCCACAAGCAGAAAGATACAATTTTTATATTCTATTTCTATTTCTAAAATGTACAGTTGACAATAAAATCTTATCTATATATTCTGTGTTCCTATTTTCAGGAACTGATTTTTCTCTTAAGTAGGAGACTTACAAATTCTATGGTCTTTACTGAAATACGTCCTTTATATCCTCCTGAATAAGATGTATTACAAACATGGAAATATTAACTATTCCATGCCTAAATATTAGCCACTAAGGCATTGCCTTCAAGGGGAGAGGTTAACAATTGAATCATCTGTGTCCCTGGTAACTTTTTGGTGATTTTTGTATCATTAGCAATAGTCTGATTAAGTAAGACTGAATGTGTTCAAGTTTATTATATTTTACAACCATCTGATTTAAATGATTAATTTGATCTTTTTTTGAAGGAGTTTAGGAGGAATAGCATAGCAATAAAGGAAACACGTCATCGTCTCTTCACATCTTTTTCTGTCTCTGGGTTTAAACTCTTCTGGTCTTAGAGAAATAGTGAAAATTGGATATTACTAGTGCTTAGTACATATATTAAAGGTTTGCCTTTTTCTTTTGTAGGACGAAGTGGCACATACTCTAACTGAAAGCAGAGTATTAAAGAACACTAGACATCCCTTTTTAACAGTAAGTGACTAAAGGGCAGATGTGATAATCATAACGTTTTAAACTTAAAGGGTGTTTTAATGCAACAACTAAGCCATGAAAAATAACATTTATTTAGGCATACCATTTTCTTAGTGGAATGACTGTAAGTCTGATTTCTTTGACATTATTGCAGTGTATGGTCTGAAATTACAATATGTATGCCTTTGTCTTCCCTGCTCTTAAACATCCATTCCTTTTTTTGAGACTTACTTTTCCCTCATGAATTTCACTGCCTTCAGAAACAAAAACAAAAAACCATAGAGCAAATATGTGGAGACCACTGAGAAAATGGTAGACTTACAAGGAATTCTTAGTATTAAATGTGAGGGTTTTGTGTTTCCTTTGTTTATTGGCTTCTGATAAATATTTAAATGATCAGGCAGCCTTGCTTATCTCCAGATATGAAAGGCAGAAAATCTTGACTGAAAATTTTTTATAGAAATTGAGACTTCCCGTAAGTATAGAGTACTTTAAGAGACCCAGGAATACTGAATACATTAAATTAAAGGTAGGATAAGTCATGATATGTTTTCTTGATTAACATGCATATTACTTGTTTTGAAAGAAACTGATTTTTGTAGTCTTATACTTAGGTCGCTTGTAGTAGAGACATAATTTCTTCCTGGTTCTAATGAAGTGTATTAAGATTAAAAATAACAGGTAGAAAAGAAAGAGAAAAAAAAGTAGTAACAGACTTTCCAAAGGGGGAACCTTTTAAAGATTTAGGATTATGTAAAAAGAATGTTTCCAGAGGCATGATCCGACCCCTAGACTGATTTTGTTACGCTGCTATGTTTATATTGTCCAGTATAGTAAGTTAACCCCAAAGTTCTGATATCGTTAACTTATACAATTATATGAATTCAACTCTGTTGAATTCAGGCATGTTATGCACCTACCCGGTATGCAAAACACAGTGTTGAAGCTCTGTGAGAAGCCTGAGCATAACTGCTCAAGCTGTGTTCTGAGACTTCCCCATGTGAAGGTCATGCAGCTGGGAATTTCAGGGACTAATACCGTTTCAGAGAGACAGCACAATAGACCGAGAGGTGCTCATCATAATTACTAAGTGCATTTTTACTTAAAATTTTAATTTTAACCTTACACCTAACAGTAGCCAATGCTGATCTAAACAAAATTTGTTTTATGTCCTTCGAAACTCTTCAGCTCTCTTAAGGAGTAAGTAGACTCTTCAGGACAAGAACAATTTGTTCCATCCCTCAAGCTTACTGTTTCTAAGTATTCTATTTTGGTATTGTTTTAAGAATACTGGATTATAATGTAACGTTTTTTCTTTTTCATTTCAAGTCCTTGAAATATTCCTTCCAGACAAAAGACCGTTTGTGTTTTGTGATGGAATATGTAAATGGGGGAGAGGTGAGTCAAGAAGTAAACCCAGCACTTGCATATGCATGGTAGTGTTGTCATTGTTTTTCTTAATTACTGAAAATATAAGTTATAATGTAACAGGTTTCTACTTCTGGCAAGGATTTATGTAGCTCCTGAGGAGATGGGAGCTGAATCATTTCTAATGGTCGCTTATATTTTTCATGACTGCCTTTACGTATTGGAAAGCGTAATCCTATCCTTTTTCTCTCTGTAGTTTTTTAATGTAAAAAAAAAAGTGTTTTAGCACAAATATGCTTAATGGAAATCGTATGATTTAATTTGGAAAGCTGGAAATATAGGATTTATGATGCTTTGCAAAGTTCTTTCCAAGTATTTGTGAAACTGGTAAAAGATTATTTAGCCCATCCTCAACTCACTTGAGCCATAGTCTATAGGAACATCGTGGCAGAGTTCCCTCTTCTTTTACCTAGTAGTTAGATAATCTTGACTACATTTGAGAGACTTGAAAGGATCTTGTAGTTTTGAAGAGAAATGCAATTAGCGTCCTATTCCTTTGTTCCCTGTCCTTTGTCCTCCCTGTTTTGTATCAGTGTGAGGGAAATTTTTATTTACTGGAATAGTTAATTGGAAATATTTTACACTGTGGGTTTTCTGAAATAAATTTAATTATTAAATAGGGGATTTTATTTCACAGACCTGAAAATATTGTCCAAAGTAAATGGATTAAATATCCTCTACAGAATATGTTCTTATGTAGAATTATCTGACTTGTAGGAATTACTTCATTGCAAGCATTCATCCATTCATTAGGTAATCACATTTGAAATGCCAAGGCAGTGTGGGCTTGCCAGAAGGTGCTAAGACGTCATCCTTTCTATGAAGACGTTTGTAATTTACCTTATAAATAAGAACACACAGTGAAAGACTTAAGTGCTTATCCGTTCATATTAGAAAATGCTTTATGAAAAAAAAAAAAAGGAAAATGCTCTCTGGATGATCCAGCATTAAGGGCAGACGTTCCGGGCTTCCTGGGATTTCAGCTGGAGACTCTTTAGGCAGAGGGGATCATGTGAACAGAAGCACCAGGTGAGCACAAGGCAAGGAGAACCCGAGTGGCTGGATGAGAATAGCCCAGGCACTGCGCTCCGAGGTGGTCTGAAAAAGTACAAAGACAATGAACTTTGTGGAATTGCGCAGGACCGGTCCGCCCTAATGACCAGGGAATCGGGTATGGGTGAAGGGTCGAAAGTGGCTTTGAGTTGGAATCAGGGAGAACTAACTGAGTAAACTTACAGAGAATGCATCGAGGGTAAGGCTGTAAATTTGGTTTCAAAAAGGGTTTTCCTAAGGATCCAAAGAAATGTGTATGTCGAAAGATCGTGGAAATATCACAGAGATACCACAGAAAATAAGTAAGGGGTCAGAACTCTGGGTACAGATTTGTGAGCCATTTCTATAAAGGTTAATAATTTATGTTATGAAGGTGGGTATTTCCTGTTTTGTGGGAAATTAAACCAATGAATCCTCTATGTTAGCATCTATCAAAGCAAAAAGCGCTCGTATTCTCGAGCCCAGTTTCACTTCCAGGAATACATCCTACAGACATATTCAAAGATACAACACAGGGTGATACACGGATAAACACGTTCATGGCAGCATTTGCAGAGCCTCAGATGAGCATTTGCTGAGGAGATGCTTAAATAAACTGTGTGGGATCCAAGCCGCGGAATACTTGATATCTATCCGTTAAAAAGAATGAAGGCGGCCCACGTGGGCTGATAGAGAACGATTTCTGTGAAGTGAGAGAAACAAGGTGGAGAGGCGGAAGCTGTCCTTGTCGTGGGTAACAGAGAGTAGGACCACATGCCTGGGATCCGTGTCTCTGTGTGTGCATTGACCGTGTGCGTTGACCGCCTCCGTGGTTGTGCACTGGGCTGGGAAGATAAACGAGTGGCTGGGGACAAGGTGGGAGGAAGACTTCTTTCTCGCAGATGCATTCTGGAGCAGTTTTTGTATTTTGTACCACAGGTATATATTATGTCTTTAAGAAATGAAGGAAGGATTAGGCTGGGGGACGGATGGTCTGATAGATAGATGACCAGGGAAGACCATAAGTTCAGGAAAATGAGAAACTACAAAGAGAAACTGGAAGCACTCTTAAATTGGAGAAATACTCTTACCGAGTATCATGTCTTTACATCCGTTATAACAATTATCACCTTGTTTTATAATTACTTATTGACCTGTATGTCTTTCCTACTAGACTCTGAGCTCCCTAAGGCTTCTTTGCTGATGTAACCCCAGCACCTTTCACACTACCTGGCAAAGTAGGAACTCGACAAGTATCTGTTGGGTGGTTTGAATGAATAGGTTAAGTGAATTGGACGAATAAATTCTCTCTGGGAGCATGGATTAACAGGGATTTTTAAACTGGAAACTGCTGAGAAATAGGGAAAAAAAAAACAAAGTAATGTACTACATAGTTTATTTGGGGGGAAAAAACTTGAATTTTTTTTTCAGGAGGGGGTGCCTGTGAGTGTATTTATAAACTATGTATTTTTTGAGGCTTTGTGAAGGCACCTGGGTAGGTATGGTGAGGCCTAAACTCTGAATCAACATAGATCTTACCCTCAAAGAGTTTACAGTCAAGTGGGGAAGGCAAGGTACAGTACGCACACTGGGTGTAAGGTGGTAATTACCGCTTTATCAGAACTACAGACGAAGAGCCACGGGACTTCACGGGAGGGAGAGAGCTCCTGTGGTGCGATGAGGGAAGCTTCGGAGCCTCCTGGGGGCCGCTGCACCCACACTCTCATTCTAAACCTCGCATACTTCTGGGATTAATTAACTGATGATTGTTGAAACAACTTTACACACAAAAGCAGATTTTCAGACTAGCCAGATGGTTTTCTTTAGCACTGAAACTCCTACATTATTTCTCTCTTGTTTCGGACTTTCTGTTTTGAGAACGTGTTATAGATAAAGACCAAATTATTTCACGGATTGTGGCAGGTGAACCGACTCTGGATGTGGTGTGTAATTTTCAAGTGCATGTATAGTAATTACAGCATTGCTGTGTATATATATTAAAGGAAATTTTGATTATATTTAGGAGATTTTAGGAAAAATGAAAGTTCTGTATATATAATTTCCCAATTTTTTCTCTCTTTAAAGTTATTAGGTATTTCTAAATACATTTTAGATGTACTTTTGAATGTACTTTATAAATACGAATAGTTATTTAGTTCTTGGAACGTGATGTGATTATTTCTATTCTTAAATTTATCACTTCTGCAAAGGAAATGTTCAGTATATCTTTAGGGTGACTTACTTAATTGTGGTTTTGCTTTAGGTTCACTGTGACATTTATTCTGGCCAGGGATGCTTCCTAGAAATGTAGAAAACTCCATTGCCGTAGAAAAAGTACTAAACATGGTACTTATGTTTGGAAATAAGGTTGAAATAGAGGTGAAGTAAGGGAAGCTCTAAACTCACCCAGGCAGTCCACACCAGCACTCGCCAATGCGCAGGGCGGGGGTGGGGGGACGGTTACCCCGCGGGAAACCTCTGGGTGGCATCTAAGAGACGGGTCTGTTGAAAAGAAAGCTCTGGGGGCACATGGGTGGCTCAGTCAGTTAAGCTTCCTACTCTTGGTTTTGGCTCAGGTGATGAGCGCAGGATTGTGGGATCGAGCCCTGTGTCAGGCTCAGCATTCAGTGCAGATCTCCTTATCCTCCTCCCTCTGCTCCTCTCTCTCTCTCTCTCTCAAATAAATAAGTAAAATATTTTTAAAAGAAATGAAGGGAGCTCTGGTAAACAGAGCTCACCCAGAAGGCATCATCTTCAAGTCTCTTTCTACCCAACCTGTACCCTGAGGTGGGCTTCTTTCATGGGCCTCTTGAAGTAATTCTAACTAGCCCAGTTTTTACTTAAATCATACTTGTTGTCTTGATTTCTAATTAGCAACAGCATCCTTTTCACCTGTGTTTTGGGATATTTTATCATGAAATAGAAATACAGCAGTTGAGACATTTTTTTCCTGACATTCACATTTTTTTGTGAATATATGGATTTCTTCCAGCCTGATTGCACAGGGATTTAGCATGCTCGCAGCCAGGCCTGTTACCATCCCTGTGTTTGCTGGTATTGTTTAAAGCACTAAATACATCTTGATGGAAGTGGATGGTGAGAGGATATTGGTGTAAGAAATCAACAGTGCCTGCTTATAGGCCTGTCGGTACAGTGGAGATCCCATCATAATTGCTGTTAGCTTACTTGAATTCAAGAAATGGGGTCAGCAAGGGGCACTGGGTGGCTCAGTTGTTAAGCGTCTGCCTTCATCTCTGGTCATGATCCCAGGGTCCTGGGATCAAGTCCCACGTCAGGCTCCCAGCTCAGAGGGAGGCCTGCTCCTCCCTCTCCCACTCCTCCTCCTTGTGTTCCCTCTCTTGCTGTCTCTCTCTGTGTCAAATAAATAAATTAAATCTTAAAAAAAAAAAAAAGAAATGGGGTCAGCAAGAGACAACATAGAGGTAGAGAGATAGGAAGGATACGGTGACTCTGCCATTTTTCTTGGTAAGTGTATTCACAGAGTCATCGTAAGATAAGAAATAAATTTGCTACTCTTTTATGCCATGTCAGTTTCTACTTGGCATCCAGAGTTTCATGAGATATAAGCTCCGATGCTTAAAAATACATAGTTTTCCTAAATCGGTGTTAATAAGTGCATTGTAACCACAGGTGTTCCTCTGAAGAAACCGCAGGGTTTCAGTGCTGGAGGCGGAACTGTCGGGCTTGACCATATTGAGACAGTGTGTCAGGTCTGCAGTGTAGTACCTTCCTCAGGAGTTCTCAGCAATGATTTTGATTATACCTGAGAACTTAAGTATGCACTTTAGAACCTATTCCATTATAGTCCATTTGCCTATGAAATATTGAGTGAGCCGCTGCTGGGGAGTGGACCTCAGCAGATACAGAAATAAGGAAAACATGGTGCTTTCTTTTAAAAGATGACTATGTGGTTGGGTTCTAGACGAGAGAATATGCATCTACTTTATAGTGTCATTATTGCTATGATAACGCTGGTTGCTGTGGGATACAGAGAATGGGCCCTTGAATCAATCCAGAAGGAAGAGAGAAGAGAAGGGGGCAGAATGCCAGGGTTAGAAATGAAACTCTTCCTCACTTTGTTTCTAAGCTAGGACTTTCGCTCTACCTTCGATCACTAAGAACGAGAAGGAGAACAGTTATACGGAGGAAATATAACCTGTAGAATGTACAGGAATATGTTATTTCTCCCCCACCTGCCCAGATGTAAGACAGTGTGTGGGGTGTCTGAATAAGTAGCATCATATTAGGACAGATCTTCTCTCCCAACCAGTTTAGATTTTATCCTGAAGATAGTGGAGCATCATGGAAACTTTATATAAGAAAATGTTTCAGAAGGAATATTTTGTAGCAGTATGAAGCTTGGATTGAAGAACACAGAACTGGAAACAGGGGAACTACTTGAGAGGATACTGCATTTAGGTTTTTACTAATTTAGTCATAATCTGATAGGGTCATTAATTGAGGCAATATTAGAAGGAATAAAATTCTAATCATGTTTAGGTACCAGAATTTCCAGGATTGATTGATTGATTGATTTTTAAAGATTTATTTATTTATTTTCGAGAGAAAAGACAGCAGGTGCAGGGGAAGGGTCATAGGAAGAGGGAAAGAGAATCCTAAGCAGACTTCATGCTGAGTGCAGAGCCTGCCATGGGGCTTGATCTCATAGCCCATGAGGTCATGACTTGAGCTAAAACCAAGAGTCAGACGCTTAAATCAACTGAGCCATCCAGGTGCCCCTAGTATTTCCAGGATTTAATGACTAATGGAAAAAGAAAAATGTCACAGTTTCCTGTTTGCTGCTTGAGGGGGAATTGCATGGACACCGGGCTGTTCGAAAGATCAGGAAACAGGATGAGGAATGAGTTGTGGCGCGATCATCTTACATTTGAGGTACCTAGTGGGGCTTACAGAGAGGTAGAGTTAGGTCAGAGACACAAACAGTCCTCATCAGCAGTGCTAAAACCAAAGAAGGGAAGAAGTGTCCAGGGTGAGAAAAATATGTAGAGTTAGAACATTAGTGGCCAAGAATGGTGCTTGGAGAGACCAACATTGGACATGTTGGTGATGAGAGACGCCTCGGGAGCATCCTGGGCAGGAGGAGTCAGGCAGAGAAGCCTGCGAAGCTAAGGACAGTGTAGTAAGCGGAACAGAGTGTAGTGAAACCTGCAGGATAACAACTGGAAAATGTGCATTGGATTTGACAAAGACTAGTTCCCAAGCAGATGCAGGAGTTCTTCCTTTTTCTCGGGTTGATGCAAGGCATGAACGTTGGTGATAGATTGGAATTTATAGGAGTGGGTTTGGAGCTCAAGGCTGTGAAAGTGAATTCAGGGCAACCTTGGGTAAATAGTCTTTAGGCATCTGGAGAACAAATTATAAAAGCCCTCTAGTAATGTGCCCAGTGACATTGCAGCTAACACATCCAAATCAAGTCTCTCTTTGTGGCTTCAGTATTACCAAGTTTTCGTAAGAAGGAGAAAAATATTCTGAGGAAAATAAAAGAAAAGCAAAATGAAAACTGACTAAGATGGCGACGGTTGGGTGAGAATGCCTCTCCTCAGGGGCTGCCTGCTGGCTCAGTTGGTGGAGCATGCAACTCTTGATCTTGGGGTTGTGAGTTCAAGCCCCACATTGGAGGTAGAAATTACTTAAAAATAAAATAAAATTCTTAAAATATAATAAAAAATAAAACTAGAATGCCTCTACTTAGGATTCTTCCCCCAAATCTTACTCAGCCATATTTCTTTCTGGAACTCTCAAAACCTCTCTTCAGGCTGAAATTGAAAGTTAAGGTATCCACCAGGGGATAAAGGAAAATCACTGGGTAGAAATGTTTATTCATCTGATAAATTCTTCACATTCCTCTCTTTGTGTGGATATAGGTGAAACTAACACTTTCATTTATTCACTATTCTTGTCCATACTTAGCTCATTGTATACTATATTAATTACTTTGATAAAATTCACTCTGTTTTTTGGATATGACTTTCAGTTGCATGCCAGTCTTGAGATCCTCTCATACTTATTTCAGATTTTCATTATTTGGCTGGCATTTTTGTCTTCAGTGAACCAGAATCATCTCATTTTAAATTCACATGAGGCAGAAGTCCCAGCAGTCAGCACTCTACTTCTACTTACTAATTTATGGAGGTGTGATTTGGGTGATTTTTAAATTGAAAGTATCATTTTATATTCATAGTGATAATTTTGAGAATTTTACTAAATTTATATGCCTATAAATATCTTTATTGTCAGGAGTCTGACAAGTTAATTTCTTTGCTAACTATTTTAGTTATTAATATACTATGTAGGTTAGATCAGAATTCTATTGCTTTCATCCAAAGCTTTTTCAAAAATTCCCAAGCCAAGAAAGATGCATTATAATATTCACTTAAGCACATAAAGTTGAAGGCAAAATACGTTTGGGAATATTTTTAGTATATACTTTAGTATATACTGCATTTTAGTGTACTTTCATAATAGTTCAAGGCTAGTGTTCGAAGATAAATTATTAAGCCAGTATATCATGCATCTAAGGTAATAATTCAAAGCCTTGACTAGCTTCAATATCTAAGAGGCTTATTTTCATATCTAGAATCTCAGATGAGGAAATGTAGGAGCTAGCCAGGCTTTGCCTCTTTCCATGATTCTTCTTCTCTGTGTGGTTATGGCACAACACCACATTTTTTGGGTAATTTAATTTCTCAGACAAAGGTTGCATTACTCAGAGTGAGCATATCAAAAGAGTGAAAACCAAAGACACAATATATGTGCAGTTGGAGACCTTGAAAAAAACACAAGGCATTGCAACACGATACCTAAATATTAAAAAATATAATCCCCCCCAAGTATAATCTCCAAACACAGTATCTAGCCAATCCCCCCAAGTATAATCTCCAAAC